>NC_083500.1:1557825-1869390 GCF_905332965.1 Bombus pascuorum
TATCTCCAATGGTGAGTTTATATTTCATGTATATTCCACGTTTGATTCTATCGGAAGAGGATGCAATCTCTAACGAAGAATAGAAATGTTCATTATGCGTGAAGCATTTTTATTACGAATCAAAATTTCATTTCGGTTTCTTTTACTCGCGGCGGCATTCCAGTCTAGGAAGCCTCAGTAAACTGGCGGAATTGCGAGACATTACGTGATTCCGACATGCATAAAAGACGAATTGCTTAGCCGGTTGCTGACTTTTCCGGTGCGTTGATTTTGGGTCAATGCCAGTATTCGATCAAACATGTTGGAACGCTGTTAGGGTTTGTATTCAGATAAAGAAGAATACATAAAAGATGATTTACATTAAAAATACCAAAAATCTTTAATCAAATCGGAATGCTGAAATATAATTCTTTGTGGCAATATTTTCAGTAAAGAAAAATTCGATATATTTTGCAAACGTTTAAAATATTTTTAATTTCATTTACTTAATTCATTTGCAAAGGATAATGGAACAAAATAATGCGCGGTGATTGTAAATACACCTGATATAGAAGTAATGATCTCCGATGCTCTTTCAAAGAAATACCAATAAACTTACTACACAGTCGAATATAAATTTTGATGAAATGTCAAAAAAAGAAAAAAGAAAAGGAAAAAAAATGAAAAGTTTCTAGTTTTGTTACAGTATTTTATTTTTCATCGAGGATCGTGTCTTTCATCAGCTGTGTCAGATGCCTGCGTAAAAAGTGAGAATGACGTCGTGTTGGTCGTCATTTTCGTGCCGGTTTACTGTACCTGTCACTGACTGACTGAGACTAATAGAGCACAGTGCTATGTCACGCGTTTCGAACGCACCGAGATTCTCGGGAAAATTGCTCTCCCGTTGTTTTCTGTCTGCCCAGACCTCGTAGTGAATCATCGGCAACGACCGTACGTACGCCGCGAAACGATTGCTTTTTAATGAAAATCGAATCGTTCTCGTCCCTCTATTCTCCGTAGCACGCTCCCTTAACGAGGGATCCGTTTCAACGGTGGCACGCGCGTATTCTTTGTAATTACGTTTGTTACGCGGCCTCACTCGCTAAAGGTTTTAGTAATAATCGTTCACCGTTATCGTTTGTTACGCTTCAAGACGGAAAATGTATCCGTTAGTTGCATATTACGAAAGTGTTGACGATGAAAACTGAAACTGTACATTCACGAGCGTTCTCCAGCATTTTTCAAATTATTAGATAACGGTTTTATCAAACCGACTTACATACAAATAATTTGAAAGAAAGATTGGTCTTTTTCCTACGATGGATAGAGCAACCGTAAATTTTAATTAAATAATTAGGCAAAACTGAGTGCAACTTTTTTAACGTAGGCATGCAAAGATTCCATTAATTTAAAGAAGCAATAAAACACTTAAATATGAAAGAAAGATAGATTTTTTAATGGCTATGCTCAATTACAGCATATTACAATATGATTTGAGCTTTATATAGAAGTAAGAAGGGAAAATAATCACCGACACTTGTTAAGTCATTATCATAATCGTTTTTCATGCTTTCCTCGCTATTGTATACGCAATTATGTTCTATGAATCTTAAACTCGAGCTGGATGAACAGTAGGTATTCGGAAGTAGAGAATTCCGCTGTTGCAGAAATTCGAGATTCGCTAAAAATGAAAAATAATGGTTCTATAAAACTGTAAAAAATATTTGTGTATCACGTTAGTGAACACTCTTCGAAGAATTATTGAGCAACACAAATATTCTTCCAGCACTATTACATATTACTTTACGTAAATTAAATTTAATATTTTTATAATTATTCTATACATTCTTTTTACCGCAGAGTAATAATTTAAACGCCAGATATAAAATTGTTCACTAGTTAAGCGTTTTTAATTGTAATTTGTAACAATATTTATGGAACTTAATATTGGAATTTTTAATGAAAATGTCTCCATTTCTGTTTATTTTAAAATGTACGTGGAAGAAAAAACTTTATTTTCTCATTTCAATTTCAACGCATGTTTCATGTGTTTAACACATGAAGGAAATGTCAGATAAACATCGTATAATATATTAAAATATGCTATTTACATCAAATCTTTCTCCTATATTTTTAGCTACGTATATTGATTTATGATAGATATTGCAAAATTATTATAAAGCAAAATTAATGTATCGAGAACACCAAAAACTAGCATTCCACGCTTATTAATACTGGATATTGATATTTATTATATCAAGCAATCCAATTTATTTCTTGATCTCTTATCTCATTAACATTCCGATCTTATACAACAAAAGATTTAACAAACACCACTATCACCAGATTATTTATTATCGCTATACTTTCGTACGGTTACAGGCGCTCAATTAACGAGCCTTCCAGTAACAGCAATTTCCTTTTCGCTGCCTGTTACAGTAATGGCGATGCAGTAAGTGTATTTTGTGCTTTATGGTTCGTCGTCCATGAAAAGAAATTAATAAGGCCAAGTTGAGTGTCCGATGGCTAAAAATACACGCAAATAGTTATTGAAATATTGGTAGACCCATGTTTTTTTTAAATACTGTTGTCATCTTCTGCATTCATTTAAATTTTAATTAATCATATATCAATACCATTTGTAAGTTAGAAATCTTTTATATAGAGCTAATGATGGAGAGATAATTCATTCTCAGATAAAACTTTGATATGCTATGTCATAGTTTAGTGGATCGAAATAAAATTATAAGAAATATCCTTTGTATTACGTGTTCTGTCGGTCAGTTAGAAATCTCTGATGAATGTGACAAGTACGTTTCGTAAAGTTTTATCGAACAGTTAAGTCTTGCCTAGTACTAAAGGGGTTTACGTCGATACCTTTCTTAGCAAGTAAATATTTCTCTAATTTTTTCGCGGTGCACCGGCTTGTTTACGCTTCGAGGCGTTTGGCATGCTTTATGGAACCCCATAAGCGGATACAACGCTCCACTGCATAGGCATTCATATATTTAATTCATTTCTGACTTTATCTCGATGGTTGCACCGATTCGAGATGCGCTTTATAACAGAGAGAAGTCACGCTGGAGTCTTTTCTTGTTTTTCCTTTAAACATGCCGTTACCGTCGTTTCGGAACATAGAACGATATTGCGTGATACGTTTAATTATTTGTAAATTAAGACTTTGTAATACTCATAAAAAAGGAGATGAAAAAAAGAGACGAGTAAAAATAAAATACCGTAAGTTTGTGTTAATGATCGAAATAAGAAGTTGTAATTTAAAGTTTTTATTTAATTGTTTAGTACAACAAAATTTAACTTTTAAATGCAACATCATGATGCATGATTCATTTTATTAAACTTTTGGCGTACAAAAATATATTATATCTTTCTTCAAATATTACTATCTGTACTCTATACGTAAATCTTACTAACATTAAGTAAAAAAAAAGAATATTTTATGGTAATCTCAGAATGATGAAAAACAAAAATCTTTAGCGTCCGAATATATTTCTATATCGACAGTCTCTAAACAATCACTTGTTACAACGTTAAACGTTAATCCGATTAAATAAAAATCAATGAGCATAAAATTAACCGTTAAAAAAACGAACATTAAATATTCCTTTATCATAAACTAAAAAAATAATTAATGTGTTATTTGTACATGTTTTTGTTAACTAGCAATAAGTCGAGTTTCATATCCTTCAAGGATACAATATATACTCTGTTATAACGAAAATAAAAACTTAAATACAATACTGCAACAAATAACACTCATACTTTATCACACTAGAATAACGTTATGATAAGAATGAACGGAATGGTTATAAACTCAGTTACTGATAACAATATTGATCTTATAATTAGTTAAAAGGCACTGAAGAAAAGAAGTGAACTGTTTAGTTCTTATTCCTCTGCTATAATTGTACTACTCTCAGAAGATTCGGATTTAATTTTAAGCGGTGAATTAGGAGTAGTGGTATCCGGACTTCCGATACTTGAATCACATTTGTTATTATTTTCTTTATCCTCATTAATCATAGAGTTTTCCATCTTTATCTGATTCTTTTCTCTTGATATTCTTAATTTGGGTTTCTTATTAGGATCGAAATGATCTTCAAGGACGATCAATAAATCTTCGATTTTCTTTTCTTCAGTTGAAGTTAATTTTTCTTTAATTAATTTTTCTAAACCTTCTTTCTTTCCATTATTCCATGCTTCCTGTAACACAAGTTAAAACAGTAATTTTATTAGTTTCATTAGTTTTCAAAATACAATTCTATAGATATAAATATTTTATTTGAATTATACAAACTTGTAATTGAGAATATTCTATGCCTGCTTCGGCGAGCAATCGACGTAAAGGACTAGCATGTTGCCGTTCTCGACGATTCACACGGAATAGGGCCCCAAAAATAGGTCTTAAAGTATTTTGACGTTCAAATACTATTTTTAATTCTGAAATACATAATACTATATAATAGAATTTTTTCTAATCAATATTTAAACATTTAAATTTTAATTTATTTTATATACCTGCATATTCTTGTTCTTCCATTTCTACTGGCTGAACAAATTCTCTAATGAAATCAACAGTATTTTTCATGGCACTATCACTATCACCACTACCATCTGTTTCATTTCCTTTTGTAACTTCTAGTGAACTCAAGTGTTGTACTATTTGTAAAGCCAAACATGCTCTGTCTCTTGCATTATTTAACTGATTTTCCTTAAATAATAACAATTTCATATTAAAATTATTATAACGATTTTATATTATTATTAAAACTTATCATTGATGTATTATAATTACACATTCTATAAAACAGATGTTGCTTACTCGATTAAATAAACTTTGAGATAATGTCCTAAGAGTATATGCACGAACTGTGTTTGCACATTTTACTTCTGCGACATTAAACCCATTTGCAAATCCTTTCACAATTTCTTTAAATTTTTCCAGAAGATTATATTTCTTTAAAGATTCAATTAACATAGCAGGAATAACTTTACGTGGTTCATGATAAACTAATATGATACCATCTACTGCGTCTCCTCTTATAGAGGAAAGCCATGTTAGAAAGTCTGTTAATGCAGACACTTCACTTTTAGTTTTTAATGCCTGTAAAAGAATATAAAGTTTAATATCAAATACAAATTAAATACTAATTTTTTGATATTAATGAAATTTTTTACCTTATTAGTTGTACTATCTTTAAGTACACGAAACTTGCCAATAGTTACTATCTTCATATTATGCCTTTTTATAGCTGGAGGATTAAGATCTTTATATGGCATTACATATTGTGAATATGAAGAACTAGGTGTATACCCAGCTATTTGGCATATTTCATCTATAACTTTTTTGCCTGTAGTATCCATATCCCAACCAACTAAACGATAGTTGCCTGGGCCAATACCCGTAGTAGATTTCCTTGATGGGATGGATTTCCCATTTTCCATTATTGTTGACGACACCATCTTCTTAAACTAATAATCTGCAAAAAATATAATATAGTTTTCTATTTACACAAAACAGAATATTTAAAATAATAATATTTCATATTAATATTCTCAATAGATCAATATAAAAATAGTCCATTAACGTTAATTTTATTAATCAAATTCAATGTTAGATAATAATGAATGAATATTAATAAAAAAAACACAATTCGATTCATATACATTATAATATCAATATACATCACACATAATAATAAGGATTAAATAATTTTTTAATTTTTCATTCTCAATGAATTTATATATATTATTTACATTATAATATCTTCAACATAGAAATTTTATCATTTAAAAATATATAAATTTCAAAAAAATAAAAAAAATGTATAAATTTGCGTAGAAATTATGAGTCTCCGAAGATTTCTTTTAACAAATGTTTGAAACGAACGCTCAGTTTTTGTACAAGGGCGAGATATTTTGGTACGTGCGTAGAGTAGAAGATTATACATGGTATCGGCAAGGTCGACCTTGAAATTCAATACAGTACACAAATACTTCAGAACAAAAGATTAATGGCTTAGAATACATCCAATAATATCTTACCTTCTACGACAGACTTACAAATTATTTATCAAATAAAAATAATCTCCTATCGCATGCAGCAATTTTTCTTATCCAGAGGCGTTTGTGTAAAGAAGTTCTGTGCCAAGAACAAGGCGACGGAAATATTTATCGGAAATAATGAAACACACGCAGTCTCACGTTTAACAAACTTATTAATATTAATCTTGGGAACAAGAAATTTATCAAAACGAGTGATATGCCACCATCAACAACGATGTAAAAAAAAAAATGACGATCTAACACAGTTGCTATCTTGTTTCGCGACAGGTATATCTACCACTAAGGAAACTGAATGTTACATGGATTTTTGCGATTCCGTGACGTCTATGCAACACGCATTACATATCAGCTCGCGGCGAATCGTGTCACGTATGTAAAACAGATATTCTCATCACACGTGGGTCGATTGCGATTCATGTATAGCCTCGATTTCGATTTAGTTTCCATTAACTCAACGTTAGATTCGTTACATTCGCTCACCGATTCACGTGGTTTCGCAGTTCCGTATTATTCACCGAGTTTCTTGATACGATCACCGAAACTGATGGCAGTACTATAAATCCTTTGTAGATACTGGAAACTACTGGAACGCAACTAAATTCATTTGAACACACGTGCGAAATTGGCAGTAAACCGCCTGCTCGATCATCTGCGCCTGCGTACTCGTTCTTAAGTCACGTGGTTCTAATGTCACTATTAGGTGAAGGAGAGCTGCCAATTGAAGTTGAAGTTCTAGTAGATTTGCTAAAACAGTACGTGAATCAAATTGAAACAGTTGTGTACATATTTGTTTCTCGTATTTCAATACAGTAGTAGCGTTACTTTTTAATCTAACTTTAGCACTATAACAGTTGGTGAACATTGCAAACGAAACTAGGAAATGTTCGATTGAAAGTATCTCACGTGCATGTAGAATAATAAAGGTGAGATTCCACGAACAATAATCGATTTGATATTCGTTCTATAATAAGATATTGAACGTGTTCGAAATGAAAAACGGCGATTAAACGGTACGAACATTAATTTTTCGTGACTCGATGCTTAAATAGTTAGATACCTGTATGAGAACCATCAGTGAAATAAATAACTTGATCCACATTCAATTACATTATTTTCTAGTTGAGATTGGCAGATAGACACTGGTTGAAACAAATCGAAAGTGTGTTGCATAGCGACGTGTTCTAAAGATATACGTGTGTCATAGGTATTTAACATGAAAGTGACTGTATAACGGACGGTCGAGCGTAAAAAGAAATTCACGTTTTCGCATATCGGTATCGTTCTCGATGAGATGAATCGTTAAAAACTGGTTTGTAAGTAAAATTTATTAGCACGAGTCGGCGTGAATCGTACTTCTTATTTATGCGGCTGTTACGACGCCTCTGCATAAAGTTCCATTTGCACGTTGCACTCTGGGAAAATTGTTGACGGTAGCGATAAATTGGCCTGCAGCTTATCTCTCGTTATCTGTTATTTATCCTTTTTTAGAGCGGGCCGCACGCTTTGTAGCACTGATAAATTGTTTCAACTGGGTCATCCGTTCGCCACGGCTCGTTTTTGTCTTTCATTTATCCGCGGAATTTCTCCCGTGCTGGTTGTTCCGAATTTATCGAATTCTCCGCGGTGTTTAAACGTGAGAAAATTGGAAGGCGAATTGCGCACGACCAACTATCACTCTATTGAATTTTTTTCTACGACTAAATTCCCATTATAATGCACCTTCATGATACATGTTTCCGTATAATATCATAAGAATAATTGTCTAGGGCAGTAATTACCGTCACTAGATTAATGCATACACCACAACATGCACAATAAACGTAATATTACTATTATTTATTATCATTTCTTTCTTGTAGCTAACAAATGTACCATCTATGAAACTTTTTTAAGATGTTCGAGTAAGATCATGTCTAGCAAATTTATGCTCATCTTCGTTTATGATAAATTTAGAATGTATTAATTATTCATGTTTTTTTCATTTTCGTAATTGTTTGTAATAAATCATCGTGTATCATAGATTTACTATGCATAAATTATTTAGCCTTTTTTATTTATGATTTATATCATTATTGTTGATAAATCTACAACATAAATCCACGATGTAGGTATGATTGATTACGATAGTTTTCAATTATTTTTGCAGATTTTTAATTGGACTGTTGGTTGAATGTATTCTATTTTGCTATGGTAAAAATACAATGACTTTTGAAACATTTTTGTGCGAACAATATCTTTGTACATCACTACAAAAGTTAAAATAATTTCATTTCGATATATTATTATCCTGAAAGTTTATAATCGTGAAAGAAATATCAATGATGACGTACAAGTTAAAATGATTAATCATGTAGTAGAACGTGAACAAGGTGTCACAAATGAGATACGAAAAATACAATAATCAATTAAACATCGAAATTAAAATAAAATAAAAAAGCCCCTGAAGTTCACGAATTTCAACGTAAAATAAAACTAATCTGTTGTAGTTTCGACTACGGCTGAAAGCTTTCTCTCAGCCGTCACGTTCACTTTTTACAATATATGGCAAAGCAAAATCCCATGTAAATAGTAAAAAATATTAAAACGCGCTTGGAGCATTTCGCGTCAGCGGTATTGGTTAATATTCAAGTCTGGTTTCGCTATTTGTGCATGTGTTCGACAGTTTCATATCTGCTCTCTGATAGGAAATGTTGATACTATAAAATTTGAATGAAACGTGGTGAAAGAGGAATCATTCATCCTCGTAGTAATCGTCGTTGATAATGAAGATACGTTAAGTGTAGTCGATGTGATGTGAATATTTTTGAGAGAGAAATAACAAGATATCGACGGGAAAAAAATGGCAACGACAGAAATTGCGTCTTAGCGAAGTCGATGATTTTTCTGAAGCGCTTCACTTGGTATAATGAACATCGTGTTCAAATATCACGATTGCTTTTCAAGTGGATTTCGGCAGCAAAAAAAGGGAGAAGGAGGTTGGCGAGGGAATATTGAAACACCTTGATAGGTTGATTAGTATTCAACCTAGCTTCGGCAAACATGGTAAAATCGATCATCTCTCTGTATCTCTAGCGGTGCATTTTCTACTCCCGACTGGTAGAAAAAAAAAGTAGAGTATTTCATTGAAATTAAAAAATGGCAAAGGGAAATGAAACTCGACGTGTGTATGTACATAGGTACGTTTCTGTCGAGATTGAAAGGGTTAACTGCTGAGAAACTTGCAGTTCTTTATTAAGTACGATCATTCGGATAAATTAAAACGGCATACAGTTGAAGTTTCCGGTCAAATAGATCTTTTACTTAAGAATTTCGAAGATTAAATAGATCACAACTATCAAGATAAACGACGCATCAGAATTCAGTATGGAAAATGGCTGTAGATGGAGAATATCGGAAAACGAATTCTAGATTTACAGGTTTGCTCTTCGTTAATATTCAGTCTATCACCTACAGATGTAATAGTGCCATCAGCAAACATAGTACGAGAGATAAACGCAGAAAAGGGATCAATTAATGCGAGAATCCTGAGTTAAGAATCGTTTTAAAAATTGGAGAAAAATTTCTTTTCATTTAATATTGTTGACGAATCATTGGTTCTAATCTAGTCTACATATACGTAAAATAAATATAGGTAGATAGTAAAAAGAAAATACGAAATGGATATGATAAAAGCTGCGAATTTTCACGATAAAATATATTTAATCTTGTCAATTCTATATGTTTTACGAGCGATCGTATTGAACTGAATACATTTTTGTACTTTCGATACGTATGATATTGATTCATATAATAGTTTTAATCTTGCATTCGAAGATAAAAATAATTTTCACCTATCGATCAGATATTTCATGACGCAATGTTGTTCATATGATGTGACGTTATGGACGAGATATATCTTGCACGCCTTTTTATTAAGATGCGAGATATCTCGTTCATGGCGTAAAAATTAGTTCACGAGGTATTCCTTCGCGAACGAGGAATTATTAACGATATTAAATACAGAATGATGTACTGTTACAAACAAATCCTTTTGACGTTACTTTTTTAACGAGTATTAAAACGAATTTAATTTATGTCGAGTTTCATCAACGATTGTTCACATCTTTATTTTATCATTTGAAGTTAATTTCATTTTGTCAAGGTGGACGCTTTTCGCTTTAAATGCCACTCATTTATTGAATTTTTGATTCTGATGGATTAATTAGTCTTTTCCATTATGTGATAATATATTAGAAAAATATAATATAAAAACTACCATGCAGATATATCACGGACATGTCAACATCGTTTACTCGAGATTATCTTCTCATTCTAAGAGCACCATGTACGTTTCTAGAGCTCATTTAGATGTACATTTTGCATAAAACCGAATTTCAACCATAAACAACCATTCAATCCCTTCTGTACTTGTCATTCACATGGAACGCATGAGATGCTCATTCATATCCGACAGTTGTGAAATTCATTCACCCTTGTGCTGCATTACATACTGGCTTGTGTAACTCGTTGGAAGTTCACGTGTTCTGTAACTACGTACGTATCGCATGAAATTATAACGAAGGAATTTTTTGTCTCAACTATAATCAAATATTTTATGCCTAATTTACTTTTTACACAGAATGTATTATGATTAGAATAATTCCACCTTATATCAAAGAAACGAATGATAACAGCATGATGATAACCTATACAAGTAATTTTAAATGTTAATGGTAAAAGGGAATATCAAATATAATACATAAATGTTGTTAAATTATGCAGTTCCATTGAGAGCACCAGAGATACGATTTCAAAGGCTCCTTAATTGAATATTTCCATTTCTACGTTTTTAGATTAACGATCATTTATGACGTTAATGTTATATGAGCAATAATATTATGCATTCTTTCGATGTTTCAACTACTTAATAGAAGAAAATTATTGGAAAAATATTTAATTATCTATGTAGTACGTGGAATTATTATAAAATTATTGAAAGAATATGTGTACGTATTTCAACATTAAATACGTAATCCACAAACATGGTATAACGTACAGTCTGGAAATTGAATAGTAATCGATTAATGATAACACAAATATACATAAGAAGGAGAGTGCATTCAATATATAAAAAAATATATATATATATATAAAATACATTTTACAACAATCATATGGTGAAACAAACCTCTATTTAGATTCCACTTCTTATATTTCTATAAATTTAAATTAGCACAAACATCCATCGTTGAATAACGCATCACGAATTATCAGAAATCGCACGTTCAAAATTAATTCGAAACCGGTTACCTCTTCTTCCGCGACGATTTTATCACTTGATCAATTCTCCAAGCCAAACGAACGTAACTCACGTCAACGTTTAATTTAATCATACAATCTAAAGGATCGGTAAAAGAGATTCCGAATAAATGGAAAGACTTACAATACAGAACGATTCCGCCACGAATTCCGCTGTGGAGTAAGCTGTTACAGCGTTGGATCTTGATTACTCTTTCTTTCAATGGATGGACTTCGATGATCGGTCGTTAAAAAACGATTCTTCGCCGCGGTTGCCGCGTACGTGACACTTTTCTCCTGGATCTCAATTCTTTCTGTTCACCGTGACGCCTTAGTGAACGCCGTGAAACGCAGACAAAAGACCGTTGACTCGACGCACAGATTCCGACAGTCTATTGTCTCCCTTCGTTTTTGGCTCCCTAGCATTATCTTTATCTTTATCTCATTTCCACGCGTTATCCTTCGTTACTCTTTTGTTTTACCAGCTTTTTCCACCCGATGCGATGCAACGATGGGCTCCACTCGTATCGCGAACGATCGACTTCGCTCGTATTCGACTCGATAGCCGCACGCTTTCGCTGATAACGACGCATCGCGTCGTAAGATATCGTGAGATTTGCACGTACCTGCAACGTGTCTGATATACGAGCGATTTGCAACGAGCAGGTGATAAAGTTGCATCGCTCGCGCATTGCGTGCAACCGCGGTTCTTGATGCGCGACAACATAGGATACGGACGTTCTTGGCTATTGGCACGGGCTTTTGAAGTTTCGCGGTGTTATGATGGAGTACAATGACTCACAAATGTATTTGAGCCAGGATCCAGAATTAACAGCTATTTTTAACATTTTTATGGAACTCACTGAGATAAAGTCAATTTTTGTTTAAATAAAAGACTATGATCTTGACTAAATATTAAAGGGATCCTGAATGATTAAAAATATTAATTTTTAGTTGTTCTGGTTACGAACAAACAATGATTATAAATGATGGAAATATTTTTGATTATTAATAGTATATAATGAAAAGTCTCTTAAGCTCTGTAAATTTTAGACAAAGATTTCTTTTTAATTAATATAAAATTAGCAAAAATGACACTAAAAATATTAAGTACAATTACGACAAGAGTTACATGTGATTACATTTCTCTATTTACTTATTAAGAAATATTTTATAGCGCGTTAAGATATCGAGATAGATTAATATAAAAAATAATATAATTTATATGAAAATCAGGTGTAACAAGCATTTTAGTTGGTTAATGAGGAAAATGTTGGCAGATGATGTAGTATGATTTCCAGTTTAGATAAAATCTTTGTTTATTTAGTCTTGGTATGTATAGTTTTACTTCTCGCGTGAAAGCGGTTAATTAGAAAAAGTGATACAAAGTGATAAAAAGCAGCTAAAATTAAAAATTTGTAAAGTTAATAACGTTCCGAGTATACAGATAAAATACGTTTAATAAGAACACATTACATACGAGGAACTGAATTCATATAATTAGAACTTTTCATGACATTATAATTTATGGAGGAAGTCTATTATTATGGCCTGGTAAAAGTCAGTATTAATGGATAAAAACATTTCTTTTTTTACATAGTAAATGGCAATCAGTATGTTTCATTCCAAAACTTTTCATGAAATTGTGATAAGGGGATGTACGTAATTGATCTAAATTTATATCCTGAAAAATAAAATACGTTCGACACAAACATTTAAAACTGAAGAGAATTAAAAAATTATATCCAGATTTTGAGTAGATACATTTTGCAATTTAATAAAACAGTATGATACAAACAATAGAGAAAATTGTGCGTAAGTAATAATTATTTGGGGCACTATTTATTTGAATTTCTGAATAAATTTAAAGTCTGACTCACACAACAACCTGTTCGGTTTACTATATCGAAACATATAAATTTCTTTTCAATGTACAATTATAAAATAGGAAGATTGAAAACACATTTATATCTACGAATAATATCAGCTTTATATATTTTCTATATTTTTAAGAAAAATTTTCTATAGCACTTGAGTTTTTCTTCCTATCAATACAGGGATTTTCTATCACGTTGACAGATTAAACACGTGAAGAGGAAAAAAGGAATATATTGAAAGTGAACGGCGAACGATATTGCGTCCCTTTATTCAATACACTCTCAATAAACTCTGTTTTATGTGGAGGAAGGTTGTTTGCATTTTTATTGGTTTAATTGTTCGTAATAAATAAAAAACGAAGATAAATGAAATCAGTAAGACGAAGTTTCTGTCTTCGGTCGTACTATCTACATATTTAACGGTTTCTTGTGTATCAGAAGTTTGATAAATTATACAGTTGTTGCTTGCGAATAGAAACTTCACGACGTGATATACATTATTGAACGCGATAATAGAATTTGTGAACGGTATTACGTATTGTGTGATAAGCATGCAACTTCCAGAATTGTAATGAAGCGATAAAATCGCGTCGCGTGTTGTGTGCATCGAACTTTTTCTATTTGGAGAGAGTGCTCGTGGAACACATTTATTAATATAATTACGGTTATTATTTACCTAATACCAATTTTATTCCTGGATACTGTTCGAATAAGTTACCTATTATTTTAATAGTTACTTATTTCGAATAGTTAGATATTAAGTGAACCGTAACTATTTTCGTAATATGATTCTTACTGGGTCGTCCGGAAAGTTCGTTCTGATCTTTAAGGAATTTGGTCGACATGAAAGATCATATTGAAAAGTTTTTCGCCGAAAAACCTGAAAGAGAGGATGGAATATTCAGGTTACGTGAAAGATGGAGAAAGGTTTGTGGAACAAAATGGCACCTATATAATTCAATAAATGTATATCGAATCGAAATGCAAATCGGGATGAACTTTCCGAGCGACCCAATAAATTCTTAGTATTAAATGACTGACTGATACACTGAAAATCAGTCAGATATTAATCAAATAAACGCAATCCAAAGCTAATCCAATAGATAAGAAAAATCTTATCTCTTAACATGATAATCGTATATCCTATTTTTCTATCTAATTTCTTAAAATGCATCGAACGTTTGCCTACAAACATGAAATATGCAGTAATATGTTATTTAAATTATCTACACGATAGCCAGACTTATAAATAAAGCATAAACATGCAAGGGTTTATCTGGTAATTATATAATACGACCTTGTTATTTAATAAGTGGGTAATCCCGTACATTTCTTTTTTAAGTTCAAAAATGTTACAGAAATATATTTGCGACAAAATTATCGTATTTTTCGAACCTCATCGTTTCGCCGACTACTTGTTATTTTTTAATAGAATATGTTGTTTTGTAACGCAATAATTATGTGACTGACGTTTGTGGTTTACACACGCATTTATCGTGTACGTTTAATAATGATACGAGTTGGATAATTGATAAGGGCGTTACTTTTCCTGCGCTTTACGAGATATTTCTTATGACATGTTACACATGAAAGTAGTATCTGACATTTAAAAAAGCATATATTTATACGTATATTATATGTATAGAAAACCGGAAATTTGTAAAAGAATAATCTGATTCGCCTTTATCGTGTTTTAGAATTTCAAACATTCTTGCAAGTTGTTTCGTTTAAATAGATTATCTCATGTTCTTCAGAAAGAAATATCGATTTTCTTCTATTGCAATATTTATTGAGTCATTATTTATCTGCGCGTAAACGTAAGTAAAGGTCAATTCTGTTTTGTCACTTCTTATATCGATAAACTGCTCTGATACGTTAAGAAAATAAATTAACTATTGAAATCGCGCCACTGTAATTTTCGCAACTTTTACGAAATAAGCTTTTAATAATAGAATGGACATTTATTTAAATTGTCATAAATCTAATGAAATAATCATAAGCTACGCAAACAATGTTACAAATTATAATTAAAATCGCATTAAAAAATCATATAGCGATATCACAGATTATTTGTTACAGATTTATCACGTAGGTAATTATATAATGTCAGCTTTTACAACAAGGAGAATTGAACATAACAGAGTTTGAGAAGATAATAAATCTTCTAGGCTTCGAAGCCTAGAGTTACCCGAGTCACTAACAGTGAAATGCAATTATTACGGTGCATGATATTTAAAATGCAATTAAAAATCTTAGAAACACCTATGAAATCGTTGATTGCTGACGCGATAGTTGTAAAATTTCCATAATGAAACGATAACAGGTAGTTATAATGTTGGAAACATTTCCAGAAGTATACATTAACGTTCATGAATGGCGAGTGGTAAATTCGCATGAAAATGAACGATTTAAATAATAATAACTAATAATGGCGATAATATCGCGTAGCAAATGTATCGAAAATAATGTTACGGCTGTTGCGTTGATACCTAGATTCGTGTACCGCGAAAACAATCACGAGACATATATTACATACATATTTAAGTTGGCAAAATTACAAAAACGATTACGTTTCATGATGTGTAATAAATGAATACCGAAATACGATATGAAGACACATTGTGTAACAGAGTTATCAGGTAAATAGCAGCGGCAATGCATTTCCTTTGTAAATGCATTCTAATTCTGGAAACAAATTGGTGCTTTTAGCGACATTAAAACGGTCCCATTAATCGTATACTTGATACATTTCATGTGCCTCGAGTTGCATAGTAATGACATACAGATATAAATTTACGTTTGCACCGAAGAAACGTCGTACAATTTGTAATCCAACTTGTGTATGTCTACGTTGAGAATTACGAAATAAATTTAATTGAATGCGCTCGCGATTTTTACGAAGCTTCGTTGAAACGATAAAATCATTCTGTCTGTCTGCCTCTACTTTTGTGCATAAAATACGGTTGCGTAGGAAGTGAATTAAGTTTGAATTTTTATGAACCTTTTTAAATAGAAATACCGAATTACGAAAAGATATATTCGACAACGAAAATGTGTAGGTGGACTATTCAAACTTTCAGCCAATCTTCTGCAAAAATTGTCGCCCCACATTTTCGATTTATATCTGCACAAGTAATTACCTTTTCTCTTTATCATACCATCAATTCTGTTATCGTGCGTATTGTACAAAATTTCGGTTTCCCATGTATGCGTAAGAGCAGGAAAATCACATTCCAAAAACAGTGTTGGAATTGTTCAGTGCAATTAATAACCGACAATTAATATTGAAATATTTGATTATCAATCGTGATTAACAATACAGTTTTTACACGACATATGAGAACGAAAGAGATATGAGAGAATGAGAATAACGAAATACGAGAACATTAGAATGAGAATTAGTTAACAATCTATAAAGTCAATTATGAAAATTATCTATCGATCGGCTTTCCTGATTCATTCTTTCTAACGATCATTAATAATAATTTCTATAACTATCGATCAATCTAACAAATTAAATAGTTTTATCTCTCAATATTAAAAATTGGACACAAGTAGCGTCGTAATCCTTGATCAAATGAAAGAAGGAATTTCCCCGAGTTCCATTCTTGTTGAACAGCGATCAGCGTGCAACAATGAAGAACCCTTCTCCCGCCTTCCCTTCTCACGGACCAAGAGGCGTTCTTACTTTTCTTTTAATTAAAAGTAGTTACCTAGCGCGGCCCAAGTCAATTCAAACAGAAACTTTAATCACTTCACGACCGGTGTGGATTTTAAAAGAAAGTTGCGATTTTTGATCAACACGATGGGGAGGCAAACTTGCCGGTTCGTGTCATTCGCAACTGTTCGCACAGTCGACACCGATTGATTTATCGCGAACGTTCAGGTATAACACAACTGGAATCGAGTCAGGTACCGAGCACAGCTCCAAATGCCAATTTTGCCACTTACCGTTTGCTGTTTACCGTTTACGGCTCTTTGTATGTTCACGGTCTTAGTCTCTTTAATCGTGAAAAGACAAACGCGCTTGTATTATCGACTCGTACAAAGCATGCAGCGTGTTGCTCGTTTGCTGGTATAATTAGCACGTGGCGCTATATACATTCTAATGTACAGAGTGTACCGTGTGGGCGTGTACCAGAATAACTTGACTACGCGACCACTGATATTATACCTGGTGGAAAATCTGGTGGTGTTTCTATCCCTGGCTCTTGTCTTGCTCTTAACGTTCGATATTAGTTCATTTGGCTTGCCTAACTTTAGCACAGCGAATCGTCTTTCTTCTGTCTGATTATTATCTGATCATAATTGTTTGTTCGAGCAAGACACCTTCTGGGAAAACTGTTATAGCGATATTGCATGTATTACATAGTGGTAATTGTTGAATGATAAATTACGTAGGTAGAAAATAAAAAGTATGAAGGATGAAAACGCGCGTTTGTCAATTTCGATGCTTATGCAGGATGTTTATTGTAACGATGATCATGATCTGTCAGCATTTCTCTTAGTATGATAAAAAGATGTTTCGAACAAAATTTAATCAGTTGGCAATTGAAAAAATGTTGTATTCAATTAAATATGGAGATGATCATGGCTCTTTAAATTGGTGCTTCTTTTAATCATTTGCTATGATAAATTCTATAGTTCATAGTATAATTTCTACTTTAAGGAATTTTGGCAGAAAGAAATATGTATATGGTAAAAAGTGTGTTAGATTGATTAGCTCTTGACATATGATATAAAATAGGTACATAGATTGTTAGACATTGTTATATTTAAGTATTTTACACTATACTGCAATATCCCTAAAAAAAATGAAATAAATTATAAATCGTGGAATTTATGTACACAATTTTCCAATACAAAGATTATTTTTTATCTCTTTTTTATATCGTTTGTCACTTAAACTCCTACAGTTCGAAATAAAACGTAGTTTTTATTCGATACCGTGTAGCTTCTACTGTCATTTAGATTTTTACTTTTAAATTCGTATAAAAACTTCTATTTGAATATTCAATTTCTATGCGTTTTTGATTTTAGGATTCTTCTTTTTACGTTTTATGGTACATGTGGTAGAATAAGTAAATAAGTAGTATTTTATGTAAAGGTACTATCATAATATACCTATAGTTTTCCTTTTTTAATGATTTGTTTTCGATGTGTTATACAGCGCTCATAAATGGCATATTAAACGGAGAATAATTTAGATGTAAAATAGTTCGATACAAAGTTTAGAAGAAATAGTGTTATTTGTAATAAAATTCTCTTTTAAATCATGTAACAGTATATAAAAAACAAAAAAAGAGTATAAAAAACGAGAAAAATAAAAATAGGTAGTAAAACTACGAGAGTGGCATAAAATAGTTTTCAACGCGTCTCTCTTTCCTTTTTAAAATACCGATTCAAAATCTCATGTTTTTCCAGCCATGACGTCTGGCCCGTTTTTGTTTTTCCGGTTTGCGTTTTTCGATATAAAAAGATTGCATCAAATTTTTGTTGAACGAGCATAGAGTGTGATGCTCGTGAGCGAAAAGCTGTGAAAATTGTCACAGGTTTTGTTTTTGGAAAAAAGGAAAACTATTCAGATACAGGAACCAAGATAATAATAGTTTATGTTATGATAGATGTACATCTGAATAGTTTTCATGAAATTTTAGAAAAAATAATAAAACCACCCAAAAAAGATGCCACAATGAAAACATAATGAAATATTAAATCTTGCAGTTTGCATTTAAGTATGGAGTTAATGAAATACAATGCAGCATGTGTGTGCCTAATCTTTTAGTTCGTAGTATATACAATGTGATCCATTTGGAGTGATACATGTAATTACCTCCTAAAATACTCGCTATGCAAAAATATGTTTGAAGTTCATAAAACTTACTTTATTTCGAGGAACATTTTATGATGGTCAAAAATTGGTAATTATTTAGGAAGTTGCTTCGAAATGTTGTAGAAATCAACATCTTAAACAATCAATAAATCAACATCTTTCTTTTGCAAATTACCGCTGGACTTCTCTTCGTTATCTTCGGCTATGGGAAAGAGAAAGCGTCAACACTTAAAGGTACCATAAATTTAAGTCCTCACCCGCATGGTGTGTAGGCCACCAGTCCCAACGTATTGCGAGTGTGATGTCTGAAAACGTGAGGCTTCGAACGTTCGTAGCGATTGCTTGGGTTCCGTTATCCTTGGTTCTAGGGGAGATAGCAAAGTCACTTGATGGTGTCGAAGGCAACAAACGATCTTGAATGACCTTGAAAAGTAAGAGATTATAGATCGATGAATTTGTCACGGAACAGGCTACACACTTATCTGCACAAAAACATATAATTCTGCAAAAATACATAAAAAAAAAAAATAAGGATCACTTTGAAATTTGTAAGATACATCCACCTAGATAAGATTTGCGATCATCGCAAGATGCCCCACTCGAAATAAGCTAAGCTTTGCTTAAAACATTTTTTCACACAACGAGTAATAATTTTTGGGAGATAATTGCGCGTACCACTTGAAATAGTGTCACCTCGTACATACGTACATAACGTCTAAATACGATAGAAAAATTATAATACGTACAGACATATCGTGGTATCCTTTCGTTAAGTTTCGGAGCTGATTTCGAACGACGTTGGTCTCCTCCACGCAAGCTGGTTATCTCTGCAGCCTGTGCCAGGCACATTGTCGACATGTCGTTACTTGGGTTCTGGTCAGCACGTGGATTTTATGCGATTTTACTCGCACAATTACCGCACACCGCCCCAGAAATCTGTGGTTTTCGTGGTCGATCGTTAGGACTAGCGGCCACCCGCTCGCGTAATTAATTCTGTTCATTGCAATTTATGTTCTTATTTCACTGTTTTCTTCCAGTTCCACTTATTGTTAAATGCTGTTGCTTATTGCCGAATGGTCCATGAAATTTTTCAGGGAAAATATCAGCTTAAAAACTGGACATTTTTTTCAAAATATTCTGTCGATTAACGAAGGAGAAGCACGTAGAAGAAGTCCCAAAAAATAATTATGTGATAGGAAGATAAAAAGAAGACAATTGATGGCGATTGCGTGTCCATTTGTAATATTTATTCATAAGATTCGCTTTATTTATAATATTTGCTCGATGAAAAATCCCTGAAGCATTAAGAATTAATTTAATTAAATTAGCATATGATATCCATCAGCTGTTCTCGGAATAGTTGGTTTTGCTGTTTGACGTAATTACTAGCGATTAACAGTTTAATAAGAGATGTACGTTCCTTATGTGGTTAGTATGTAAATATTAATTATCGTAAATGTTCTACTAAATGTAATAGATGTTTTAACATAAATATTAAAGAACAAATAACTCGATAACGTTAATATATATAAATCTTTCGTTATGTTTGAATATTAACGCCATTGTACATAATAACATGAAATATTCTGGTCGCCTGGACTTTTTCTGCGAACCTCGATAAAATATACGTCCAAGTTTTTAAGAAAAGTTCCGTTTTCTAATCTTCTATCTCCGTGTATCAAATTTATAATGGAAAAGGCAGTATTTGCTTTCCACGCGTCCTTTCGTACCTAATTATACGTCAACGTGTCTTTATGCAAGGCGATGATTGTTCTTCATTTGCATTTTGTCGAGACAAACAATTCGAAACGAAGATCCTGGACGAGACCTTTTCCGTCGAATCAGCCGACAACACGAATAGCTTCTCATACTTTTCAGCCGGGAAATCGAAGTGAGAAAAAATTCTCGACCTCGTTAAGTTCAAGATGGAACGATGGTGCTGTTAATTCTTTTAAATGCTAGATAGCTGGGGCACATCAGAATAATTTGCTTGAGTTCAATGACCCAGATATATTTTTGTAGAATTATTTGGTTTACTTTTGGAATATCATATGTTAGAGAATAATTCCTAGAGAATATTTCCTACTAAATTAAGGAAATGTTTTTCCCAGATAAATAAAATATACAAAAAGGGTGAAAATAATTTCTAAATTAGAAAACTATAAATTTTAATATTAAAGAAATAGAAGTAGTATATGAATGGGGAGACAAAGCGAGAAACGCACGAGAAAATTAGCGGAGAATCGTAAGAGACAGAATATTAAGAATTAACATTTATAAAGAAATGAAAGAAATGCGTGCTAATTTAAGCAGGAGTAAACATCAATAATTATGAAAATAAATCGAATTATAGAGAGTATCATTGTGGTTTAAAGGATAAAAGAATATCGTAAGTTATTACCTTACACAAATTTGAAAATCACGGATTATGTATCGTGTTATAAAATATTGTATAATGATATTTTATATCCTATTGTTTGTAAAGCGGATTAAATTCGTATAAATATAATATGTTATTCATCACATATGTTTCGTCGAGATTGATGGTAACAGAGGATTATTAATTTCAGGAATGAAATATTGGGAAATTGAAACAGTCTAATAAGAGTGTGGATATATGTATCAGAAGAATGTATGATTCAGTAAACCGAATCATCTTCATGTCCGGGAGACTGAAAAATAAAGTATTAACAGTGTTACTACTTCTTAACAAATACCCGTTAATGATATCTTTAAAATTATTGTAATTTTTTCTATAGAATATCAGTAGAATTTTTCCTATACAGGCTGTGAATGTACGTCATGAATGATTTCGAATTAAATTAATAATGGTGATGAGTGATTGTATTCAGCTTTGTTTCAAATATCAATGTAATTATGATTTTCATGTCTTATTACAATGCGAATGAAATTTTAACACGTATCGCACACATGTAACTTTATCGGAGAAATATAAAATAGTATATACGTATATATATATTGAGCGATCATTTACATTTTCGTAGTATGATATGAAACAAACTGGTTCTTTATTTTTTAAATACCAGACAGAAGAACGTTGAACTGGCGTTATTAGGTAGAAGAAATCAGACTCGAAGGAAACGAAGAAGCGCAATAAAAGGCGATCCACGTCTGAGAAAAGTACGGGAAAACTCTTGGTTCCCGACATCGCGTTTCCTTTTCCCGAGTTCTGTTAATGAGTTTAAAACGATCGAACGGAATTAAATCTAATTAAGCAGAAAGGAGAAAATATGAATGGCACTTTGATGTTCACTGAGTTATCTAACACGTACTCGCTGATGAGCAATGAACTACATGGTAATTAGTAGATAAATTATATCGTAATGCGAAAAATTTCCTCTAAAAATCGAAAAATTTCTAATTATTAGGAATTGAAATGTATAAATTCTTTTTTCTTTCGGATGATAAGCGGTACTGTTGCAACATTAACTTTAGAGAAAGGAAACTTCTACAAGTCTAGGATTTTCATGCATCATCATTGCGTGATAATTCTTGACCATTGGTTAACTTAATGTTTGGCTACTATAGTGTAATTATTTTTGTCATAAACTGACATTTAATATAAATTTGGTACAAGGAGCACATATAAATTTGGTTCCAGCTTGTATAAAATATAAAAGTCATAATAATTATTGTAATAAGTAGCTTTAAGTAAAGTGTACGCGTAAATTTACACTAAAGATTTAAAAATATCATTGAATTATATTTATTTGTTTATCACAAGTACGGTGACTCAAACACGTTGACGAATACTTTTCTCGTTTTATGCGGAGAAGATAATAGAAAATGAGAGGCATGATGTAGAACTCATGCTAGAGAGATGACATCACTTGCAATTTGTATTGATGATATCATGTTGCATTCTTGTTTCTACGTTTGTATAATTATTTTGACGACTTTTTATGAGAGAAATTTACACGAGATGCATATAAAGTGATGTAAGATATCTAGCATCAAGAATTTTTTTATGAAGTCCAAATTATTTAATTAAAGCTAATAATAGAATAAATAGCTACCATTTAATAGAAAAATTTAATTTACAAAAGAAACTTAAAAACATTATTGCACTTAAAGAGCATAATTTAAAAGATGTCAAAGATTGAAAATTTCTTTCAAGTCAGACACTAGGATTAAGAACGATATAAACCTTCTTCATATTACTTCAAATATCATAGGTGCAGTTCGTCATAAAATGACTGTATTTTATTTTTAGGTTCGATGTAGGCGTTTATGGAAATGTGTTAATTCGTGAATCACGCGTATTCGTCTATATTTCATTCAAACTCGAGAAATTTATAGCTTACTGCACGATGTATTCTCCTTAAATTATTATCAACATCGAAAATTCAAGGGAAATAATTGCAAAAGTACTATTTTTAATCGAAGCTTATTTGAATTGAAGCAATATCATTTTCCGATGTCAGAGAAGTTGTCATCTCGATCCGTCCTCTCCGATTTCGATGATTTTTAAGTATATTGTGAATCTCTACATTTTGAATAATTTTTCCTTGCACGTATAACCGTCGGTCGGTTTTAGTTTCCGAGATATTCGCGCAAAACTGCCGGTACCACACAGCGTATTTCTGTCTATAGTAGTGCGTCTGTAACAGCGTATGCGTCAGTATTGGTTGCCGTTTATTCTCTGTTTATAAACGAAAGCTGGGCGAGTTTAAAAATCCCGAGCGCAACTGCGTATGCGAGACAGCACGAAATATTCGTTATAATTCACTTAAAAATTGACTGACAATGTATTGACTTTGGTTACGCTTACGTGAAATAATAACAAATTAATTATAAAAATAATAGATAAATGAATAATTGGTACTGTTTTATGAAATAGAATGATCGCAGTGACTGGATTGAAAATTCTAACCCAAACCCAATCCAAATCACATTGATGATATTCACTTTTAATTGAGATATAAACTCATAACAGACGTTTCTTGCAACCTCGCATATGCACGTTGTGCACGGAGCCTTTAAGTTCACCCGACTCTCATTTATAAACAGACACAGAATTCAATGTGCTGGTAAAGTAGGTTTTTCGCGAATATCTCAGAAATTGAGCGAGAGTGATGGTTATATGCATAGAAAAAAGTTGTTCGAAGAGTTGTTTCCTTTAACATATTCAAAAACCATCGAAATCAGAGAGGACGCAATGGTCCCACAAGTTCAACGTAAGTTCTTCTATGAATAATAAAATTTTTATTTTAGTAGTACGGTAATATAACATATCGTAATATATGTTATATTATATATATAACATGTAGTAACATTTATTATATATTCTTATATTTAATAATAATGATTACTATCAATTAATTAACATAATTTATGTTTTTATATATAATATACAAACTGGAATATCGTTAAATGTAATATACGTAAGTGTTACCGAAAATATTGATAGATTATGTCAGTCTCTATAGGATCATGAACCAGCGAAAAATCATGCTTTTACTTGAATAAACTACTGCAAAAATTGCGATAAAGAAATGATACCAAAATATAGAATACACGAATGGATCAGGAATAATATTTTTCGCTTCTTATTTGTATTATTTGCTTTTCATCTCGTATATATCGAGAGACACAAAAAGGGAGTTTCTGTCCACTTACCTCGTCTAAAAATTTTCTGTTCGACGGAGTACGCATGAGCTTTTATCGTTTATACTTATTTCTTTACTGCTTGACCTAGATAACAGATTCAGCTGTAGACTTTACAACGGTACCATAAAACGATTATTGTTGTATTATACTGCATGTGAATCAATGGCAATTCTACTCGTTTATTTAATGTATATTTCAAAATGTGCAATAGCATTAATGTAGACAGTTTCCAAACTATAATGGTAAGGCGCGAAGTATAGTTCTAGCTTACGTATGAATTAAAGAAAAGAAAGTTACAAAATGAGATGCATGTATACATGCCCATACGAATTAAATTTTATCACTAAAAAGTCATTTCAATCGTTCGAAAAATGTTAGTTACATTGGAATATAGGAGACAAATGTGTAAGACTATTTCTTTCGAAATTTGATTTTTATCCTTATCGTGCGCCGTTTATACGTATGTTTTATTTTATATACTTTTCATAATAATAATTTTATACATTTCTATTAATAATTTGCACCATGAATTCTTTTACAGCTAATCTAATTTCCTGGAAAATGTACTTTTCCAATAACGATACGCGTACACCAACTTAAACCGACCATCATTTTATAAACTTTTATAGACACGCGCTTTATTTCTTTTTTCTTCCATCAACTTAACCGATCGATTTTGATCTGTCGATTGCATAATTACGAGGCGAGAATGGTCGAGATTTTAATTTGAAAGCGGTTCGAATCTCTCTCCACCAGGCTCCAGTCGGCTCATCAGCAACTGTTGCGGAATACAGATATTAGAGGATCATTTATCTTACTTACGCGATGTTGGCCGATGAGCCTGACCCATTACAGTCGCCGGGGAGTAAAATTCCTTCGTTCTGATCCAGTTTCTTCTGGCGGTAGAGTGTTGCCACCTTCGGGAATCAATATTCATTAGGGCGCAACTATCTTCCTCTGTTTCCACCGGTTGTTCTCATTCTCTGTACTCGTCGATTAATAGTTGGAAGCTTTGATTGACCGATCGCCTCGCAAACAGCCTGCAGCTAATCGCGATGGGATTTATGTGCACCGACCGCGTTAAGTAATCGCTTTACAACAGAGAAATATCTGTAAGGGCGTGATATATCATCTGCGAAACTATCAGATGAAGATGCTCGTGGGGACTGTTTCCCTGAGATTTGCCTTTTTCCTTATAACATATTCGCCGAGCAGGAGTTTGTCGATTCTGTTTTTTCGTCTTCGAGCGAGAAGTAAGGTGAAAGAGAAGGAATTGTTACGTTTTATGGAAAGGAAGTTTGTACGATGCTATATTGGGAAGGGAAAAGAATAAAACGATAATACATAAAAAAGAAAGTAATAACTTTTGAAAGACTTTATAACATTTTTCCTTCATAGAGAAAATTTAAATTATCAGCATATGAACGTAAACGAGGAGATTATATACGAATCTGTGCAAGCACGACTTTCGTGAAATTCATCGTAAATTGCGGGCAATTTCCTACCCTGTGATCACCTTTTATCGCGGCTAGAAAAAAATGGTGGGGAAAAGAGATGGCTCGTAGATATGCAGCTAAGAGGTGTAGTTACTAGGTGAAGGAGAACGAGAAGGAACAGAGGGGTGTGATAATAGGGGGAGCACCTATAGAGTAGAAAATTGTCTGCAACTTATAACATTTCCCCATGCTGTCGTAAAGTCAACCGTATTTCATTTAGTAGAAATAAGGGTAGCACGTTTTACCTTTGACGAGTTTTGTTACAGTCAATAAAGGAATCTTCGTGCGCAGAAAATCACGCGGGTGATTTATATTCCAAAGTTTTTAATATTCGACTATCGTTATATCGATTTACATTTGTTGATGATTTACTGATGACGTTTATTGATAGAAGTACGAGTGGATGAATTTGTAATAGGAAAAATATATTGAAATAAGTATAGGTAATGTATGTTGATCCAGATCCTTACTCTTACAGTGTTACAATACAATAGAAAAACCTTGTAGCTCTAGCTGAAGACTACAAGAAACAGCAATAGAAATCTACTTATAGCTCTAGACCTTGTAATCCAAAACAAAATTTATAGTCAAGGGCACAATAATATGGACCTCTCCTTATTCCGAATTTTTTTGTTTCACTAAATTCTATTCTCTTCATAACAGTGGTCTCCAGCTTACAAATATACAAAACAAAAAGTATAGAGTTTTTCTTGAAGTAATTATTTCAACAAAATTCTATAATGAATCATTCATAATGCCCTTCGTGGATTAAAGGGGTTTCTATTCGACTTTAAATAAAATCTAATGGACGCTCTACGCTTACGGTGTGCGTTTAACTCATGTATGGTTGTTAATGCAATTTCTTTAAATAATATATCACTGGTACTAGAAAACAGCTACTGTTAATTTGTGCTGAGTAAAGGGAGATTGTCAACAGATGTGGGAGAAATTCAGCCAAAAGTACTGCTCCACGAATTACTGTCTGTAATCGTGAAACAGCTGATCTATACGTACATTTTTTCTTTTGCTGGAAAAAACGTGCATATGCACGGCAAGAGAGAGAGAGAGAGAGAGAGAGAGAGAGAGAGAGAGAGAGAGAGAGAGAGAGAGAGGAAATGTGTGTTCGTACCGGATCGTACAGAGTTGGTCGAAAGCAGGCGCTTAGCAGTGATTTGAAAACAAGCGACAAAATGCTGTAGCGTTCCACGAGCGCCTAAAGCTTTTGATCTGACGTTTCCGCATAAGAATTGTTTCAGCTTCACCGATCGAGCAACGTGTTCGTATCACTGATCGTATCAAATTATTACAAAACTACGCAATTGCGCAAATTATCGCACAGAAACCTATGAACTCATAGTAAAATTGCACATTTGTTGCAAGCTTGCAAATTGAATCGAACAATACGATCTTATTTCGCAAATGAACAAAGCGTTTAATCATCGCTGATTTTGCGATGTTCTATGAAGAGAACAGGATAATATTGGAAGGTGACATACGAAATTTCCGAGGTTTCGTCGAAAATTTCGGACCGGTTTTGCGATTTTGTACCAGGAGAACATAACATTGGAAGTAGCATGATTATTTTTTTCGATTAATTTTCAGATTTTGTATCACGAGAGCATGGTAATGTAGGAGGTGGCACAGTTTGCCAATTTTTGGAAATGTCATGTTTCGGGAATTTTTCGGAAGATGTTTCGTGGTCTTTTTTATAAGATTCCTTAAATTTCGCACAGTTATCCTTCGTACACTTATTTCGGCCATTGGTCATTCTTAGCTGGTTTGGGTATTCTCAGTGTGCATCGTTCGGCTGCCTTGTTTAACTTCGTATCGACAATCTTTTTTTACTCATCTCTGCTGTTAACTCATTCATATAAGTAGCAAGTAGAGTAAAAGACTGACGACAGCCATCTCCAGTCATCAGAAACAATAGATTTTTTTATAGTTTCTGAAAGAGCGATACAAAAATTATACAAAACAGCAGATGCAATAAGTTCATAATAATTCGATCATTCGCTAATAATTCGTTAGAAGAAAAAATTCAATACCAGAGAGAAAGAATAGAGAATCGATACGTAAGCTCTTTTAATGATCACTGTTACAATATTTTGCGGGTACACTCCTATTGAAAGGGTTAAGCACGATGGAACATCGGGTGCGTGCAGACAGCCGTACTTCCGGTGCCAACTTTCATCGGCTGAACACATTTTTCTCGCTTCGAATCCGTTTTTCAAGCCTAACTTTGAAATGCAGCGACGATGGCGGCGCGTCGTTCGAATCAATTTCCTCCTGACTCGCGTGCAGGAAATCGAATATACCGGAAACGGGCTTTGGCGATCGGTTGGGAGCACGATCGCCTACCAGGGAGAGCTGCTCGATCTCTTTGTCAGATAATCTTCCTCCTTTCTATTATTGTTTTTTTTTTGCTCCTTTACTTTTTTCCTTTTTTTTTTTTTTTTTTGTTAAACCTCTTTTGGCTAGGGAAGAGTACAAATGCTAGGCGATGATCTTATCGGATGATCTCTCGGATCGTAACTCTATTCCCTGGTGTTACATCGTGCTAAATCGAAAGGCAGAGTGGCAATTTGTTCTTGATGGAGAGAGAATTCGCTGGTTGATAATCATCGTCATATAAAATCGTTTGAAATTAAAGGGCTTTTGTATGGTAATCCGAGAGTGATTCGGCGTTTTAACGCTAGGACCTCGGTGATTTTATTCTGTCTAAAAACACTATAGCGGACATTTTGAACGTACATGACCTTCTTGATTTTATGTCTATTGTTAAAATGCTATTTCGATATACATTAATATTAGATCATTCTTTTACATTGGTTTCGTAATCAATTAAATTCTTTTTTCGTCATAGTGTTGGACCTATTGTAGACATATGAAAGATAAATGTATATTACAAAAATGATATAAACTCAAACTGTAACTTCAATTGAGTTGTTGATAACCTATGGTGATAATTAATGCGACTGTAAACAATCAATCAGAGAACTATATTTTTTCCACTGAAAATTCGAAAAATAAAATAATTTAATACAGTACGTAGAGAAACCGGGTTATTTTATTTTGAACGGATTTGAAAATGAAATTCGACTTTTAGTATTTTGACAAGTATTCGCGAGAAGTAATTTGCAGCGCGACACTTTGACGCGAGTAGACAAGCTCTTTTAGTTAATTTATTCCCTCTTTTCGTCTCTCAAAGAGAATGTTTAAATACAGGTAGAATGCATGCTACATGCGAATATCCTCGAAATTGTTTTAATATCTTCTCGTTTATTTATTCCCCTTTGGCCTCTCACAAGCCGATACTTCGCCACAAAGTTTAGCTTACAACTTTCTAATTGTAAAGCTATGAAGGAAGTACGCTGGAAAAAGATTAGAAGAACTAAAGTTTTTATTCGTCAACATAAACCTCGTGCTGTAACACGCGGTTACGCTTTTCACTTGTCGAAAAATAAATCGCTTTTTTATCTTAAGTCTATAGTACATTTTTTTTAAGTTCGTATACATTATTCCTTCCGAAGAAGAATATTTTAATCGGCTAAGTTAAAAGTTCATTTTCTTTAATTTTCCAAGCTTGTAAAATTCTACGCAAAATTCTTTTTAATTTCTGTAAATTTCTACCCCACGGTTTATTGCGAAATTGAATTCTCTCGTTGGATATTGTTAACTTCATTGCAGAATATCTACATATTATGACTGAAATTTGTAAAATTTGAATTTTCCCTAGTCCAAGTTACAGTAAAAAGATTGAATTTGGTTGATATGAAGTTACAATATGTATCAATATCATTTTAATATCTGTACCTCTTTTAAAGGGAACTGTTTATTCCAAGCATGTAAGGCTGTTCAGAGGGTTAAGCTGCTTCCTGATCTTGCTTTATATTAAAGGTTTTCTTTACGAGCTACTTACCGTCCTTCGCAAAAAATAACTTCTCCCCTGTATATTAAATTTTCATGTATTAGATAATAAAGCTGGGTTTTACAAAATGAAGAACCGCTTTAATAAGTATGGAACAATGTTCATAATTTCCCTAGTTACACCTTGAAATTTTCTTTCAAACCACATGTCACCAATCCGAGTCTCCAAAAATCCCGCGGTTCTCAAAGAACGAAACAGATTTAGCAAGGTGATGGCTGCAGATTAAACGAACTTCATCCTCGTTTCATGTTCCATTTGCGTAAACGTTCCGCTTTCGTTGTTCGTCCTATTTTACCGAACTGGATTCCTTCCAATTCGCCACATTCGACTATTTCGTTACTCATTCCAGGAGTTAACTACGGTCTTGAATAGATTGTAGGGATTATTTTATAGAGAACGTTCAGACAAACTTTTATCGGTGAAACCGTAAAAAGTCTGTCTAACCTCCGATTTCGATGATTTTTGGATACGTCGTAGAAATCGATATCTTGAGCAACTTTTTCCGATACGCATAAGGGCTGCACTCGCTTAGTCCCCGAGATACCAAAAAACTGCCGACATCATAACAGTTACAGTGAATTCTGTTTACAGTGTGCGTTTGTGCCAACGTATCCATTGATATTGATTGCGGATGAAATAACATCTAACCAAAACCCTATCTTTATTTTCATTTTTTAGTTTATATTTAGGTTCGGGTTAAATAAAAAAATATCGGAAGGTGTCATGTTATCGAATAGGCGTGAGGCAACCAAACTGACGCAAACATTGCCATAGACGTACAACTATAGGCAGAATTAAATGTGTTAGTACTGGGAATTTTTTCCACAAAAAGTTGTTCATAATATCGAGTTTTACGACATATCCAAAGATCATCGAAATCGGAAGATAGTCGATCCTTCTATAGTTTCCCTTTCTTGTCTACCCTTCAAAATTAAATTCGACACAAAGATCAATTCGTAGGAAAAAGTTTAAAGATCTTAATTCGGTACATTTGACGATGGTGCGTGTTGAACCAGATAACAACGTCTCTGTTAATCAAATTCCATCGTTGGACGGGGTTTCCTCGGTTGCGCAGTCAGAAACGTATAGCACGAACGGAATACTGTTAACGTAACCAGAGACTATGCTGTTTACGTATTACGACCCCCTTCGGCGTAAGCTTGTTTGCACACCAAACGTGAAACGATTGTCTTGTAGCCATTTAACACGATTGTATGAACAGCTGCATAATTTCGAGTCTGACTAAGGGAAAACTGTACTCGCATACGATTGATCTTGCAGATCAATCTCATGTTTGTATGTTCGTTTCGCGTGGAATTTAGAGTGTGGTCGTGTGCTAATCTGTCCAGATTGATCGACAAATTTATCGCGTGGTTGAATGCCAAAATGAGTTTGTCAATGTTTCTTCGGCATGTTTGTCGCGCCAAGTATGGCGAGGCGATGCACATGCTCGCTTCTCAATGTTTGAAGTTCAATCGAGTCCATTAACTCCATTGACGGTCATGGTAACACGATAACGGATTTATCGAGTCGTCGTGAGATTAGATTCGTGTATTTAGTGAGATTAGGAGGAAGAAAGATAAAAGTGGTGTATGAAAGGAAGCCAAAAGATTGCAAGTGTTAGGAACTGTTAGCTTTTGTGATAAATTTGTTCGCACTTTTTCTACGGAAACGTGAAAGATCGTCCCTTTTGTATAAAATAATATTTTGCAATATATGATATGGCTTGGGGAATGAAATTTTTTTTATAAAGAATGTCGCTACAGTGATATATAACGGTATAGGAACGCAAACGGAATAACAATTTATCTTGGTTCCAGAAAATTAGAAACTAGAAACTTTCCCGAGAGAATTTTGTTATTTACGTAAAATAAAGTAATCTGAGCGCGAAAGCTGTTAGTACTTATTTAGTACTTCTCAGCGAATGAAGAAGAATATTGGAACGTCCTAGAACATTATTTGTCAGAACTTAATTTCTTCTTAAATCGTTCCCGAATAATACTTGATTTTTTAGATGAAGATTGACTTCAACAGCGTAGAATTGATATTACGGTTTATAATATTTAATATTTCGATCGAATTTCTTCGTTTGAGAAATTTATGCGTAGTCGGCTATTAAAAGGAGAAGATAAAATAATATTTGAAGATATGGCAAAATATTTCGCAGAAAAATTCGCGCATAACGTTGCTCGATATTCGCGGGAAATTCCATTTGTCATCGCAAAATTAATCCTAAGGAAACCATTAAAATTCCATCGGTGGAAGATTAAACGTGCGAAAACATTTATCACGTAGGGTGAGTGGCACGATGATATCGCCAATCTGCCAGTGTTCATCAATAAACAACGTATTAAAATTCCATCGAAAAGTTCTATTGTATTCGCCAAAACTAATTGTTTTTCGTCACCTTGGATGACTCAGGCAAAGACATTTGAAATCCGCCAGGATTTTGTGCCTGCAAAAGCGATGCCTTTAACTCTTATCCTTTCGTTTTAATTTGGATATAAAATATTATACAGAACTAAAGTATGGTGTAAGATTTTCTAAAATTTTCTGTTGTTTGTTGAAACTTCAAAGTAACGCTCTGAAATGTTTCGTTTTATTGGAAAATTTTGTCCCTCTTGATTTTCCGTAACAATTTATATTTTTTATTTGATGTTAATAAAAAAGCAACGCCTTTTAACTTACATTAAAATTCTGAATTATTATTATTATTTTAATTTGTATATTAAATTTCAATTTGCAAATATCATCGTTCGCATTGATGTGCATGTCTTTCTGAATTTTATAATAATTATTATGAGTAGAATTTATGTATATTTGCTGCAAAAGCGTTTACATCTGGATTAAATTTATGGCGATGTTAAATTTATGCATGCTTGTAAATATTTTTGCAGCACTTTATGCAAACGCTTTATTTTCGACATTTTGACGTGTGTAACTTATTTACCGCCATTTATTACAACATTTTGAATTTACATTGTTTTCGGTATAACTCTTCTTCAGAATATTAATAAATATTCAATAATACTAATAAATATTCAATAGAAACTGATTATCTTTCAGGAAGCAGTGGTTCATTCTTAATGCGTATAATAAATGTTTGTTTTCTATAAATCATAAATAATTCATGTTACTTTCATAAAACATTTTCGTTAAAAAAATATACATAATTTAATCCCACGTATATTGTAATTAAACGAATTGTAATTCTTTCAAAGTTTATGATAATAAACTGAATGACGATAGCCGTGGTAATGTGAAAATTGCGAATAACGTTGATAATGTGACAGAAACATGTTGGTCACGTTGGTAGTTAAGGGTCAAATGATCGAAATTAGCAATCTAAATAAATTCCACAAACGATCTTCTCTTGAAATTCCCTTTTATTAATCCTCTGGCACTTTGATCGTGCAATTATCAATTTCCAGGTACATATCCGGCAGTTCTGAAACGAGAACGGAAGCGTTAAAGAACCGTAGAAACGACACGTGTATCGGGGGAGAAGGAAATCCTAGCTCTTTAATTAAACACCGTGGCCGAGTGTCGTTATAATCTAATTTCCAGAAGGGAGACATCAGAAGAGCCTTGCGTAACACTGAACGTCTCGGTTCGCCGATCAAAGTGGCGCGTGGATCGTTTCCAACGTATGCGAGAATCCTCCCTGCTGATTTCGAATGGTGGTTCGCACGGTTAGCTAAGCACCTTTATATGGTCGCGAGCACGTAACGAGACTAGCCTTAATATCAGGGACCAGGACCCGTTTCTAAAATTTATTCCTATTACAGCGAGTATTTACTCGCCTCTATACGTGATATCGTACTTAGTCGAGTTAATTATCTAAACGATAAACATATTTGTCTTTAGTAATATACATTGCTAATGAGAGTATGAATTTTCGCGCAGGGTAAATAATGTCGAAACTAAAAAGATTAAGTGTACGTATGTCATAGGTCGATAGTTTGCCCGTTAAACATTATTTCCTATAAAACTTGTTTTTCGATACTTTTCTGGAATAACCCGATTCAACGGTGAACTAATCGAGTCGCAACGTTCTTTCAACTGGAAAATCCATCGAAAATCCAAAATCAGGTTTTTAGATTCACGCTCTCAAATTTTTCTGGTAGACCGAGTTACGATAAAGTTGCCGTCGACTGACCATGGCTGTCAACTAAAATTGTTCGACTATTGATGATCGTCCAATAGGAACGTAACAATGCACGGTACCGAAAGAACGCATTCCAGCAACGTTCCACTAGTAAATCGAGATTTGGTATACCCTGCATCCAGAGATCCTCTCACCCTTTTTTTTTTATCGATGCATGCTCTCGAAATCCTAGATAACTATATCGAAACGTGTTTGCCCAATGTATTTTGTATGAATATTATGCGCCGACCATTGACGCGAAGCCGTTTGTTTAACGCGAATCGTTAGCTACCGATAGGGTAACGTTGATAAACTAAAAGGTTAGATTTGTTTTCGGGATTAATAAATGCTCTGGAACGCTACGTATACGTACGATTGTCGCGTTCAGAAAACGTTTCACGAAGCGATCTGCCTCGTAAAATTCCGGGAAAATATTTTCCCGTACAGGCAGGATTTTGCGGTTATTTTGAGTTCGGCTTTGACGCTGTCAGCGGAAATCCCGGCGCGCGTATTTCTTATTGTTTGTTACCATTCGGTATACGTTTTCGGTGACGTTGCTCGTTTGTCAGAAGCATAGGTTCTGTTAGAGAGAGTCGGCTAGTAAAATTTCCGACGAATATTTAGTGGAATGTCAACGAACGTTTCTGTTTTGTAAAGTACCAGGGGAGTCAGGAATCGCGATATTTCACTCGTTATTTGATATTGGATGCGATATTTTTCCTCGTACTTTCCTTTCTTATTATTTACTCTGGCATTCAATGTATCGAATATAGAGATTTAACTAGACGAATTAGAAGAAAGAGTTCGAATCGAACGTATTAACACCTTTTGCGCCAGTAACCTGAAAATATGTTTTCTTAATCGATCGCGTAAATCTCTTTTACTGTCACATCATTTATTTTTTTCTTTTTTTACTTTTTTACTTTTACTTAAATCGCAGTTCAATGACAAGACGTCACTAACGAATGCAACTGCGCGTTAGATCAAATTATACATTGGTCTCGAGATTGTAAAATTGAGTTCGACCGAAGGCAAGTTAACTTTGCTTAATTGAGTCAAAAATCCCGCAGACAAAAGAATCCAATAATACTTCACTTCCACTTCTTCGCAAATTCTACTATTATCCCACTGGAAACGTTTAGAAAACCTTCTTCCTCACAGAGAGTATCGAAAGTAACGGACGTTTAATTCACGATGTCGTCCGAAGAAAATGTTGGAGCGAGCTCGTAGAAATCAAGCGGATGAGAGATATTACGACGTTGAAGGAGATCTCGTCCAAAGAAGATTTCGACGGAAATTGAAAAGGACAGGGCTCAGCCATTCGGCGCCGCTCTTTTGACCTTTTTCCCTTCCCCGTTGTTTGCGCTTCGCACGAATTCAGCAATACGCGTGAACTCTCGCGCACGTGGCTACGAATCTCGAGTCCTTTGAACGGCGCGAAGGTAAGGGCGTCACGACGCCGCCAACACCGAGGAACTCACCAGCTTTCTATACCGAGTGAGCGTCTTTTCACGCGTGAATTCATCAATCGAACGAGGGAAACGAAGCGGAGAATGAGAACGGTTAGGGCATCGAGCAACTTCTGCGACTGATTATTATTCGATTATTAATCTAATTGACTGGTTCGTAGGTTTTTATACTTGAAGACGCGGCTGTAGAAAACTGGGGAGCGGTCGGTCGTGGAAGCTTCGTCGGGAATCTTGATTTGTAAGCGGTTAAAAGTTAAGACGTAATTATTGGACGTTCTTTTCCTTTAATAGTCTTCCTCTTCGATGGAATTTCTTATTTTCTTCCTCTTCTTTAATAGTTTGTTAAAGTCGTATTAATCGCCACTTGTCGTTACACACGACTTTACAATGGATTTGTAATTTGATAAATTTATAATTCATATAGTTGTATGATTTTATATCTGTAGAGCGTACCATGAAAAAACAATCAATATTATCCTGGCATCGGTGTGTTAAAGTTAATATTTGGGGCGTAAAGGCGTACAGTTACAAAGCCAAGAAAGTTGTAAGTTTTGAGTAATAGACGCTTTATAACGCCCAGGTGTCGACTAGCCGCAGCTGACGAATTTTCACTGGAAACTTAGTGGAAAAACTCAAGTGTAACTTGCAGCGTGCGCCAAAGTTTTCAATCCACTGACACCTCTGATACCACTGACTCTTACTGTTAAGGTTAACAGACTAAATTTATGATGGGAACAAAACATCCGCTGCTTCTGAGAAGTTGAGTTAAACACGTTAAAGATCAGTTTCGTAATCGAAAAAGAATTTACATATAAATAACACCTTTTACTTCGTTAATACTTATGTCGTTAATTTTAATCGAATAGACATTAAAATTTCGACGAAACACTGGCGTAATAAACGTCAGTTTCACGACAGTCTTTTAATATGCGAGGAAAAATCTACAAATCAACGGAACTAACAAGCAGATGCAGCCAAATTCAACAAATTACTAGCGTTCTTCGTTTTACTCTGTATTTAATGCAACTGGCACACAAAGAAACATATACATCCAACGCTATAACACTACTTCCAATTAAAACGCGCGACCTGAAAACGCTAACGAATTTGTGTTGGCACCGTTTCACGCAGAATCCATCTCTCGAACCGGCGTTGGCTTTACGGTGCTACATATTATACGATGTATTATATGCTAATTTCGGCCAACTTTTATAGGAATATGAATAACGAATCTAAGTGTATTCAATACACATTTAAATACACTTGCATAAATACTGAGAAATTTCAGATATATAGAAATTAGAAGGAAATATAGGAAACACAGAAAATACGAAAAATATAAAGAAAAAAGAAAGCGTAGATATAGCAAACATAGAAAATAAAGAAAATTTACATCTATATTTTTCCAACGAAGAATACAGGAACACCAACTGGCAAAATTCAAGTGACAGAGCCAATCGTAAGCAAAGTATCGACACGAGGAACAAAATCGTTGTTCGACCTTTCGGAAGAAATATTTAAATCACGATTTCCTGTTTTACTTGACAATCGGAAAAACCAGTATCTCTCTGTAGAATCGATGAGAACGAATCAGTTGGGCGACAGGGATACGCGTTCTCACGAATCGTGTCAATAAGAGGAAAGAAAAACATGAAAAGAAGCAAAAAAAAAAAAAAAAAATAAAAAGCGAGGCACACAAGGAATGGTGACGGAGCAGCAGGCGGCAATGAAATATTCTCGCTCACAATGACTAGCCTTAATTATTGCAGGCCGCGATGAATGCTAATTCAACATTTTTCGCGAGCTCGCGAAATAGCCGACGCAGAGACAAGTAGCGCTGATTAACCGACACTCGAGCCAGTCAGTACACTAAATTCGAGAGATACTGCAAGCCGGCCTGCTGTTGTTTGCTGGTCGAATTTAATTAACAACGTTAATCAGGCCACTTTACTTTCACTTGGCTGACGAAAGGACACAATTGTGTTCGAATACGATGCTTGGACGCTGAGAATTTTTGACTGTTTCCTCATCCGTGGTGATACGTTTATGCCATCAATGCCATTGCTTTCTTCGTTAATAAAAAAATTATACGAGATTCGTTTGTTTGTTTCCTTGTTACGTAGAGTAAAGTTTGCACGGAGATAAGAGATGGTACGTTTTAAAGCCGATACGTTATGGTGCGTTTAGAGTTTAGACCGAACAAGCGAATGCTCCATTTCCTCCCATTTTAGTAAAATCGGAGCGAAGGTGTAAACGAGCATGGGTTTCATCGTTTGACGGTTGACGAAAAGAATGTTTCAGATTAAAATATTTCGTTGCTACGGAAGAATACTTTGTCTGTCTTGGACTATTCGTTAACGAGCTTTACGACATTACAACCCTTCAAACAGATGACCGTAATTGAAAGTTGAAGTTGGATTACACGTTGAAACTGGACACCTACTTTCTCAAACGATTGCTTTCAGATTGATAGGATATAAGAGTTTCTTCTTTCAACTGTTAACCTTAACGTAGATAAGCAAAGCGGGAAGAATCCAAACCTACTGGTCTCGTCGATATTTTATTAGAAAATGTATTCTTGAAATACTTATTTAAATTGCCACTTAAACTGGCAGTATCTTTCCAATTTAACGAACGCAAAAAGAATCATGTAACGAAGGATGACCTGTTTCGACGAATTAATTGCAAGCGGCTTCGCGACTGCGTTGCGTTAATTTTTACTTCTGCATCCTCGTTCGTGCAAGCGATATAATTCACGAGTAATTCGAGCTCGTCTAATTAACCTCGCTATCACCGTTATTTTTCGTTGGTTTCGAGCCGAGCTGATTTACGTGAACGATAAAATTAATCGGTCGATCGTTGTTAGTTCGCGATCGTGTGCCAAGGGAAGCTTCGCGATTCGAAGTCGAGCATCCTTAAATATCCTGAAAGGTAAGAAAAGTTCAAGCGCATCGAGGTCAGACCTATCGATCTTCCTCTGGCCTACGCCTTCGCTCCAATTCCCATTACTTCCGAATCACAATCAGTTCTCTCTCTTTCTCCCTCTCTCTCTCTCTCTCTCTTTCTGAGATGGTCTTTAAAGTCGAAATCCCGCTTTGGGAAACAAACCTTTCGAATTGAAATTTACTCACTTTGTGTTGTGTTAGAAAGATTCGCATAATAGAACCTTCCATGTCTGAATTACTAGGGAGACAGAAACGTCTGAATAATGGAATTTTCGTGTAATGGAACAATCGCTTCTCTCATTTTAATAGGTTAACACGTAACTTTCATATGTTTTACCCTGACACATGTAAAACGTTGAAATGCACTATACACCGTAATTTTTGCAAGATGTTATATCGTATTCGCGCACATTTTTCTGATAATGTAATCTCTGAGCCACTCGTATCGTTAAACACTTTTGTTTCTTTCATGTTTTCTATAAATCTGTCACAATCTACATCTCTATTATACGAAAAATGTTTTGAAATTATAATAAAAGGCGTCCAAAAACAAAAAAAGAAAAAAGACTGTCCAAAAATTGCCTCGTCGTGCCTTCGTATCGATTCGGATGCTTCAGGTTCTACCGTAATTATTATTGACAGGATGAAATCAACCGACTCGTCCAAATCATATGGATAATTTATTTACAAGAGTAAAACATTATGTACAAGAATGCGTCGAGAATCGTGTGAAAACAATACATGCTGAGAGGTCGTGGAAAGGGAACACAGTTTCATTCGTTATTTCTGTCTTTTTCTTTTTCTTTCTTTTTTTTACCGGCGTTTAGTTTCACGTAAGAAATTATACAAGTTCACGTGGTATACACATACACAGAGATTTTTTCTTACGTCTTATTTCGTTCTTTCCTCTGATCGCTCTCGTAGCCCTGAACTGCCATCATTTTTCCCACCGACGAATATTCGACCACGCTTCGAAGTCGTCGTTAGAGCATTACGACCCTGAACTCCAGCAACGAGGGCCGTGCTTAATATAAAAAAAGTGATTAATTACGTGTCGTTCCGTTTGGGGAAACTTCGACAGAGAAAAAAGATGTGAACTCCTTTTTCATGTTGGAAACAAATCTTTTAAAGCGTACGACAAGAGACAAAGGTATTCGTACGACCTTATTGTTAATTGGGCCAGGTTAAAATAAGCTCGTAAGTAAATAAGTAAATAAATAAATAAATATATAAAAGTATTCGTACAATTGGTATATAATAAAAATAAACAGAGAAATATTTTTTATATATTATTAAATGTATTGAAATATATGTAACCGTCCGTTACACATGGTAATGTTAGTAATAGTAGACACTCGCAGTAATGTACACAGACAAATGTTAATTGAATTATTTAGGACGAAACCCGCATAATAATAACACTTTATCGAGATGGAGTTGCTCGTATAGCGGTATTAATTGATGCCCGTGTTATAATTAATATTTGGTTTGCTTTTTTCAGGAATAACAATTACTTGCAACCTACTGAACACACGGATAATATTAAGCTTTTAACAAAATTTTCTATTATTCTATACATTTTCTCAGTCTTTTCTCATTAAGATGTTCTTTTGAATTTACAGGCCATTTGTGGATCAACTTTGGACATATTATAGAATACGATAATTTTCTAAACATTTTACCGAAACAATGCCCATGTCTGTTGAACATTGTACTTTGCCATTGTACGTTTTAGCAAAACGTGCAAAACGAACTCGTTAGAAAACTCGGCCGACAAAATTCCGCGCAACTATCAAATTCAAAAAATTCGACAGAATCAATAAACAACATCCATTGAAAAGAAACTGTAAAAGTAGAATGGCCCGGAATAAAAATTACAAACGAACATAACGATAACATAACGATCTCCGCGTTGCTCGATCAGGGTGTCGACGCTTTGAACAACTATTAAAAAATCAGAGAATCGTTAAAATCGTGACGAGGAGCAGACGAATATTTGCACACAGTATAAAATTCGCGACGACGACAAATTTTACTTTGTCTCGCTTCACCGACAACTTGTTCGAAAGTGGCAGTCCAGGGATACGAATCGCTTTTGTTTCAGCCATTTCTTCTTTCTTTTCGCTTTCTATTTCCATTTATATTAACGCTTACTCGGTAGTAGAAAGTATTTCGTCAAGGGATGGGGTGTAGATGAGAGTGGAGGGGGATAATTCGGTGGACATCGTATTTTCTACGACGACGTCTGGCTTTTTTAGTTTCTTCTCTTGTTCGGAAATTTGAATACGTTCCTCGTCTAATTAACACTCTTCTTACAGACTCTCTCTGTTTCCTTTCATCCTACCACATTCACTCTCCGTTTTATTTGTATACTTAGTATGAGACGAAAATTAACGAGACGATTAGGCATGGATCGAATGTTATATTTGGATGGGTGAAAATTCGAATTGTCCCAAAAGGCGACGTGCTTTTTGATTGCACTGCGTTGAAAATTACGCGATATATTGCCAGTAAAATGTAACAATCTCATGTTTCTAGTTGCATGTCTATGATTCTGAAATAGTTTTGTAAAAAAAGCGAAAATGGTACCAACATGGTTTTCAAGCTGGCTGAAACGTTGAAATACATGCAAATTAAAAGGGTGAGTAAATAAAATAAAGTCAAAATTAAATACAAAATAATTAATTTAGAATATAATTTTAGCAAATGAAGCAGGATTGACGCAACGAGATATAGTAAGATCCATCGTAATCGTTACGATTCTCGTTCATTGAAACACGCTATATTTCGCCAAACGAACATACAAAATTTCTTATTCAACCAGGTACTCGTTCTCGATCGATTCGCAATTTATTCGAACGAAAGCACTCACGTGGAATCGAACGAGATCGAGAGCCATTTGAAAATGACGCAGTCTGAAGATATGAAAATCCTTCTGGATTCAACAGGGAAATGAACAACTCGACGATAGAAAAGAATAATTGGTACGCGGACGAGAAAGATTCGTTTGGCCTCTTTTACGACTCTTTAAGCCTCCAGAGGTCTCGTCTCTCCGCTATTTTAATTTATCACGCGAATCCAGAGTAATTTTTCCATCGTCACGCGTCGTTTCTGTCTTCGTTCTCCTGTACAAACTCATGCGCGTGTCGTACGTGTTATGCAACATACGCAGTTTTTTCCTCTCTCTCTCTTTCTCTCTCTCTCACTCTCACTCTTTCTCTCTTTCCCATAAAATTGCACGTTACAAAAACATTGTTTCGTTAATCGAGTGGAGATCGCGTCTAACGATCTATTTTATTAATATTTATCATCGTACGAGTACTATGCGATTACGCACTTGTGGCTTGCTTGTGTGTGGAACTTAGACATTTTATATATGGGTTTTATTTTAAAAATTATAAATCGCTGGTACGTGATCTTTATTTGCATCCTGCTTGTTTCTGTTTTATATTAAATGTTGTGGTTCTGGTGATTATTTGTTTGAGCTTCTGAAATAGTTTGTAAAAATATCGATGGTGAGAGACAGCGAATAGCGTTGGCTACTTAAGATACAAGCCGTCGAGCTGATCTAACGATAAGATAACACAGATGACGATCGATAAATTATTATAAAATGTCTTTAGATTACATATGCGTTGAGTTTGAGTCATTTTCACGATCATTTGGTTTCTAGATGCGATTGTCAAATAGTCTTTGGTAATTGACGATCGGAAGACTATTTTGACAATCGATAGGATGAATTCGTTCGTTCGTATATCGAGTAACGAAGAATTTTTATACTTCTTCGAGATATTTTCCTCGATGTTTTATCAATCTTTTTGTAAGCTTATACATAAGCTTATACTTAAGCATTTATAAACGACCTAATTATTTTGACATAATAGTATTATGAAACTAAATTCGGCGTACAACGTAATTGCCAATTATACGAATAAATCCGTATTAATATTTCAAAGATCTTTCAGCGAATAAAAATTCGAAAAAGAGAAAATCAAGAAAAGAAAACCGTGCTGAACGTTAAAGAATCCTGTGGATTTCAATTCAGGCGTTAATACCCTCATTGTTTTCTCCTCTTTAAGAACCGTCCTTTCTTCTGCTTTTAGACCGAGATCGAGTTATTTCACCACAGAACAATCAAACAAACTCTTTGTACCACAAAGACAGTTCGCGCGGATTTGCTCGCAGGAGCACGGTCGAATGTTTCCAAAGGCTTCCGCAATAAAATTCACAATCCACATTGTTGATACGCATGTTCGCCGTAAAATACCTTCCTTTCATTCTTCGACTTCCTCGTCGCGCGGTGTTCTCTACGTTTCTTCCATTTATCACGAAAGATTAAAAGAATCATCATATGTTAAGTATTTTTTCCAGATACGATTAAGATACGAAGAGTTCGATCTCGACAAATGTTTGAATTTGACGGGTCAATATCAATCAGTAAACGTTGTCATATTATCAGTTGTCAACTAATTGGCGAAGAGGAACTTTGTTATACATAATCACTTTGATAACATACATTCAAAGGTTTGGAAACTAAATAGAGAAAGTGTATCGAATAATATTGAAGTTACTTTCCAGTTAAAATTTTGTGTGAGAAACGCTATATTTCATATGTCGATCAATTTCATAAATGTATAAAATACATTGTTATCTAAAATGTTGGCGAATCTGAAAGGTCGTTTTTGTCACGAGTTCTTTAACTTCATTTTTGTCTCGTACTCTCTCAAATTCCCCCTCTCTATTCATAAAATATTTCGACGAAGTAAAATAAGAATAACAGGATCGTCATGATTGTAGGTTGCAGTTGCTAAACTCGTCTCGCATTCCCTTCAAGTTTCCCTCGGATTTCGACAAGAATTCGCATTTCTCCATCATGCATTTGGAACCGGATAATGCACGTCTCATTCAAGAAACACACAACGAAGCGTAAAACTCGATATGCTCCGGGATTCGCGAGTTTTCCTCCGAAAACGTGTGCTATCCTGCAACGTTGTAATATCAGAATTTCTTTTCGTTGAAACTAGAGGCATCCGCGAGAGAGAATCCCTTGTCAATATTGGCCTATGTTACAAAATAATGCCGGCGTCTCCTTTGTGGAAGCTGAAAGCTCCATATCTGAACAAAAGCGAATGAAACACACGTGTTCACTGTTCACATGACATTCTTTCCCTTTTACCTTATTCCACGTTGAAATATATTAATTTATTAACTAATACGTGGTATTTATCGTTTCACTTTTCCAGTTTTTACCAAAAACGTATAAAACACACTGTATTAAATGTTTTAATTCCATAGAAAGAAAAACAATACCAACAAACATAGAATATATATAAACAATTAAATATTTAACACATTGCGTAATTTTTGAAGGACTATTACGCAGAAAAATCTAGATAACAATGTTCGAACAAAGTAATCAAATCTTTGAAAAATACGAGATTTTTCTCGAGAAAGTTCATATCTCGCCGAAGATTCGTACAGCTATGAAAATATCCATTAAAACTTTCTTTGCCACGAACGAACGAACTCTTTCGTTATTGGAACGATCGCTTTCGTCTTGTAACAATTACAATATACATAATCGTCCCTACTAATTCGCAAACTTACACATCGAATTTACCATGTTCGAGCACACGTTCACGTTCTTACATGTTACAATTTCTTTCTTTCTTGTTCATTGAATCGTCGCTTACAATATATACCATGTACAATGTTACTTCGATACTGTGGTTTCCTTATTTCGATGACACTAGAACGCGCTAGTAATTTGCAAGTTATTACACATATCGAACCTGGGATACTACGACGACGTTTTCGACAGTTTTCACCTATGGATGCATTGAAAGTCGCGATTTCCAACGCGAAACCGGCCGCGACAGAGTTCCTTCATCGATATATGTTTCTTCCTTCACTGAGAACTGAACATTTTTTAACGAGCAGCAATAAAAAGAAATTGCACTCGAAGAAGCTTTCTTTTCGTAAAACTTAATTCATTAATTCATCGGGCAATAGTTTCTAGACTGATAAATTTGGCGAGCATGGTTTCGAGAATTCGACGGTTGAAATTATGTTTTGAAAAGGCATTTCGAACACGACGACAGAAAATAAATATAATTAAAATTAATCGTTCATAACTGTTCTTGCGAGAGTTCTTACGGTCAATGAAGTTTAATTGATTATTTTAAGTTAAAAGAAAATGTATATTAAAAATTGACTTATTAAAAAAATTTGCTCGTAACGATAATTTCTGCATCGATTTTCTTTAACTTACAATAATTCAGTACATTTATTAATGTGTAACGCTTCTATTTTTATAGTTTTGAGCATCGTTTCTTATGTATGTATGCGTTAATTATCTTGTTGTATATGTTGCCTATAATTTGTATTTTATAATTTATTACTTCTTAAAACAATACTAAACATTCAGTAAATATTTCAAAAATTCATCGTTATATGTGTGTATATCTAAACGTGTTAAAAGTAGGAAATACCATCGACGATTATCGAAAAACTAAGCTGAAAAGGCCGAAATAACGTAAAACTTTTTTATCAGTCAACCTTTCTCTTAAAACGTCCATCACGTGGCCGCAAGAAAGCTTCTTCATCGATGATCGTTCCGGTTGCATGCAATTTAATTCCGATCAAGGTACAAACAGGCTAAGGGTTGGCTACGTCTTATTGTGTCCAACGATCCATCGAGTTTCACTTAATGCTCCCGTTGATATTCATTCATGTTCGCGTTTAAATCGCCACGCGCACACCGTCATACGCGCTCACAAACATCCACACACACGTAAGTACGTGCAGAAAGTATACACGCAGACAGACAGCTCGGAGACACACGCACGGGCACGTACGAGAACGCACATTATCTCAATTGACCCAAAAGGAAGGCGAGCATCACGAGGACCGTCTTCGATGTTGGCGAGCCTGCTGCCGTGTTTCCGTGCTGCATTGCAGCTGGATGCTCTCCTGGAACAAGAGCAACGAAGGCTGGATTAGTGTCTGTCCTGCACTTCCGGTTCCAACCGGAACACTTCGTTTTTTCACGGTTTGCACCGTACAAGAAGAAAAAAAGTAGAAGGTTTTATACGTTCCCGTGTTGTTACCCTCTTCCTCTTTGGTTTCGGGTCTTTCCTCTTATCCTATATTTTTTCTGTTCCGAGGCATACTTACTCGAATTACGAGCAACCGCATCGGGCCTTACGGAGATTTCGATGTATATTTTAAAAAGAACGAGATGGAAGAAAAAATCTTTTATTTTTTTGCGGAATTTTATCTTTTACAGAACTCTCAGAAGCTACTGTTTTAGATGACGGTTCGGTGGAAGAGAATAACAGTATGGGAAGTCAATTTTCCAGGACGTCGATTTGAAATAGGAAATTTGAGATAGAAAATTACTAAAAATTCGACCGCTTGGTCCACCAGTTTGCTATTTTTCTTTTTCAAGTTTAGTTAAAACGGTCTTTGGGTTTTGAAGGTACCTTCTCTTAAGGTTCTGATTGCAAACTTCTCAAGATTATTTTCTTACGATGGAACGTTTACGACTTCGGTTTGACTTTGAAAAAACAGGGCCATTGTTTTCTGGTAGCTCGAAGAATTTTCCTATAGCAAGAACAAGATGACCACTCTCTTTAAATAGGTCATACTGAGGAATAAGAAACCTGAAAGTATCGTACAAAAACGTTGTGTGTGTTCCTTCCAAATGGTCTTGGTAGTCGTAAACTCATGAAACATAAACAGCTTGCTTCTGGCTTAAATGGACAAAGTTTCGAAGAGCGTGGAGATACTTAAAACGAGTACAAAATTCACAGGGATATAAAGCCACGGTGGCTTAATTTCTGAGATATTTCCGTCCCGTTTTGAACTATCTTTAACGATATAAAAGAAACTTTTATTTTCAAATTGTAACTTTTCTTTTTCCTTGTCATTTACTTATTTGGTAGCTCCATGCTTGTGTAATAATTCAGACACGTTCACGGTAATAATTCTTACAAGATAAAAATATACAGAATATGCAGAGTAAAGTACTCAATGATAATATCTCGTAGCTAAAACTGATCTCTATTTAAGTTCTGTCTTTTATTCCCTCAAATATTAGACGCATGCAAAAGTTTCAAGTCCCTTTATCAATTTTACATTTTCAACTACATTACTTTCAATGCATTATAAAGTGATGTTCGAAACACTTGGTACGATTTTCTGTCAACTTTCAGATTTCGTCGCGAAGAAACCACACTAGAACACTTTCGTATTTCTGCAATATTTCGAAAGTGTTGTCCGACTAAAGAGAGCTAAATACATCGACCGGAATAAGCGATAATCTGTCGGCGTCAAATCTGGAGAATACACCGCGTGCTGTGGAACTTCTCAGCCCAAGTTAAGGATAGTGATTCAAGCCACATGCGGCTTAGGCGTTGTGGTTGTTGCTCATCGTGCTTACTGTGGTTTTGTGAAGCGGTCGTCAATCGATCACAAAGTTGGCGTTTCAGACAGATCGATACCAACCAAACAATTGCGCAAAAAGCTAGGAAATTGTATCGATTAAAGATAATTGCACGTGAAAGCTTGAAAAAAGGGCTACCTAGCTTTGTCTAAATAAAAACCATAAGTTTTGCTCACAGACGAGTATTGCCATATTACCATAGAAAAACGAAAAAAAAAAAGAAAAAAATAAAATATGCGTATCAAAGCGAGGAAATGCACCACATTCTCCACTAGAATCGTATCTTTGATTAATTTCTCGCTAATTACAGCAAGCTAGAACGACGTTCGTTGACGGGATAAACCAGAGAATTACTGCTATCGGCTATAGGAGTACCATGATGTATACCAGATTAGATGTCCATTTCGTATAGGCAATTAGATAGTAATTGCATGCAGCAGGCTTCACTGTACCGCAGATGATACCAGCAACAGGAGGAACAAGAGCCACTTGTTTCAATTATGAAGAAATATTATTTAATTTCCTGCCACTGTTCACTATATAGAATATTATTTCAGAGTCATTGTATATAGGATCACTGTATATTATTATCAGAATTTAGTAGCTTGTTATCATTTTTCGTCGTTATTACCTCTATAGTCATTTTCCAGAAACGCTCATGGTAATCTTTAGTTCAATAAATTCTGCATTCGCTCGGCCAATCTGATTCGAGTCGAAAGAGATTTCCGGCTAAAATTCAAAGTAAAATTTGTTCGTGATATATATTCTTGACCGAGTTTCTCAATAGGTTTATCTAAAAAAGTTACTTGAACAAGTATCTAAAAGTAAAATGTTCAATGCCTAAATGGTATACATTTAGCATTGTAATTAGCAAGCATAAAATCGATATATTACACGAAATAAAATAACAAATCAACTATATTTCAGTCATTATATCGTGTTACACGTACGTCACGCGCATTAGTTGTCGTTTATAGGTTGCACGATGCTTTACTAATATTTAGACTGTATATTTCACTTGTATAAATGAACGTAATAACCGTTGACATGGAATTATTGATCGAGTCGACTGAAATAATGAATTAAACGTTGACTTCAGCTTACAGTTTACGTTATTAAATGAAATTTCTTTCGATTCAAAGTTTCATTTGCATGTTTCTTTTCGTGTGAAATAATATTACCTTCTTTTTATATTTGCAATTCGACTACAATACGTGGCTCGAACATCACCATTGAGATATATTTCACAGATCTGCTAATAAAATCTCGACCATGAAGCACGTGCGATTCTATAGGAAAATCAGAGAAAAATAGATTTCACGGAGAGCTAACGCGCGGTAAGGATTTGTCAATTGGTGGCAGCGCGTCCGATTATATTCGGTCACCTGTTCTAATGGACGCCAAAAACCCCTCTAACCTGTGCCTCCATCATTGATAATAGAATATTTAATCATTTCGACAGGCCGGTGAAATCGCGTCGAAACTACGTGAGTCTCGTACCGAATGCTTTTAATTACACGACGTTAACTAATTATATTTCGAACGGTGCCCGGTCCCGTAACGATCCACATTCCCGGCACGAGTATTCCGGCTGGAAGCGTCGAATTACTCGTATGATGTCTGCCCGACGCAATTCCATAATTGACCGTCTAATCGATGCTCTAATTCCTGTTCTGTCGTGACGGTTTAAAGGGCTCCCGTCGCCCTACGCAATTGACGGCCAGCCCGATTAACGTTCCGTGTCTTAAGTCCCATTGAGAAAGGGAATTTACGTCGCTGACGAGATGACATGACATTCAGGTTACGTGTCGTGGTAATGAAATAACTCGTGGAAGATTGATTTCACTGGGTTAGAAAAAATCATCGTCGACAGGTGATATATAGTCTTGAATGTAGATTTGAAAAGAAGGATTCGTATTTGGGACATGATTCTGAGATTTTGTCGATTTGAACAATAGCGTTGGAATTACTCTCGCAATTGAACCTTTCAGAAGACAAACTCGTCAACGTCACTTTCCTTAACCCCGTCAATCTTATCATCCAGTTACACGATTAACGTTCAAGAAACGTTTTCAAGAATTTTTTAAGTTTCCATCGAATCTTTCTTCATGAACTTGACACGATGCTTACGAAATTTTGAATGACTTATATCAATTATTCCAAGTTTATACCGAAACGTAAAACTCAGTACTTTGCGTTATTTGTTGCTGTAATTATACTAATTAGTAGCTCTGCTAATTGCAGAATAATTTAACGAGCAAGTCGCGTGTGGAAATAAAATAAAACGTTGATTAAAACTAAATCAATAATTTCGGCTAGTTTCTTCCTTTGCATCATTTCCTGAGAACTTTTAGTAAACTTTATCTTTTTCTCTTAGAGAAACAAGATTTATATTTTTTTTTTACGATTGTATACATTTGCACTTTTGAAATATCATATACCGTGGTCCTACATAATTTCGTGATATAATTGAGGTCATTTTCCTGTTATTAAAATTTTCTGTTCTTAAAATTTTGTTCTTCTTAATTAACTACATTACGTAGGATCATATTTCTTTAATCGCTAAATAACATCAAATTAAGAAATTCGTCAAAAATGCACTCATCATGTTCTTATTATCAATCTCCGTTCCTAACGTTATCTCGGTCGTTTCTGCCCAGAAACAGATTGTTCGAAGAACCAAAATCATCAAAGCTCTATTTAGAACGTATTAGCCGTGAGTCAGTAGCGCGATATTTTCGCTGGAAATTACCAGGTAAAGGGATGCAGCTTGTTACGGAACACTGGGAAAGCTCGTCACGAGGCCGGCCACGTCACGTAAATCGTATTGCGCGTGATGTGCAACAACAAGTAAGGTGTATGACGGGCTGAAATTAGTAGCGAAAGCAAGCCTTGGCACTGCGCCGAAAATACATGGCAATTTTATTTCGGCGCGCCATGGGAGACAGGAAAAAAGAGAGTCGACCAACACCACAGTAAGTGATAAATCACGAACCGTGGCCGTTAAATAATAAATCAAAGCTATGCTTGCAAAGGTCCGCGAAATTAGCAGAGATTTCAGAGATCTTTGTAGCGCGATAATTCCCAAGTATAATAATCAACAAATCCAATTCACAATCTTATTGTCTACTAATATTTCGATGGAGAATTTTCAGAATCAGGAACAAAAGTTTCATTAGCATATTTTACGTAGCAAGACTCGCGCATTCATGACTTTCTTGACTCTTTTTATAATAGCCAATGAATTATAACAGCTAATAAGTCCAATCTACATTTGAGTAGCCACGAATATTTCGATAAATAATTTTTTGAAACAGCAACAAAAGTTCCATTCCTACATTTTGCCTAGCAGGACACTCATAGACTTTTTTAGTTCGTCTCATTTTCATACGATCCACGCCCTTTATAGCTACGCCTGTTTTTACCGCTTTTATTTTTTCCCCAAAGCAGTTAATTCGTATCCAGAGTTGAACAACGAGAAGATGAGAATTCGAAGGAACAGCATTTGTCGAGTAGTAGAAATAGTTGGTAACAACGTTCTTTGACTTCGTGGCTGTTATGCATATTTGAATATTTATCTTTCCGCGGCGTCCGCTGCATTTATAGAGCATGGAGCACAGATGAATTTATGCACTTTGCTTGAGATAATTGCCGTTCGAAATGAGTCCGCAACTCATTTCTACGGATTGAATACGAAAAGCAGTTTTCGATAGCGAAGGATCGCACCAGGTTTATTGAGATTGCGTATCGGTTTCCACCTCGGATGTCGATCAATTCTTTGGGTGAACTATAAACAATGTCGCGAGAAAGCCGAACTGCCGACAGGCCCAATAATGTATCGTCGGTCCTTCAATCGAATAATTCCGCGGAAAAGGCCTGCATGACCCTGGCCACGAGTAGTTGCGGAACACGTGTGTGGTAGGGTTAAGACAAAAGACAAAGGAATGCTAAGGGATAAAGACGAATTAACAGTGAGTATCAGTTGAGAAGTCAGAGAGTGTAAATCGAGAAGTCAGGGAGTGCGAATTGCGTTCTCGAGAGAGTGCGGTCCGCGTGAAAGAGAGCGTTGGATCCGTGGTGCTGAGAGTTGCAAATTAACTATCTAGTTGTCTTAATTATAATACGTTATTGTGATTAGTTCACGTTAAACAACCATTGTTTCCTGTTTAACCAACATCTGTTTAATACATTTATTGTAAATAAACTAATTGTAATAAAGATCCTACAGTATATTTTACACAAAACGTCTCGAAACTTTTTTGGCAATGTAATTCGGCAATAAAAAATGACCGTCATGATTTTATCGGTAAATAATTTAAAGGATATTCTGATAAAGAAATTCTTCATTGAAAAATAAGAGTATATGGATTTAACCGTGCATTCAACGTTTTTTAAATAGGTCTAATGCAAATGAATTTATTAAACACCCTAGTGGAAACAGGCATTGAATATTTTCAAAATCGTAGGGAAATAACGGGTAAACCCTTTAATTCGTTGAGCCGGTAACGCTTTATTTACGAAATCGCATGTTGCGTGTCTCTGTCTGGCCGCCAAAGAAATCTAATTCTCTCTATTCACCTGCTCTCTAATTTTTCTCTCGTTAATGGTCCGAATTAAATGAATTCAAATACCCCTTTAACAAATACAATTACCGGTAATTCACCGAAGATAATTATCTCCTGCCCTCTGACCACTCCCCTACTCGCGTTTTTCAAGTGGAAGAAAGCCAAAAGATAAAGAGGCGGAGGCTGAGAAAAATAGTCGGGGGCATAGAGGAAGGGGAAGTGAAGTACAGAGATAAGCAGCAAGTACGTAGATAGGGTGAAACTAAAAGAACGGAAGGCAATGATATATAGGGAGTAACAAATGATAAGGGAGCCACTTATGGGAAAGAAAATTGTCTATGACTTACGGTATCCTTCTATATTTGTGTTTCTATCTAAGAACGTTTAATAGTTGTTGTCTGATTTGTATCTGGTACAGTATATCTCATTGCTTTCCTTTATTTTATTTCGATTAATGTTCTTTCATATTATTATATCTCTTAATGTAACCAGTAGAAAAATCATTAATTTTTAATAGATATTTTAATTTTTACTTTGTAAAAGCTGTCGTACGAAAGACAACATATGTACGTGCTGCGAGGAATGTATTGTATGGATACAAGTACAGAAGTAATTCCTTACGTCGTCCCTTGTTTTTTATACGTCAGATTGTACAAAATAAAAGAATCAATTCGTAAACGTAAAGATTTTTATTGTTACAAATAATGGGGTAAAAGTGAAAAAGAAAGGGGGTGAGTATCTACGAATGTTAATAAGAGATAAAAATGAAAGATTCCTACGAAGAACGATACACGATAGCGGCGTATGAGTAGCGGCGATACCGAGCTCGTTAGTCACCGTAATTAAGTGTGATTCATCAGGAAACGTACACAGTTTGTAGAAGGGCGAATTTTTCGCCTCGAAACGAAGAAGAGAGCTAGAAGTCGATTCGTCTTCATTAATTACTCGTGGCGCGTGGTAGCCTCGACCTGTGAAGCCGTGACTGCTGCATTATTTCGCGAATGCATCAAAGTCGTCATGTTTCACAACTAAATTAATTCGAGCAAGATCAAGCAGCTTCCTGTCGAAGGTTAGCTGATGGCTAGCGATAGAGCCGCTACAAACAAAGCATTTTCAATCGGATGGCTTTTTAAGTCACGCGCATACATACGTGACGACTATGCTATAAATTCATATGCGTGTGCGAAGAGAATTTGTAAACTGAGAAACTCGTTATTGAAGATAGTAACTGAAGCGGTATACGAACGTTCAAAAGATCGACAGTTATTGCCGGTACATTATTACGTCGAACGATAAACGAGGAAATATTGCGTATTTTATGTGTAATGAGAAAAAGATATCAAAAATGTCTGTGTGGTGCTTTTAAAACGTCGTAATCAATTTAATCGCATATATTAAATCGTAATATTTAAATCATATACTTAAAGAATTAAGGAAAGGAAAATAGAAAATAAGGAAGAAGTTGCGTTGGAAATTCGTGTAGGTTCGTTGACAGTTCGAAGTTACGTGGAAATGGTGAAATCGGCAGCCCGTTTTCAGGATTCAACGACGCGTGATAACCAAAAGCCGTACTCCTTTTCGTGGAAAACCTTTGCCTTTGACCGGCTGCTACGAAATCAATGGCGGATCAAAGAACGTTCGGCTGCTCTTACGACTCAATAGGACTATTCCAAAAGGACTACCTTCGCGGATGTATGACAGGGTGATTTTTCAAAAAGTTGCTGATTCGTGAAAATAGTTGAAACGCTGAGCGAGCGATTTCTCTTACGTAAAGCGAAATATTTGTATTGAATATGTTCCGTTTAGAGTATCAGGAAATTATGATTTGTTGACAATTTGGTATAATCGGTCGAATGTTTTGCTTTGGTACCGCTTTCAGGAATCTGCAAAGATACGAGGTTTTGAAGCTACTAGTACAGTAGAACTCCCGGTATTGTGGACTCCATTTATTTCCTAACAGCAGCGATGAAAAATATCTTTAAAAAGACTTTCCCAAGTGCTGATAGATATTCCTGTGATTTTCCTGCACGTATTTAAATTTGGCAAAGGTGGTTTGAAAGTCTCTGTTTACATTCTGTTCCTTATTCGTGAAAATATGAATTTACCGAAACATCCACGCTGTATTAACACTTTGACTGCCATGCCAGAATCACATGTTTCGCTCAGGACGCCACGGGAGTATTTTTATTATATAAAGCATATAATGACAAAATAATAATAAATTGATGATGTAAGACAACATTGTTCCCCAATGGATCGTTTATCTTTTTGGTGGCGCCTTGGTAACAGTTGATAGCGCCATACTATAACGAGGCTTCGTTTATTTCAACAAACCATTCGCATTCGTTATTTGGTCGTAAGCAAAACGTGCAGAATATATTGTTGAAACGTGTAAAGGTATTAGTAAACAGTATTTGCTCATTCTATATATAATAGTAAGGTATGTTCACACTTCTAATTTCAATTATATGATCATAAAGCAGCATTTTTATTATTATTTTCTAAGGTGTGTTTATAATAATATTCGTAGATTACCCCTCAAAGATATGGATGCAAACACAATGCATCGTTAGATGCAAGATTTGTTCCCATTTCTTTTTATTGATGTTCTAATAAAAATGCTTAATTGTTCAGTGGGGCACTTTTTATTTCAAAGTATCTTCTATTTATCAGTTATATTCAAAATGCCCTAATTGTCAATTTTCGTACAATTTTTATAATTGTAAGAAGTTCAAGCGCTCCGGTCACCAATGACCACCGTAGCGTCACAGGAGAAACCGTGTGGCCAGTCATATATGACCAACGTGGCAGTCAAAGTGTTAATTTGAGAGTATCGACAAAACGCATGCCGCAAAATAAATGGCGCAATTTTATCCTCGAACTGAAAGTTTCGGTGATTTAAACGAAACGCTTCTCGCGGAATTAGATCAAGCTTGCGATATCACTCGCTGGCATAGTCCATTTTATCTTCATAAATCAATCAATCGGAAGCGATAGCAGCATCGCTGCTGAAACGTCGCTGGAAATTTCTCGTCGATCCACCGGCAAGCAACAAGCCGTATAATCCGGCTGTTTTTCGGTCGATTGAGCCGCGTTAATTACAACCGTGTATCACAAGATTACACGCAGCTTTTCGATACGAACGACGCACCGTTTCTCGCAAACTTCCATTCGTCAGAGATCTCGTGCCTTACGTGCCTTTGACAGTTTCTCTGTGGTCATTCGAAACGATAAGAAAATTACGACTAGTTTTGCCTCGATTCGTCGAAAATTCGGGACAATTCGTTCGTAGTTTACGATTTAACGACAGTTTGTGGTCAGTAAATGATATTCGGAAGTGCAATTTGCGTTACTGCCTTGCAATTTCTTGTTTCTGGGAAGTTGTTAATGAGAGTTGATGAGAATTTTAGCTCGTTCTGGGTAGTAAGTGGAAAATGATATTCCGCATGATCGTTTCGCGGTGTCCTTACCTCTTAACTTTTTACTGGCTGTTTGCTGACTGTTTCGTTCAGCTACGTGGATGAACGAAACACGGATATTTGGAACTATTGTTGGGTCGGTGCACGCGAAATGTCTTTTCTTCGAACTTTGAACTTGACTCGTTACTTTCTCCCATTGGCCGCATTAAAGTATAAAATATTCCATTTTTGTACTCTGTGTATGTTTAATTTTTGACTGTTCTTCTTTGAGACAATTCCGGAATTCAGATCCGATTTTTTCGCTATTTAAATAGACGCAATGTTCCAATATTGACTCAAACGGACACTTAAGGCCCGTAAGAAGTGTTAAGTCGTAAAACTCGCGACAATTTTCGTTAGCTTCAAGAGAGAGGGGAAGAGAGAGAGAGAGAAAACGCTAAGAGGTGCAGGCCTTGATAATCTTGGAGTAAACGTCGTGACGGCGTCCTTTCCCGAAGATGTCGGTCGAAAGTTTTCCAGTTCCAACGGAGCGACATTTAAATGGTTTGTAAGAACGCGAAACTCTGCGAGCAGTGTGCAATTATTAGAGTGAGCGAGGGGGCGAGTTTCCTATCGCGAAATTCAACAGTTTAGGAGCCGCTGGCGAATTGAAATCCGCAAATTCGCCGAGTCATTTCAGTTTGCGAACCCACGCTTTCTGGTCGCGGTTCAGAACATGCTTTTGATACAATACAATACCGCCTTTAGGGAGATACGTTTCGTCTGCCATTCGAAACTAGGCCAGCCTCTGCGAAAGGGCCGCTGGAAGGTTCCTTACTTAAATTAATAGAGAGAATAAACGAATCATTCGAATGGGTGCGTTAATCACATACAAATGGAATTGTTATATTGAGAATTTAATATATAGTGGATACGTTATACGATACATTTTAATTGAAGAAAAACAATAGAGTTGTTGCATATCGATGACATGTCTATTGCCATTCATAACTGTTCCGACACTTTTTAGCGAATTTGTCTTAATAATATATGAATCTCCATTAGGTCTTAATTTATTTTTAATTAATTTATATACGTACTCGTGAGTAAAGGTATCGAGAATCATAATGTCAATTGTATAGTCTGCAATGTATTTCGTGCTTTCTTGATTAAATTTTATTTATTAAGTTAGAAGACTTAGTGAGTGACATTAACAGCATTCTAATTTTATTTCTTTCATATTCTATGAATCGACTTAGAGAAATTGATTTATAATTGAAGATAATCATTTATATAAAACTAACGCATCAATGCATAATAATGTTATAAACAGTAAATCATAATAATAAAATTAGAAAAACATTCACCTCGCTTTGAGATTTTTGCCCCTTTTCCAGTTTACCACATAATTTAACTTCAATTAAATTCAGAGCATAGGGATTATTATGTTTCGTGTATTTAATTTAGCACGACGTTAGAATTGTCTCCCTTTCCCTCGATTTATCGTATTAAACATTTTCATCGAAATTAAATTACCTTTCGCATTTTAAACGCAAATCGATCATTTAAAATCAACCCCTTTTCTACCTTAACAATTTCAATCGCCGACAAAATGCATCGCTATCGAGCGCAAACACCGCGTAGCCGCTTTTAAAATGAACTTAACTTAATCACGTTAATGCAAGAAAAATACTCCATTGGAAAAATAAATTTATTCTCTCCACCGGTGCTACACTTTGCCTCTCGTCTTTCACTTTCTGACTGGTTGGAATTCAAGTCATCCGTTCTTTTATCCTTCGCTGCAAACCTTTCAATTCGTTAATTAATCCATAACCTGTAACACGCTTTTCAACAATGTCCAATACCGCCAAAAATGAATATAATATTTATAGTAATTAAACTACAGTTTTTATGCATTTATGGAAAATGTAAACCATCCAAAGTAGAATATTTGTTACAACTTTTACCAGATGAAACGATATCTAAGCTTCATTTCTTTAGCTGTGTTCATAAAAATATAAAAACGTGTGCCTTGCCGCGTGTTACTCGACCACCGTCAACAATTAACCCCTTTCGTCTGCGTGTTCTTCGTCTTTATCCGCTTTAATCCCATGTAAAAAAATTCCAAAACCATATCCAGTTCACTTTACGCCGTTCCATTAAAACCAGCCTCTGCTTTTCGAGCAGAGTAGTCTCTTAATTCCCCAGACTTTAATGTCGGAACGAAGAGGATGAAGGAAGGGGAAAAAAGGAAGGTGGAAGAAGAGCAAGTACGCGGTCAGGCACGACCTCGACGATTCGCGGAGAAGAAGCCTCATCCTACTAGACGAGATGATTTCCTTTGAGAGACGAGATTTCTTAAGCCCTCTGTTATTGTCTTCATTTTTATTCTTCGCCTATCGCATCGTCCTGCCGCAGCGACAATCAAAGGGAAGCTGGTGTCCCTTGCATTTTTTATGCAGGACGTTTGGTATCCTCACGAGATCAGCAAAGCGAGTGGCCTGTACAAGGCTGAGGGCAGCCTTTCTCTTATCACGGATGGTTTTCCCTTTTCATTCGAGCTAGAAGCTAGACCTGCTTTGATCTAAATTTTCTCAGGTCTGAAGTTTAGACCGTGACGAACGTTCACAGGGTTTTGCGCGAAGCCGTCTTCACTGCTGCCATTCAGCACGAGCATTTTTTGTCGCACTTTTCATGGCCGAGAGGTTAATTTCGTTAAACAAACGGAAGAGAACGCGCATGTCTAAGGTTTCGCCGTCGTGGTGTCACATGGTTCGGATTGTATGACGTACGTGGACTGAAGATTCTTTGATGCTGGATAGTCGAAATACGGTATTGCGAGATTTTCGCAAGCGTGAGATTTTTAATTTAGCTTGTTGCTGACGTTTCTTGCGAGAGCATTCTTCGTAACTGGGCCAGGGCACAGACTTCAACCCCTTGCTTTAATGAACTCGGAGAGCAGGAAATTGTACAAAAAGGCTCCATCACGGGTGATTCCAATCTTTTTCGGATATCATTGTAATCCGCGAGATATCCCGGGATATTTAACAATTATGGTGTGTCTAATAATTGGCAATGAAATAATTTCTTAGACGATTAAATAAAAACTTTCTGTGTGTTTCTTTGTGCGATATGCATAGATTGCAAAAAAGAAGGAACAAAGGTTGGATGCAGTACAAAGATATAAAAAAAATGTAAAAAATGTAGATGTTTGAACGAGCAAGTTGCGAGAAAGATATTCTACCTCCCGTATCTAGCAATCTCTAGAAAAATGATAAATTTCTAGCTTTTTTAATCAGTGGAATTGTTTACAATTGTTTGTGCCCATTGCGAGGAAACTTTCGCGAAATGACGCAAAACCGAAACTTTTGCCCATTCTCCTCCTCGGAACTTGTTCCCTGCGCGTAACACATTTTCTGAAGAATCGCAAAGAAGCTGCAGTTTTTTTTGTTATTTTCATACAGTCGGATGGTTTTCTTGAAATAACGCTAGTACTCTTTTACAATATCTGTAGGCTATATCTGTAGTCAGTAATCGAAAGAAAATAAAACAATAATAAGAAAAATATTTATTTGATAAATAGATATATGGACTGGTTCTAAAAATTATAATCCACATTATACGTACTTATGTATGCTAATCTGATAAAATTAAGTTTTTTTAAACACACAAATTCGCATCTTTCCAGAGTAGTTCTTCCAATTTGTCTTTCTAAAAGAAGCCCATCTTCTCCTCAGATCCAACTCTTTTTTTTAACGCCAGCGGTTACAAATCAACCGGACACATGAATACAAACTTCAAAACAACGAATTAAATATTATAACGCCTCCGTAGGCGGCAAACACGTTCTGGCTGGTATTTGCACACGGCAGTCGCGTCGACACACTTTTCGCAAATATTGGACGAACGTGTGCATCGCGTTCGCGCCTACGCGATTCGCTCGAATCAACAATGCCTTATGAAAATCGTTTCATCGCGGAACTACCAGCGGCTGAACAAGCAAACGTCCACGAAACGAATAGGCGCGTCGAGTATTCGACGACGAAGGTGAAGGAGACGATGGAAACGAATTTAACCGGTTTTGATTATCAAGTCGTTTTCCTTTATATTCGAAATCCCAACGTACTCTTTCCAATGGAATTATAAATTTCGCTGAAACGTCTATCTTTATGTAAAGCTGGAAAAAAATTTTAATAACGCTGATGTAGCACGCTATTGATTCTTCTATGGTTGCAACTTATAGATGAGCAATTGACGTGAAAGTGGGATTCGCTAACAGAGAATTCTTTTACGATGAAGAATAAAACGAGCGTAATTTTTTGGATAAAAGGATATTGGAAAATATTTGATTATTTTAAACACAACGAAAAGTAAAAGCAGCAGATGCAATGAAAAATATTAACTGACCAGAGATAGTATAGGTGCATTTGTTCGGTTGAAATTTTATTCGTCGCTGCTTTGGGGACCGTACAGGTTTTGAAGTTTTATTTCGACGATAGTTAGATTTCGAGTTTTCAATCAAATGGAGTTCACGGCTAAATCGAGTTGACGATTTCATAAGTGATGGAAAGCGTGGAAAATAAACTAGAAACTTATATAGCTCTGAGAATTGGGAAAACTAAACTCATTTATGCGCAGAGTACCAGCATGCAAATTTTAGACATATGAAAATCGTTTTAGTTGAGGAGGAAGCAGTATTTTATAGAAAATTAGATTTTAAATTAAATTAAGCGCAATGAAAAGCTAATTTTTCAATGAAAAATATTCGAACTGTTAAAAGATGGGTTTTCTAGTTTTAATATTTCTTTTTTTTTTTAATGTAATCTTGTTTAATACTCTTATATAATCATTTTATTTCTTATTTAAAATTTCTATTCTTCTTATAGGTTTAAAAATGTCTACCTAAGAATTTAGGAACATTATTTCTTACAAGCAAATAGACTTCATAAGGCAGAAAAGAAAAGAGAAAAGAAAATGAAGTTTCTTCCTTGCACTTGAACAAGAGAAGATCTCACAATCAGTGAGGTAAAAGATTCATCGAACAAACTATATTCAATTCCGTTCGAGAAACGAAGGAACGAAAAAAGAGTGAAGCGGAACATAGAGCACAAAGGAATCGCTCGAGCGTATTCAATCAGCACGTTCAATTTCAACAACTGGTATTCACATAATTTAAGAAAACTGCAATACATCCAGCCCGTGATATGGAAACAAAGGAACAGGCAGGAGAAATAACGAACTCGATCTCTACATCGTCGCTATCTATGTCAAATAACAACGAATCTCTAGTCTAACAGATGGAGGAGGAGCAAAGGAATTGAGAAAAGGAAAGGAAAGTGAATATTATACAAGGAAAACGTTTGATTTGCATATAAACGTGGAACGAGATTCGTTGCAACGATACCAATCGAAAGGAAAATGCTGTCGGACAATAGGAGCAAATCTTCGTCTATTCACGATTAATCGACGACAGTTGAAATAAATATCGAAAAACTAATCAGCTTCCATGGTAAAGTAAAATAAATAACGCGCTCGATAATGCCGGATATTAGTTTTCCATTGGAAAACAGCCATCCTTTCGACTGAATTAGCTCTCCGTGTTTCGTTAACGATGTTCCTCGACTGTTTGCTCTTCGACCTATTTTTCAGCCGTGCTTCGCGCGAATCACTTGCCCCGATACCTGGAGATATAGACTATGTGCACGGAAAAGCGAGCCGGAGGCAACAAATTACGAGGAAATTGATCGAAGGAAATCTTCGTGATAAAGAATCACTGGCAAAAAGAAAATCTGGAATTATAGGAAACGCAATGCACTTGGGATTTTTTTTTAACTACCATGGGGCTAATTAATTGGTATATAAATGCTACAATAAATACTTTTCGTAGCCGTTGTATATCCAGGCGTTTAGCAAGAGCCTCACTGTGCTCTTCATTGCATCATAGCTCCATTTGTTTCAACTCTTCAATTGGTTCAACTGTATACGTGTAACGACAATTCACCAATTTTCCTCGCTACCTAGATATTATTTTTTATTATTCAAAATTTACTAACACTAACATTAACTAAAATTTCCTTCTAATAAACGAAGTTCTAGTATATATTCAAACAAAAAAAGTAAAATGCTTGGAGCGTGGAATAATGTGGAAAATCGTAGTTGGCAGCGCAACGGCAATTTCTGTTTGAAAAGCTAACATTGTGTTCATTGACAAAGTTAAAGTTCGCTATGGTAATAGCACTAAAACCATAATAGTAATAACAATTGCATGAAAGTACCTAATTCATTGCACGCACCAATCACTGTCGCTATTTCTTCCCCATGCTGCAACCTCTGACACAAACAACCTTTCTTTCAGCTTCGTGCCAATAGTTCTGTTTAGGTGGTTTAATAGGTCATTACAGCAATCAGCAGAGAAATGTTGCTACTTAAGCGCGAGCGTAATCGCGATTTGATTCATCGAAACCGCGGTTCAATCGGACCGAACGCGTTGGGCTATTCCGGCGCAATTTTCGTTTCATTTGAAAATGGTAATATGCGTATCCACGGCGCGGGATTAGAATTCGTGGGTTACCTGTATGTTGCCCGCGACACGCGTGATGGATCTCTATACGCTATCGTCAGGGATCACCCCCGTTTCTGGTGAAACACGTCGAACCTGACTTTCCTAGTACACAGGGTGTCCATCAAACGTACGCCATCGGCAAAAAGTTTGGAAAATTTCAAAATATTCTTGAAGGACGGATTGTGGAAGAAAAACAAAGCAAGAATACCCTGGTCTATAAATATTAGGTCACTTGAAAGTAAACCTAAATTTTTATGCATTTATGAAATATTTAATGGTGTCAAAGTGCAGAGGATACACGTAATACACAAAGATATATAAAATTCCAAAGTATAGTATATTTATTATAATATTTAGTAGGTAAAACAATTAATTGAGCATATAACAGCTAATCCGGGACAAGAAGTCAACTCGTTCCAGTTGTTGCAACACGAAACGTTTTACATTTATAAAATATATTTAAAATATGTATATTTTATGCCAGGCAAATCGCTTCGTATTAAAATAACGAAGCGATTGGACAGAACATTCCAAACCGTAGTAATCATATTTTTAACGTCCAATGATATTAAACTTCCCAGAATGGAAGTATAAAATTTAATTACATACTCCGAAATAACCCAGAAAATTATATTTCGTAATCCGTGGTTTTCAACGATGCACCAGTCGAGAAGGTTAACTTTTTAATTTGCCATTGAAAATGTTAAATCGCAGGTTAAATCAGAGTTAAATCACATTCGGGTAATAATAATCCAGAGGGAAATTTAACAGAACTCGTAAATAAAATTAAATAGCTGATCCTCGTCTTCTTCCGTGTTCCTTTTCAAAGCAAATTAATAATTAATTAAAACACGGCCTAAAAAGCAATTGTACGACATTTTCTTTCGAAATAAATTTTAGCCAAAAAAGCTCAAGCAATCTGCTACTAAATACTAAATGCAATTGAAGCTACGAATTGCAAAATAGCAGGAATTCATTTTTTGACGCATGATTTAATGTTATAACACTTTTTCGTTCACTCAAACCTATCTAACAACCGGACTATTTACACAAATTCATATCTTTATGAATACAGCTGAAGAAACTGTATTCTCGCTCCAAATACCACAGCAAGTATTATATTCTATCCAACATTTTTGTCTTGCTTTACCACGTAGAATCATCCTATTACCGATTATACCGTGATTGTTGTGGCACCTTTATACACAATATACACATTCGTGACCACATTCGTGATTATCGCTGTAAAGACGTCGCCGTATATTTATGACCGAATTAACCCACGGAAGTACCAAGTGCACTGGTATAAATGTGCTGGTATAAATACACGGCGACGGTTTATACAAAATCGGCTTGTCGGCAGAAATGGGGTTTTGCAAGGGTAGAGAGGATTGTAATTTATGGACGTAGGGGTTGGTTAAACGTTGATTTGACAATCGTGGAATCGAAAGAGAAATATCGATTCCTACTGTGCACTTTGACAAGCATAATGCGAATTCGAGACACTTGTGATCTCCTTGAAATTTCTTGGCACGTGTGTAATTTCTTTTTTTAAATGCAAATAACCGAACGTATGAATCTGTGTGAGGTACCAAAACTGCATAGAGCTACATGAAACTCGTGACCTATTCTTCAAAAGAAAGATTCAATTTTCTTGCATTATTATTTCCAATTTATTCAACAATTTTTATTCGATTCAGCATTACTGCGTCATGTTGGATTACGCGATATCTCAAATTTTGGAATCCCCCCCATAAAAATACTTTTACAAACGCTCTAAAATGTCCATTAAATTACCACACAAATTAGCTTTTAATTAAATTTTCATTACTTCTACCTGATAAAACCCAATAAAATCATGGCACAGCAAATATTAAAGGTCGTCAGCGTGAAACCGTTTCCGTTGAACGACAACTCGTCGACGTCGAAGAAGCGTGCGCAGACTTCCGACAACGTCTCCGGAGATGCCGGAAATTAAGTTGGCCAGCGAATTATGCAAATACGGATGATCGGTCGAGGTAACTGAAGGAACGGTATTGTCGTATCACGATCACACAGACAAGCTATGAAGCTCGGCGACCAATCCATGGTATTTGAAATTGAAATAGAATGTTCCAGCTTTTAATTAATGCTAACGGTCGTTCGTGCGAGTGTGCACACATGTTGGATGGCTTTCTTTTCACTTTTCGCCAATTAATTTCGCATCGATGCGACGCTCCGACGATATTTCATTGTCTCCTCCTTTCTGCTGGTTCGCGCCTCGTGCGTCCAATTAACACGTCTTCGGTTAATTATGCGTTCCGCTGCAAGGACACTGACACGTCCGGAATTCGGAGCACGATTTTCTGGAATTCGATCATGATGATTCGATTCGTGTTTGATTCTGACGTCGTTTGAACCTATGTGAGGATTAGATTCGTTCGGTTTCATTCTATCATTCGATTTTTATATTACGATATAATGCAAATTACGATATATGTATCATTTACATCGTTAAATGTAGATTTATATTGTTAAATCGAATTTTTTAGATAACGCGTATACAGCAGCGATAGACGAACATCGCAGAGTAATGGCTAACATAGACTAGACTTTTTTTTCTACTTTTGAAAATCATTTTTTCGTCTCTCTTTAACGTAACTATTCAGGTTACAATTTTATTAAAGCAAAAGATTTAAAAATAGAAACTTTCATATTACAATACGTGTAATAATATATCATAACAGTATGAAATTTTCTAATTTATCGCTGTTATATAATACTTTTAACCCCCGTTTACTTCTCCAATTAACGTGCTTCAACTTCTTTTTCCAACGTTCTTTGTTAAATGAAATTCTCAATTACCTGAAAAGCTTCGTTCTCTATAAACGAACATACGTGTTCCTTCGCAAAGAATCGATCGTTCATTATCGCGGCAACGTACATAGTTACCCCTAACTCGCCTCCGTCTCTCAACTACGAAAGAACTTTTAAAAGCAAAGTGGTAAGAACACAACAGAAAGAGGAGTCTTCCACCGTGGCACTACATACGTATAATCTTTACGGGCAGCTTTGTAACTTGCAATTTTCTCCTACTCTGTAACCGCTTTCCCTATCACGTATTGTTCTTTCTACCTACTTAGCGGCTTTCCTCTTTCTGCCCCTGTCACTTTCAATCTTTATCTTCCTAGTTACCTTAGATTCGGTCGTAATTGCACGTATAACATTTTAAATTACTAAATCTTAGGTTAGTGTCGCACATGAAACGGCAGATTTAAAAATCTTGAAAATTACAAAACTTTTTTATCAACACTTTCTTATGTAGTTTTATGCAGTTTTTTACGTAGTTCTTTATGTAGCTTTTTATGTAGTTTTTTATGTAGTTGCACCAATTCCTTGGCCAAACAATGAAACCTTCGCTCCTCTTACTAATCCAACTAACAAACAATCGTATCCGATCCAATGAAAGACATATAATCCATCCGACATACCACAAGCTAAACAGAGTCATATTATTTGACTACGTAATCGACAAAGAACAGAAGAAGAAGAATAAAAGAAGAAAAGGGTCAATAAGCCAAAAGTAGGAATACATATTTATACAGTGTCGTTAGAATCTTCTTGCGAAGAAAGGAAATTTCTAGTAAGCCTGAAGAAAGAATCTGATATTGTCGGCTGATGAAAAGAAGCCGGATTCACGAGTCTTTCGGCCTAATACAATCGAGATTCCAGCTGATGCAAGGGCCTTCCGCGCAGACTTTGGCTACGGAGCGGAAGTGCGAGCGCTACGCGTTTATGTTACTTTCCTGTAGCTACGTGCCCGGCTTGCCGCTTGTCTACTTGGTCCTGATTTGATTTCGATACCCAACCGCGATCCCGCGGGAATTCGCCGTTTCCTCGCCGTGGAAAATCAGCCAGGGGAGAAGTTCCCCGGACTAGCCTTCGAATTACGAAAGCTCTCTCTGTGCTTTCCGCGTGTCTCGACGGAATCGCCTGATCGAATATCAGAATCTTCCTTTTTTTCTTCGTTTCTATTGTTTCTTTCGACTAAGATGGCTGGGATATTAGTTTCCGTTACCCTTTCCTTATTTAATTTACGTTGGATGCTGAATTTTACAAATAGCGGGATTCAACTTTGCTGCTTTCTTTCACCCCCTTTTAACCGAATTGTATTTTTCTATTCGCACGGGGATGATTGGTTGGTTACGGAGTGATTAATTGATTACATAAAGATGTCGATACCGTAACTTAACAGTATCAAGGTATTAGTCTCTGTAGAAAAATGATATGTGTGTGTCATTAAAAAAATGTTAATTTTCAATTATATCATAATTCTTTCCCCATTTCTCTCTTTCTGTAACATACAATCGAAGTATTCGCTTAGCATCCAATTTTACTATTCGCTGATGCTACAAGTTGCGCTATTAAGGTTCAGCGTTAAATCACATTATTGGTTCTCAATTTCAAATTACGTTAGTCGGTTGCACTGCCCCGATTGTGTAATAGTATCAGTTGGCTGCATTACTACTGAGTTGTACTACTGAATTACATTAGCAATGGCATTTTGCACAATAATTAAACCATTATTAGCAAGAAGTAATGTAAAATAAAATAATGGCAATTATTTCACTGATTGATTTTTCGTTTAACGTTCGAAATAAAAAAGATAATGGAATGCTTTTATTGAATGTTTTCGATGTGACATTGTTATTTCAAAAGGATCGATATTTTAGTCAATTTTCTGGAAAGTTATTGCAGAAAAATAACCGGAATATTATCGCCAATTTTTATTCCACTAATTATTTTTACTTTCAGTTCCCAGAAAATTAATTTCATTTCAGCTTCTATTAACAATTAATATTATTTAAGCAAAGAAATCATATAATACATTTGATACATTTACCTGAAATTTATTTGTAATTTATTTAAGGTTTACGCGGATGACTTCTCTGTATTTTATGGCTCTACCATAAAAATCAATTTATTCACGTCAATAATATGCACATTAATTTCACTTTCGTTTAGTTCAGATTTAAAATTATTTATTTCATTTTCCTTTAGTTTAGATTTCAAGTTATTTATTTCATTTTCGTTTCATTTCGATGGATACTTTGTCGATTTCCCACGGGGTTCTATTTCAATCTATGGGATCAATCACAAAAATAATAGAAGAGCGTTCTGATACATCTTATTTAAGATAAAGTAACAAAGCAAATAAGAAATAAAATAAAGAATTTGTTTGAATAATCGCTTGAATGAAAATCTATTTCGATAATGTCCGTTCCATTCTTATAATATTTATTTATATTATACCATGTTACGTTCAATATTATATTTTTGTGAAATGTTCGATATTTCAAGACTTCGACAGATGAGGAACATAGTTGGCATTCGAATCAGAGTTCTGGTGTAGGTTGAGAACGTTGATGGATACGGAATCGTTATGTCAGCGTTGAACGTGTGTCGTGTTCGATAGGTCACTTCGTGACAATAATCTGTTGCATTTTACTGCCATGCAATAAAATACCTTCCATGCATCTTGTTTTACACACCGTCCAGCTGGTTGTAATGTCAAATGTACAGTGAGAAACTTTTGAGTACTGCCGCTATTTTAGTATTCTTCGAACGAATCGGCCGGGATTTATGCGAGAAGGACGAGTTATTGAAATTTTCTGATAATCTCATGTCGAACAGCGCAATAAAATTCAAGATTTCATTACGAAAAATATAGATTGGAAGGAGAGGGAGTAGACACTTTTTGTAAGACATTCAATTACAGATTATTAAATTACTAAATTAAGATGTAGAATAATTTTTCTTTTTATTGCAAGCAGAATAATAATAGAGGCAGATCATTTATCAATCAATTGAACTATAAGATATTTAGATACTTTTGCATATACATTTAGAATTTAGATACTTACGAGGGAAGTTTGGTAAACTGGAAAATTTGGAATTTTGCATAAATGTAGTTCGCGTGATGCTAATAACAACGTGATGCGATATGAAAAGTAAAGATTTCTTTGCGGTGGTATTTTCACTCTTAGGACCGCTTTTCAGCTGCAAAAAGGAATTGTTCCGCCATTAGCGTCACATAAACTACACTTGTGCGAAGTTACGAATATTTTTGAATTTTCGAGCTGCCGAACTTCCTCTGTTAGAATAACTCGATATCAAAATTTCCAACACACTAGAAAAATGAAACCTTCCGTTTTTGAGTTCAAATTTTATTGTTTTCATTTTCACTCGTTAAAGGGCCAGTGCTCTTTCTAGTAACGTTGCTGTCTGTTGTTCTAATATTAATTAAATGAAATTTAATATGTTAATTTTCCATTACTGATTTTCCAGCTTCTAAATTCTACCCCCACGTCATGTTTCATTTCCATAATTAGTTATAGTTTAATCACATATTAACATATTGCAAACTGCATTAAATGTAATATAATATAAAATAAATTATAATACAGAATAACCAGACGCGGAACAAAAGTTCGTTTAGTTATTAAAAGCTTTTCAGAAAATACTATTCGAGTAACAAGTTGTACCTTTAATGAGTAGAATATTAGAACAGAATAACATAATGTAGATAGCTACCAGTTTGTAAACTTGGAGCAAGATTTTTATATTTGTTACATGACGTTCAAACATTACAATTCAGCTAAGATAATAATTAACAAAATCTACAGAAATAAAAATTACGTATGAAAGTCAAAGTGATGTAGAAAATGATCTTCTAGAGTTCCAGCATTTTGCAGTGCCGTGTCAAAAATTCCAGAACAGCGATATTTTCAACTTTAAACTCTACTCAAAATTGTCAAAATTCTCGTCCTCCTTATCGCTTGTTCCAATAATTTTCCTCTTCATTATCTCTCTGTTAACACCATTGGTTCTTCTTTTCCGCGTAACGGACAGCACAGTTTCAATTCTGAGGTACTATCTAAAGTTACGTTGCTAGTTTCCATAAATGCAAGAGCTTCAGCATGTTTCAGGCATCGGAATGCATCGTGGTAGACACTGGATACTCGCAAGTTCCATACATACGCAACGTATCGAATTACCAAGTATTTTCGAGGCTTTCGAGAAATACCTTCGACTGTGCTGTGTTCGATTACCATAGAAATACGCGCTGGAAAATCGTATCCAACGTCAGTGTGCATTCTTTACAAACGCACCTGAATCGCGCATAATATCCGCTGAATATATTTACATTTATTATTCCATTTGTTTCTGCTTCTTGCTACTACCTTTGATGGACAGGATCGAAAAGGTAGACAAACAAAATCTTCATTTTAGTTCGGTAGAACAAGCGTTTAGTCCTCGTTTCTATGATAAAATGTTTGTTCTTTTTTTTTAATTTTTTCGTCGATCTATCCGAGAAGTAGTTAATAAAATTATATTTCTAAAAGTATCTTTTTTAAACGATTTTTTAGTGAAAAGTAATAAATAAGGTTATTGTTCAATAAGTATTCCTTTTTTAACGATCGTTTTAATTTGTAGAAATCTGCATGATAAGTAACAATATAATCTTGGACATATCTCTTCTATTTCTTAAAATAACTTGCTCTTTATCCTGTACTACATACAGTCGATCATACACTTCAATTGTATAAAAATGACGACTTTCCATACGATTTTGAATTTTTGGAAATAACAGATGATTATCAACATCCTTTTTTGAGATTATTCTTGAAAAAAAGTCGTTCCTCAGACTACTGTCGAATAATATTTCAACAAATTTGTTTGAGAAATCGAAAATAAGTCATGAAATTCAGAACTATTTAGAAATATATTTTCTGAAAATAAAAGAAGATTGTTTGTGCTACATTTATTTATTTATACATGTAATGGAGTAAAAGAGTTGTGTGTATACATTGGATAGAAAAAGAAGAAAATAAGACAGTCATCGAGCTACAGACCATAAGCTATGGATTGCAAAAACTAACTCTTGGATTTTTCGCCTCTCTGTTTGTTTATCTGTTTATACTCGCATCACGTAAAAACTACTGAACGGATTTTGATGGGCTTTTTTCTGTTATATCTACAGCTTACAGCGCAGGAAAGAAAATAGGCTATGTTTCATTTCGATCCCTTTTGTGCAAGCTGCGAAATAGCCTGGCATCACTGGATGTTGTACGCGCTCCCATGTTTCGTAGAGACAAGCAACGATGGTTATTGTTTACATCATGTTTCTTCTGAAATCGAACATTTTTGTAATTTAACATTTTTTACTACGAAGAGTAACCTCTGAAACTGTTGTTATAAAAATATGCAGGTATCTCATTCATAAAAATTCATCTAGTTAAAAATTGTTTTTGTCTACAAATCGTAATTGTTTTCTCCTTAAAAATTATGTAAAAAAGAATACTAGTAGTCCACGCGAATGAAGTGGAAGCTAGTAATTTACAAACTCTATTAGATCTCAATAACCTAGGAAGTTGGAGTAAAATCTTCGATCAATATCGTTTGATAAATATCATTCAATTAATATCATTAATATGAAAATGGAAATAGCTCGTAGAACTTAAAATCTTTCCACAGATATAAAACTCGAGATTATAGGTTTCTTTAGTTAAAGAAATTTTCATAGAGCTCACGATACTAGTTCATGCGCCAAAGACCAAATCAAGTTCAAGATCATCCTCGACAGCTTTAATCACATGTGTGAAGTAAGTAGGGGGGTGCTCACGGAATCAGCTTTAACGTCGCCGGAAGTGGCTTGCAAGAGCGAAGAGGAGGGCGGTAAGGCATAAGGAAGTGGTTGTAGCTGATAGCAGGGAACGCTATGCCAATATGCGGCCCATCCGAGGGGTTAAAGGTTACCAGCCGGATATCTGAGTGACTTGCAAGGTTGCAGCCTTCGCGATCGCTGCTAATCTCGTTACCCTTCAGACGGTTCACGTCCTCACCTCCGCCCTCGTTTTCCACTCACTCATCGGGTAGCTAGCTCGTCAAGCTGCTGCCTCGATAATTTTCCTTCGGCTCGATTGGTTGCTCAATCGATGATAAACTTGCGCGATCTTAAATTTCGTGTTCGTCTTTGCTTCCTAATAGCTTCGTCAGGATGACTTGATAAGAACTTTGAAACGACTCCGTGGCTGTGATTGCCTCGATATTTTCTTCTTTCTGTGACTTTACGATCTCTAAGCGAGTATGATTTCCTTTACAGAAAAATTTGGCAATCTTCATTTACTGTGACGATCATAAAACGCTTATGGTGTAACTGTCTTGCAAGGACTACTGGATTCAAAGGAGAAAAATCTCACTGGACTAAATTAATAAAAACACGAGATCTTATCGTTCATAAAAACCTGCTTTGTAAACATCGCTTGTGTCGGGTGACCACATTGCACAGATTTTCCATTGCGATGCATTATACTTTTAGATCAAACGATTATCAACTACTTGCCCGGAAAAACTTTTCCGATTGAACACTTTTTTTTTTTACCAAGTATGGTAAAGTACGAAGCAAAAATATCTGACAATTGTCTCGTTTTTTATAGGAATTTTATTAATAAACGTCAATGAAAGCTTCGACGACACAAAATACCTTTCTAATCAACCTTCATGAAAGTTTCACAGAACACTGCAGTCCGAATACCAAAAAAACGAGCAAAAGAAACTGCAATCGAGGGAACGTATCGTGGCAGCCTTCAATCACGGATCCATCAGCTATTCATGGTGAATTGCTCTCGGTCGATCATCGCTTAAAAACAAACTAATCTTACGGTTTATCTTGAAACCCAGCAAAATAGGTCAAATGAGAACTATAAAATAGCATGGCATAAAGACGTAATAGAAGAAGAAAAAGAATAACTTCTTGTGACCTTTTTTTTCTGATCTTAACATCCTACACTACATCATTCTAAAATGCTTGTAGTCTAATTAATCTGTCAAATACAGCTGATCGTATGGGACCACGAGGTCGCAGTAATGTCAAAGAGCTCGTCAAACCTCCCTGGCAACGTCCAATCAATGGCGTCGAGACGCTTGCAAGACCACAGAGGAAAATGTCCAAAGAAAACATGTCACGAAATGTCCCTTCCTATATACGCCTTTATCGTGCAACTTTTTTGACCATGTTCGTGCCTTTCTTTGTTAAATAAGCAGAAGATACGAATAACGAAAATCGAAAAAAATGAGCGTAATTGACGGAATTGTATTCGTCATTTGGTCTTCGCAGAAAGTAAAATTTTTTGTACGGTTTGCTCATGTTTGGTATACACAGTGGTTATACAGTAAGTATTTGTATATGTGTACATGTTTTGTTCATTTTATGAAGCGTTTTTTAATCAGATTTCACATTCTATTTTTATAGCAGTAAACTTTCGTAGTTATATGAAAGTATTAGCAAATGATAGCATATGTGATATCATATCGTTTATGTAGTAGTAATAGCTGCAGCAATGAGGAAATAAAATTTGTTAATTTAAAAAAGCTTTAAAATTTCTAATTCCAAGTTTTTAGCTTGCCATTTCACATTAATTGCTTTCTATTAAAATGTTTCAAATAAACAATGCTTTGCAAACTTTCTGACCAAATTGGTTGGTGTACGAATACTTTGCATAGCCAAAGCATACTATTATGCGTCTACACTTAATTTTATGCGACAAACTTAATTTAAGCACCAACCGTGCCTCGTGCAGCTTAACTTTAAGTAACCCGATGAGAACTGGTGTATTATACATGGTGAAGCTATCGGTACAGTCAGCTGCAGTGTAAACTTGTAAAGTAAAAAATAAATATAACTATTTCGAATTTAGAACGATACCAAAATTATAAGCAATTCTTATAAAATTCTCTTAAAATTATTCTTATAATTCGTTATAAAAATTTGGGCCATTCAAATAATTCATATTTTGATGTTGAACTTCAAGATTGACGAATTCTATTGAAATGCAGATAAAAAGTATATAGATTAAGGTATCATTTCAAAATATTTCATTAAAGTAATTGAAATAAAAAATGATTTGAAGGTTTTTCACTGAAATGATGGAAAACAAAGATTGGAATCATTTGACGTAAATTTTACGGAAGTACACTTTTATGTTTCAAAACTATGTTTTATGATTTCATTAATGGCTTTATATTTCCTGAAGAATTTTCCATTAACTAAGTGGTTATTACTATAACTGCCTTTTGACCATTATCTCGTTCTCTTTTCAGCAAAATTGCAATTTTGAAAGTAGCTTTTTATTTATTGGTTATTTCTGTTTTTACTGAAGATATTTTCGTATTTTTTACGATGAAGTCAACCTTTTTCCTAATTAGGTTTTTAATTTTATGCGAGTTATTTATTAAAGTTAGTAAAATAAATAGAATAAAATACATTATATTATAATTTTTACAATTTTTAAATTTTTCAAGCGATTAGTCAACAACTTGTGCAAAATTATAGTTTTTTCGTTCACTATATATATATACATAAAAATTTGTTTCCGAATATTACATATAAGGTGTCATCAGAGAAAAATATTGCTTTTGTTCATTTGCAACGCATTAACATCGACGAATAAAAGTACCGTGTAATTTAATTTAGTTTAATGTATTCTATAACTCGGAGATTTATAGCGGTAATATCTTCTTAATCAATGTCAGTAAAGTCTAGTACAGATATTGCGTTAAAATCGATGCCCTAATCTTCGCTGAGATTCACAACGAATCATGTGGAATCCGGTTTCCCGGAAGGCTAAATCCCATTAGTCCCGTAGTCTAATTTCCATGTGGTTCCCAACGTTAATTCCAATTTGCATAGCCGTTTACGCAAAAGACGCATGACGTAAAGTGTATTAAAATCGATCAGAGAAAAAATATCAGCTAAATTGGTACTAAGCTTCGTGTAGAATATTAAACCATACATTACACAAATATTCTTCTGTACGTAATTATTTCACATTAATAAATGTGATTAGCAAAAAATGGAAACAAAGTCCTTACGTATTTTTCCACGCTGAATTCCAATTTGTAATCTGATCTTCTTCGTTACCCATAGCTTTCTCGATTTTATGTGATTCCACTGTTTCCTTAATAATTCCGACACATTTACATCTCCATTACTTAATATCGAAGATAAATATTAGGTTGTCCGAAAAGTTTCTTTCGTTTTATAAGGAAATAATCGACGCACAATATTTTTTGTATTATATTAGTTCATTGAATTATGCACGAACATAATAATAGAAATAAAACCAAATGGATCATACCTGATTCAATAAAATAATATAAAATGGAAATTTTTCTTTATCTATTATCACCTTATGAAACGAAAGAAACTTTTCAGACAACCTAACACATAATATTTTTTTTCACATAATAGTATCTACTAAACTCTAGATTCTACACAGTAGGAGTATCAAGATCACTCCTACGCGTTTCCCCGTCATTTTCACCGAGGAATGGAGCAACAACATTTTTCTTCCACCTAACTCGTTTCCGGCAAAGTTTCAGGCGTTAACATTTCGCGTATTCGTACTTGTGCACGTAGTTAAACACTTGCTTATCGTCGACGTTCAACTAGCACGCGGTAAAATGTATACACGAGACGATATGAATGCAGTTTGTACCGTGTGTTGTCCCGAGACTCGAGAGGACACGTTAACAGGACACAGAAACGTGTTGGCGCGCAACGGGCAAAGGCGACCAAGACAGTTTCATAGTTCTACGATCAGTTGGTTCAATTAGTAATATGTTATTAACCATTGTCAAAGGGCTCATTTGCGAAAGTTAATGGATCTGCGTAGAATTTCTCGCTGAAACGGCAAATGACAGGCTTTCCGATATGTTTGCAACTTTGCTCCAGCGACGGTTCCTTTCCTGTTGACAAATTCGTAGGAGTTCAGCGCGATTTCCAAATATTATCCGATAATCCGTAAGTGATGCGTACTGTACGATGAAATTTAAGTGGGTGAAAATTTTGGAAAGAATTTCTACTTGTGAGAAGATTTTCGACAAAGAAGTAATCGAGCATACCCTATCAAGTATTTTCCAATCAAGCGTATTCATATCAGGCTCTATGCGTTTCATTTTCATAGTATCAAATTTTTATAGCCATGTGAAAATATTAGGTTGTCCGAAAAGATTCTTTCGTTTCATAAGGAAATAATAGATGCACAATGTTTTTTGTTTTATATTAGTTTATTGAATTATGCACAAACATAATAATAGAAATAGAACGAAATGGATCATACCTGATTCAATAAAACAATATAAAACAAAAATTGTTATTCATCTATTATCACCTTATGAAACGAAAGAAACTTTTCGGACAACATAATACTAGCAAGTAATATGAAATTTAATATCGGAACCAATTAAGCGGAAACATGTAAATGCTATCGTAAATACAATGATACATAAATATTTATGTTATGGATTATATTATGAATAGCATTTATTTATTTTGAGGTAGATTAATGATATGGAACTGATTGCAAAAACGACTGGAACTAAAAAATGGTCGCGTCACAACGCTTCTCCTATGTTACGATCAACAATTAAATCGAAACCAAGTACCAAGGTGATAATATCGGTAATCGGTGCGTAACATCAAACACAGTGTCACAGAACGTGGACTGACGAAAATCGAAACTGATCCCGTTCGGGCATATCGCATAATCAAACCACGGCCAATTGTTCGCCATTTCGTAATAACCGGCATATTCATCGAAATAACAATCTCGCATTGGCGGAAAGTTTCGTGGAAACTCGTGCTTGTTTGCCACATTTTCGACAGGAATCCGTGGACGTTTCGAGCGTTCAACGATGAAACGAGGCGACACCGATTCGAGTGATGGAGGCACGACGTGCAACAGCCGACGAGCTGATCACGTTTATCGATCGTTGATATCGATCGATCAGCCATCGTCTCGAATTTCGCGGGCTGTTTGTAATTAAAAGGTTTCCCCCTGTTGAAACAACGCGAAATTAACGAGCTGTCGGGTTAATTAACTCGCAGTACGTTCTACCGATGATTATTGGATCCATAACCATCCGAGAACTTCGTTACGTTCAAATTTTCTGCTCGCATTTTTCATCCATTTTTTCAACTTTTGTGAAATGCTGACCATGTTTCGTAATTCTGTATCTACGATTTTGCTTTCTGTACTTAGTGAATTCCTTCGCAGTGTTATTGGAAAGTAGACGAGAATTTTGATAGAATTTCGAAGGATTTTTTAATAATAAATTTTCAACCCTTTCATTTTTCTCGCCTTGCACAGCATGAAAGGCTGTTATATCTTTCTTCTGACAATTTTTGTCCCTTACAGTTTTCTAGATAGCTTATCTAACCATCTTCTCGTAAAACGTTTCATTTTCGGTATTCCTCGATTTTTCTAGATAGTGCGAACGACCCACCTGAAGCTACCAAAAAATTTGAAACTCTCGTAACTAGACGAAATTGAACTTTCCTTCCTTCGTTTCCCGCTGCCTGCGTTCGTTCTTACGCGGCTCATAAATGAGACGTTCAAATTTCAGAAGATCGCTTCGGAAAACGGTCCGCCGGCCTTTATAGGCTACTAAAAACCTTGAGAAGCAGTAAAAAGGTTGTCGAAGAACAGCGTTCTTCGTTCTATGGATTCTTCGGGAATCGTATGGGCATTTTCGATGGATGCTTGAAACGCGATAGAAAGAACCATGAAAATCCTGCTTATAATATAGTTATCATGGACTTTCTGCAGCACATTTTCTTTGGAATTCCTCGAACTTCATGGATACTACGTGTTCCGTATCGTAAAAATATAACGACACTCAACACGCTTATTCTGTTAGTTAGAATTCCGAAATATTTATTATATATAAAGTTTATGTATATATATATACACAACTTGGAATAAAAAATAATAAAATTCAAATATGTATAACATATGTATGTTTTTGTTTTATAACATATGTGGCGGCACTCGACGACAGAACTTGCCGACAGCTTCACGACACAAGCATTAGGCCGACATGCCTAATGTGTCATCGATATCCCTACGGTCCTTCCCCCGAATATTCGGAAGAACGCGTACGGGGCAACGGTTCGGATGTCTAACTAACACGTGCATAGTGGGGATATAGAACAGCAACAAAAGAAAAGAATATATCCAAAAATTCATTCGGTTTTGAACAGCGAAGTGCAAGGGGTCAAATGTAACAGCAAAGCAAACATAGTCGAAAAGCGAGGATTGTTGATTGTTAAATAAATTATATCGTTGAACATCGAGAGCATTTTTTGGCCAACTTACATCTAACACCACCTCACATATAACAATATTCCCAAAATTACTATTTACAATACTACTATTTACTAGTTCTGCTCAAAAGTTTTGAACGAAATAAACATATTAAAACGATAACTTTACATACAATGATAACTGTAGAATCATAGGTGAGCTTTGTTAGAATGTTAGACGGTACAATTGTGATCGATATTGAAACGCAGACATCGATCCATATATAATCACGTCAGTGAATAAAATTCACGGTATTAAAAGCAATATGCTAAGCAATTTATATGCGAGACTCACCATTAATAACGTGCACGTTGACGCTGGCCCTCTCTGCCACAGTGGGCACGCAACTGTAGTTCCCAGAGTCGCTTGGTTTTGCATGGGTGATCCTCAATCTGCAATAGAATGAAAAACTAACATTCGTTTCAAGAAAATATTGCTCTTTATTATTCATTAAGCGCAACTTGTAACCTTATTAGTCTTATCTGACGTTTACGATTACGAATTAATACATTTTAACTAATATATGTATCCTGTAAAATTACTTGCTAGAAATTGCTTCCTTTTTCTTAATGTAGTATATTTATTGTGTACAACTCGATACGTACTTTTATTACGTGCGAGTGAAATAAATGTTTGAAAAAGGTTTCTGCAATAATATAATTAGAAATGATTACGTTGCAGTAGTATTTTCATATGATCACAGAAATCTGATAGCGTGGGAATGAAACGTGGAATCTGGTAAAAAGAATGGCTTAATCGAAAATTAAGAGTATGTACAAACAGCATTTGCAGCCACCGTAACTGTAAAAATAACACAAAATATCCTGCAATATCTCTTCTCAAACCACTCGTATCTACTCCCAAATCAAGCAAACGATCAATCGCGTAATTTGACTGTCATTCGCGTCCGATGTAATTATCGCTCCAATACACAAAAACATGTCAGACGCATAAATTTGACCGAGCAATTGCATATGAATGATAGAAATGGCTTTAATTTCGTGAGTGGTCATCGATACGCGGTTCCGGCGCTGGGTTATATGTATATGAAATAATTGATGACGAAATTAACAATGAAGCATCGATGATCTAGCGGCTATTAATCGACGATAAATAGCGCTTGCGGTACGATTAATCCTCCTACCTGTGTCCACTTCCTACCTCTCTAGTATGAAAAATACATGCGTTTCATGATTCAATTTCACGGCCCATTCATCAACTGAAAATTTAATTACTTCATAGTAATTCATTGCTATACGAACTACCGTAATTACTGTTAAAATTCACTGAGTATTTTCCATCAAGTCAGAAATAAATCGTGAATCAAATACAAGTACTTCCTGCTTCTAAATGATAAACTTCGGTTGGCTAGGTGCTTATGACTTGTGAACGATAGTACATTTGATTAATTCGAGCAGCGTATTTCCGCCGCTGGTAGTCATTAGATTGTACACGACTGGTTTTTTTTAAATATAATCTCGCATAGAGGTTTACTTGAAATTTGTTTACTTCACATTTATAATTATCGCTGTGAGAGGCCTGGTGGTGTGGGTGTTTCTCCATAAAAAGAATTAAAATGTATCGAAGAGAAATTAAATACCGCGCAGCATTCTTCTGTTCCCTTGGAAGATAAACAAACATAGATGAAAGTCGTTTTTGTTTTGTACAATGGTGAATGTAATGGTGAATATTATTGAAAGTAATAAACACAGCGATATACAGAATCAGATATCCAGGTTTAAAAATGGATTTTCATTACATTCAATTCGCTTTTTTAAAATAATAGAAGGGAAATCAATTAACAAGGAAACATATTTTTGACGACAAACATTTTATCAAGCATTTGTTATCACATATACACGTTTGATCTAATTGTTAGTAAAATACAGCGTGTAACAATTAATAAATATGAATCGTTGAACACTGACTAAAAAATGTATATCCATGTATAGTCAATGTATATCGAAAATCGTTTTATGGTATACAGAAAAGATAACAAGCAAACCCTATTTGCTTCGATATTTCACAATTTTTATTCAAAGAGTTGAAATTGTTTTAATGGAATATCGAGGATCAAAGCAATTTGGAAATTAAGTATAATCGGACGGAATTTGCTTGTTCCGAAACCATAACCAGCTAACTTGAACCATTTGCCCTCGAATACTGTTAGTAGCATACAGAAGATTTTTTGACTTTTGAATTTTTAAGATCTTTCTATGTTTAGGCTTTTGGACAAATACATGTTTATATTTATAAATCACGGACTTTATGGACTTCAGAACAGCCTTCGAATGCTTTCGTTTCGTTATTCGTGATAAATATTGTGTAATTTGTTTACACGGTGAATTTTTCTTCAACTTTACGTACATTTAGTGACTATATATATGATAGTACGGACGCAATTTGTTTCAACAAATCGCAATCTATCGTACAATTTTTACACGATGAATTATTTTCTACCACGGCATTCGGATATTTTCGTCATTTACTGTACACGTTAAACTAAATTACATTTTGCGGTGCCACATAGCATGAGCAGGCAACAAGGTAAGTGAAAATCATTATACAACGGTTGTCAGAAACAGCGGAGCGTCATAGACAAGTTCGTCGTAAAATAAATCCAACAATCGTGTTCACCTAAGCGTAGCATCCCAATGGCAGCGTTGTACATCATTCTTTTCAGGCTCGTAATAATAATAGCCCGAAACACTTCCCTGACGCAACATAATGCCTTGGTGCGCATTGACGTTAGGGGAGCAATATGTCGGTTCTAAGTAAAATAAATAGTCCCTTTGGGAAGAATATAGTTCAGTCGCGGAAAGCATTTTCGTATTTTCGTACCTTCTAACTAATACGATTGAGAAATTGTGGATCAGCCGCGAAATTTGAAGTGTTAACAACGTTTATTGCATTAGATTGTTTAAAAGATTCGTCGCGTTTTTGTTATAAATTTCTATCAAACAACGAAACCTTCGAACAAATACTGTTCTTTGTTGGGTACCAAAGAGAATTAAAAAGGGACAAATAAAAAGAGAATTCAAAATACCAAATTCGTTAATAAAAACAGCTTTATTTCTTTCTTTCACAGACTTGAAACGCTCGAATGTAATTCGAGTAGCCTTTCGAACAACAGCAAATAATTCCATGTTAAATGCACAGTGCGGTAGTCAGATTATAGGGCGATGGAACTTGTGAAGAAATTTCGGTAACTTGCTTCCAATAGATTATCGATTAATCATTTACTTGCTGCATTTTACTACTCAGTTTCATCGTGTAGTATAGTAACGTATCGCACCCTTGAGGCTAATAACGGCCGTTTAAGAGTTGCCTAACAGCGTCCCAGTTGTAGCTGCTGCAACCGAATAGGCCTTAAGAAATAATTATTTAAATGCTTCAGGGACCAAACTGTATGTAGTCTTGATAAACTCCCTCGAGTAATGCAGAAGAATTACACGACAAGATACGTATTAATGCCGGACTTCTGTTTCTGTTCGCGTTTGTATTTTATGGACAATAACGTTATCCGCTTCTTGTCATTGTTACTATCACAGGAATGATAGAATTTTTATTAAACGAGTGAAACGTGTTTGAAACCAGAGCAATAGAAAGGAATAAGGATGTATGTAGTTCAGAGTGTTACAGATATGAGAATGCCTGAGGTCATGGTGTGAATGAAGAGTGTATGGCCATCCAGGGGTTTGGGTAGACATGTCTGGATGTCTCCTAGGAATGTCGCCTGGAAATGTCTGCATCGAGTGAAAAAGATAGGGAAATAGAGAGAATAAAAAAAGAGGAGGAGGAAGAAAGAAAGAGCTTTCAAGAAAGTATATTGGATGTTTGATCGAACATATCAAGGGCTAGGTATGAATTCTAAATTATATAATAATCAATACATAGAAATAATAAAAACAATAAAAAGAATAAAATATAAAGTACCGACCGCTATACTTTATTGCATAAGATTATTTTTTATCTATCTAATAATAGATAAATAATGTATCGTAGATACAAATTTAGAAGATACAGATTTCGTCTGCGATTTTGTAAAGAAAAATAGGAAGACGCACTCAACTGGAGCATTAATCTAAACGACGCGCACGAAAATCTTCTCTTGTCAAAGAGAATCTGCCGAATACGAGAGTCAAAAACTCTTTTATCCGGGACCATAACCTTTCCTCTGTTTGTGTGTATTACGTCTTAGCAGTGCAACGTGTCTCAGCACGTGGTATGATATTCAGCCGGTCCTCAGATGATAGAGGAAACAGGGTAGTCCTTTGTCAGGCAGCCTGTGCACCGTGAAGACGCATCGGGCATGCTCTGCATTTCTAGCCGACCCTTGTAAGCCCTGGTGCTTGTGTGTCGCGGGAATATTGCAGTCTGGCTGCGTCTGTTTTTGGACGTGATTGACGATTGTCAGGCTGGCGTTTCACGTCGATGAATTTACGACGAGGATCACCCTGCAGCCGACCTCCAGAACCACGACCTCAAGAAGCAGAAATTAATTGTCTAGTGGCTGACATTGCGTGCGACGCGTTCTTCCTGTCTCGGGCAAGGCAGATTCCCTGCGTCGAATTGTCACCTAGATATTTACACGTCTAACGTGGCGGCTACGAGTTGATCAACGAGTATAATTTTGACGGATGGCGTCGAAGCTAACGCCACAGATCAGCTTCGATATACCGACTCTGTAGAACTATAATTTATGGGTTCAATGTGCTTACCGATGATTTCAGTTCTACTGAAAACGAGTTCGTATTTGGATATTATTTCTCAGTGACGCATCCCTAATTTTTAGTCCAAAGTTTTTAATGAATATTTATGAAATAGTTAAGAAGAAACTTCCTTATGATAATCAAAGTAACGCGTGTTCGTAGTAATTAAGGTTCTACTGTATGTGCAGTAGAACGTTTAGACTATATAGAGAAGTCATTGCTGAATCTTTTTTGAGCGCAATTTCAATAATATGCATTCAAATATTCTTACAATAAATATATTCACAGTGAATATGAATAATATATTGACGTATGTAATTATTGTTTGTACGCATAATAAATTTTAGTTGTCAAAGGAGGAGCAGTTGAAATCCTAACAGTTATATTCTGTTATTCGAACTAACAAGAAGAGATGGAAGGGACCTGTTCAGATAAACGAGTTCCGCTGTACTGCCCTTCTCCGTAGTTAACCGAAATAGATTTGAAGGTAGGTATTGCGTCTCGTATGATGAATATACTTGATTCGCTTTTGAAAGTTGGTGCAAGTGATTAGTTTACTTGATTCGTATACGAATGTGTTAAATAATGACTGTAGTTTCGATAAGTGAATTTAGATGTACGGTCAGGTAAATTCGGTTCAGTCCAGCGAATATAGTTGTTTTGTTCTAGTTTTGAGATTGAAAGCTTATCTGTGTTTAGGTTATGCGTTCAACCAGTTAATCTATTGATCAATATCTGAGCAATGTTGCTGACTTCGGACTAGGATACAGATTGCTTTTGGCGTCAGCGACGCATGTCCTTTTGATTTTAAAACCAGCAAGAAAGTGCATCTTCAGTTCATCTATTTATCATGATAATGATAATAATCCAACGAACTTTTATTATACTATCTTCTATCTCAAATTCAATATGAAGATTGATTTATTAAAAATTCGATTAAATTTATACTCAAACAAATATTTATTATTATGCAGAACTATAGAAGAGAAATTCAACTTCCTTTCTAAACTCAGAAAGTCAACAAAAACGGACTTTTACGCGTGATTTTCATATACATGTAATAGCAATTGATAATCTCAGGATTGATAATCTCAGAAGAAAATATATTTTTTCGTTTCATATTAGTAGCAATTGCCATTATAATAGCAAAATAACTTACTAACGAAAGTGAGAGAAACATACCTTGACGTGAGGGCATCGCTCCACTCGGTTTCAACAGCGATGCGAGGTTCGCCGTTTACGTCGTTTTCCGAATGCGGAGATGTTACTACTGGCTGACTACCACGGTACCAAGCCACTGTGCCTAAATCGTGAGGTCCTTGAGACATTAGACAAGTGAGCGTGAGAAGACTGCCGGTTTTCACGTAAATATCCGACGGGCCACTTATTCTGGCTCGTGCCTCTGCAAACAAAAATTATTTCACTCGATTAATCATTTATTTTTATGGTTAAGATATATATCGTTATCTTATTCTACAGAATTTCATGTGTTTCTTGGGGATTCTGACATACATGACGAACATCACCATTAATACGGCAACACTATAATTCATTATTAAGTATGTGCTTCGTCAACTGAATCTCGGTTACATCTTAAACTTTCAACATCGTACGACGTAACTGCAGAGCGGTTACAGGATGTAACGATAAGAAGCCTGGGGACGTTGAGGTGCGTCAAATAGTCGCTAAATGCTGCTTTCCAAGCTGTGTCAATTTTAGAGACTATTATCCGATATCCGATGCCGATAAATTATTCATATCGCGAGCAAATCGCGTCGTATATAAGCAGCGAGCGTTCAGCTATCCTGGGGATTCGGTTCGACCTACTTTGTGATTAGCACGCGAATGTTTCCTCGGTACTGTGCATTTATAATGGCCGCGCGAGTAATTATCGTGCGAGGAAAATTGTCGCCAAAGCGAAGAGCGAGAGGGGGCGAACTTTGCTGAAACATGCGCCAACTATTAAATCGTTTAAAATTGTAGTTGCTGCGTATATGGATTTTAGCGATATAAAATAAGAGGATCGACGTCGACAGGGTGTGATTGTGACAATAATATGAGGATTTGCGAAACTATCCTTTCATTCTTTCTAGTTTCCTGATATCAACCTCTAAATGGATCTTCAATGTTAATTTAATAAATTGTATTTATAAAGAGAAGCTTTAAATGCAAAAGATTTTCACAAGATTGACAGGGTGTGACTTTAATGATAGTTTGAAGATTTGCGAAAATGTTGCTTTACCCTCTGCAGCCTCTTCGTGTTAACCCTTACACAGATTTTCAATTTTAACTTAATGAATTGAATTTGCCGTGAAATGGAAGTGAAGGGTTGAACTTTGAAAAATACAAGGTTTGAATTGAGCTATTCAGCGAAATACTTGTAATTCAAATTCACGTGCTTCTGAAGCGAGTAGGCAAACCGTTGCATCTTTCTTAATTCATTGATAAATCTTCAAACAAACAGCTCAGACACAGTTTTCAAAGACGATATCGCGTATTCAGTTTTCATAGCGAAAGCTCCCTCTTTCATCCCTTCTTTTATGCTCCCTTTTTTCTGGTTCCTTTTTTCAGAAAGCACTCATCAATTTTACCATGGCCAGCGAAGGTTTCTATCAGGCAACAGTTCAATGACTTCAAGCGAACAGAAGAAGAATGTGTCTAGTCACTGTTGAGATATCAAATTCGTGCAAGAATAACGGGCATCTGATTCGCGCTATTTCACCGCGGGATTGGCATATCGATTTTCGCTTTGAATTTCAACATGCCCCGTTAATACTGCAATTTTTGCATTCCAGCGATTCTCGTACATTGTCTGGTATTATCGAACATTACCGGATGTTTTGGTTAACCTACCACAGAGCTTTATTGCTATCTTTTTCGCTTAATTCAGAACTTCTATAATCTCTTAATCTGATAAAATAACATTAAATATTCGCTTCTTGAATTTTATTTACGATTAGGAATTGACTATTTTAATATTTATTATTGGAACAATGTTATGTAAAAATAACAAGTAGTCGAGTAGAAATGAACTATTCCACCATATAGCAATGTAAAAATAGTTACGATAAGCACGAAAAGTAACTTGCTAAACTTACTAGAGGAAAGAAAGTAATATCGGTTATATGAAAAATTGGTACACAGCCTGAATAATCGTGTTAAACACGTGGTAAAATTTAAAAATGGCCCTACTGAATACCGAGATCTCTTATCGCGAACGATGGTTTGCCTAAATATTTTTCTGAATTCTGTGAAACATATACCAACTCTAAATATTGTATACTTTGTGAATACATTTTCGGAATCGTTCCAAATTTTACAAATCATGATACCGTCGATGAGTGCACAAATTCTTTCGTTAGTTACTCTAAGTTTAATTAACTTCATGACGAACTGCGTTTTGAGTTTCTTTGATAGGTCAGATACACAAAATTTGGCAGAAGTACGTAGACTTGCGTGACTAAGTTTTTCTTTTATTATTATTTAATTTGTATTTTACAATTTGTACAGCAGTATATTGGGTAAATTTTTCTAGCTTAATTGCTAAATAACATGTGGATGGCTACCCCCAGCGGGATACCATCTTCGAGTTTGTCTATTTTATTTCTCTAGCGAGGTCAGTGGGGTGTTTTCTCTTTAGTCTTCTTTTTATGAGAGTTTTACTCGTTTCAGCAGCCAGCTGTATTTTTCTGCGTACCTGTCGATTTCACCTTTGACCGTTGGTATTTTTTAGTCTTTGCGTGTATCCTCGTTTCTGACATACCATGTTGACTATTGTTCTCAGTATCTTCGTGTAGGACTCTAGTCGCGCGACCAAGTGTATATATAAGCATTCTAAGGTAAATATGTAAACCTATACAGTGGCGATACTTATACAGTGATATAAGTATGATACGAGTCGCATGAACGACGTTGTATCGCAAGAAATCTCGTCTTCGGATACGGAGGGAGTTAAGAGAGAATAACGTAGCCGGTTTATCGATCGAACGTAGCCAAGATGTTCTCCCATTTATCATCGTAGCGATGAGCATGACTATGGGCCGCGTACGATGGTATCGTACACGCGGAACTCGCGATTACACGAATAATCGCGGCTCGGTACGCGCGTATGGGGATCTCCGCTATCGGACAAAAGCAAGTCCGATAAAAAGATTTCGCGTGGATTTACCGTATTCCGAATAAATGTTTTTGCCCGGCTACATGATTTATACCGTCGTGTGCGCACGCATCATTGGCGCCTAGTTTGAAACAAAAGGAATTCACTGCGCTTGAACTGGTGCCCATAGCTTTTTTCGCCCGTTTCCCTTGTTCGTTTTCGAATGGTTTAATTATCGTTCGGTATTTTATTATCGTCGCGTCATTGCAAGCTTTTAGGCAAGACAAACACACAGGAGCCGCGTTTTCGATTGTCTCGCCACTGCTGCGTTCCACATTTTTGCGAATTATCGATCAACCGCGATCGTTTGAAGGGACATGAACATGCATTTTTAAATTTAAAAATTAAGAAAACAATTAAGTAAGAAGTAAAAGAATATACAATATGCTATGAGAAATTCGAATTAAACGTCCGAATAAATGACAGATACATCGGTTACAAGAACTATGTATAATTAAAAACATAGAAACTGGAATGTTGAGTAAAATAACAACGATATTTGAAAATATTGCGAGCTCTGTATTTCTACCAGAGCTACATAAAACTTTGAAAGTAATAACAAAAAGAGAAAAACATGTAATTCGAAAGACCGTAAAAATCTGCAACGCTATATCGAGCATATATTCCTTTTTAATCGACGGTGTTTCACGTGGTGTTAGCGCTCTTCAATCTTTCACCTTTTAAAATACCGATCGAAAGCCTTCGTGTAAAAACGTAATATCCATATTGAATCAGGAAGCTGGCGATGCCATTTTTCGTCAAGAGGAATGATCGGTAGCACGAACACATTTTGTCGGATGTTTCAGCGTGTAAGTGCAGATCGCCTTATATGATTATAGCCCGTAAATAATGAGAACTACTAACAAGGCAGAGAAAACGGATCGTTCGATCAGAAGTTTCGTTGAAGCAAAAAATATAAAAATAACTAGAAACGACGTACTTTTAAATTGTACTCCGTTTTCTGGAAGATATCGGGCATTTCGGCGATAATCTGCACGAGGTTATAAAGATAAAACGACGCGACATTGGTTGGAAGCAAATTTACCTGCATTTCTGCAGAAGATTGGCCATGTTAATCCCTCAATTATCGCGTGGAATATTTTAGGAGAAAAGATTTGTCACGAGCCATCGTAATATCGAGATATTAAACACAGTTCTGTTAAAGCTACAGAAAAACTAAAAAACAGAAAATTTTGTTTACGTACCAGATGATACAAGAAACCAGCGATGATAAAAATATTCAGCAAATCTGCGAGATTCTATTTCACCATTGGATCTTACACAATGGAATGCAATAATGAGAATTCATTGAAAAAGATATTTCGATCTAAATATCAAAATACGACTATAAATGATAATGCATCAAAATTTTATCAATAATGGCTAATCAAAGATTTTTATTATATCTGAATCAAGATATGTTGAAACTATTGAATTATATTTTTATTAATACTATTTTCAATAAAGTTATGCAAAGTTGAAAGATTTATAAAAGAATTCGGCCATTTTACTTGCAACGATCTAGGATGATCGAAGAAGTCATACAATGCGCTTAATTAATTACTAAAAGTGTAACGCGCGTTAACGCCCCTCCGATCTTCGCGGATAAGAAAAGGACGAATAGTTTATTCGAATTTAAATTACAAGATCCATTGAGATGAAGATAGGAGGGCAATCCGAGAGGCGGAAGATTTTTTCCACCGCTTAATCTTCGCTTAATGCGCGTTTTTATGGGATCTTTCACGCTTAACTGATGTTCGAACAGGATTAAGAGAGCAGAACCCTACGCGATGAGGCTCGTGAAGTACGATTCAGTTGCAGTCTGGCATTTCATTGAATGATTATCTTCGATGAATACTAACAATCGCGGAATTCATTTCTGCATTGGAATCAAGCCGAATTTACGATTTAATGCAAATCTGATCGACAGAAAATGGGAAAATGGTCGAAGACTATTACATATGTAATACAGTTTGAAGATACAACAGCCTGAAGGTATCTGACATTGCTCATTTCTGATACCATTGGAAAAATAGGATTCTTTGTCATCAATAAACTGCGGATATTTATGAACATTCAGATTTTTGCAAATATAATTAATACTTTGACTGTCACGCCGAAATCACATGTTTCGATCAGGGCGCCACGGAAGTATTTTTATTATAATGCATATAATGGCAAAATAATAATAAATTGATTATCTAAGACAACATTCTTTCCCAATGGACCGTTTATCTTATTGGAGGTCACGGCTGACCACCGTGGCGCCTTGGTAACAGTTGATAGCGACATATTATAACGAGGCTTCGTTTATTTTAACAAACCATTCGCATTCGTTATTTCATCGTAAGCAAAACGTGCAGAGTATATTGTTGAAACGTGTAGAAGATATTAGTAAACGGTATTTGCTCATTCTACATATAATAGTAAGGTATGTTCACACTTCTAATTTCAATTATATGATCATAAAGCAGCATTTTTATTATTATTTTCTAAGGTGTGTTTATAATAATATTCGTAGATTACCCTCAAAGATATGGATGCAAACACAGTGCATCCGTTAGATGCAAGATTTGTTCTCATTTTTTGTTTATTGATGTTCTAATAAAAATTATTCAATGGGACACTTCTTGTTTCAAAGTATCTTCTATTTATCGGTTATATTCAAAATGCCATAACTGTCAATTTTCATACAATTTTTACGATTGTAAGAAGTTCAAGCGCTCTGGATACTAATGACCACCGTGGCGTCACAGGAAAAATCGTGGTTGGTCATATATGACCAACGTGGCAGTCAAAGTGTTAAAAAAATGGAACCGCGACGGAAAATTTCTTTATTTACTAAACACAATAACAAGTATCCTATTTTAAATATCCCTTATACTCATATTATACGTACGCTTATTATATGCATGTGGTGTGTTCATTTTTGCATCTTCAAATGTCTCATAGATGCATAAGAGTTTGCAGTAAAAATTGTAAATTTTAAGTACATTTGACAAGCCGTTTTTAAATCCTCAGATCTGTCTCATTTTCCTTTAAATTTAAAAATTGAAATCTTTAGAAATATATCTGAAGTAATCCCGCATTTAGAAGCATCCACAGCAATTCCATATCGGATACGTGTGTATATCGATCGTCCATTAATCTTGTAGTGAAAAATTCCGTTACGTACTGAATTTCACAATCCTACGATAAAAACATGAAAATTAGCTGAGCTAATAACGTAATAGGTAGGATTAATACCGTAATGATATCGGTATCTTGTATGTAGTCGGAGACAAAGTACTTGGAAACTCAAACATCTGACAGTCCTTCAACGGTTAAACAGTTTCTGCAAATATACGTACAGTGCTACATTCGGAAAGCTGACGTCGCGTCGCGTCGTGTTGGTGTGACTAAATCTGTGGGACAATACATGCTGAAATGACAATTAACATGGTAACAGACTTCCCTATCAATTAATTGATCAAATATAAAAAATAATTTCTGAATAAAAAGTTGATTCGCATTACAAAGTATTTCTAGTCTAATTTTCTTAGTGTTCAGAATTTATTAATGATTCTTCTTATTTGTTTTTAATCTGTTCGATATTTTTATGTTATGAATATAAACTATAATATTGTGGAAGTATATAGATACGAAATATCTATCATTGTAATTAAGAAACCATGTATCTCTATGTATAAGGGATATTGTATACATTAACATTATATAAATATGTTATATGTATATAATTAAGTTTTTAAGTATTTTAACAAGAAACGGCATAAAATACAAATTAATATAAAAAGGGAAAGAATATAAGCGCTATCTTCCGTTTATAATTAAAACGACCATATCGACATAGTTAATTCAGAGCCATTAATTACTTTTCAGAATAATTCGTTCACGAAATTAAATTATAAATTCAAAGGTACTGTTAATTGGACGTATGAATAACTCCTTTTAAATCTTCATATTTGTTTTCCAATGATCCGTTCGTTTCACAAGGAGATGCTGGAAGCCAAACAAAATTGCTTACCGCTCATCCGTAAGAAACATCGTTTGCATTATTTAAAACACCAGCCATTTATAATTTCTCTTTGATTTAATTTCGAAGTTTCGGAGAACTGTTTCCAATTCGAATAATTGATTAGTTTAATAATCGAATAGTGGATTTGTCTTTCCTGGAAAAAAGAAAGCTAGAAAATGGTTGTCATGGAAAAAAACAGAGCTCGTTCTAAATTTAATGAAATTGTTCCCCTTGTATTGCACAAAACAGATAACAACATCATTTCCTTTCCTTCCCTTTCTAAAATTCTACACCCAACTGCGAATCTAGGTTAGAGACTCTTGTTTTAAATGGTTAACAGAAACAAGAGACAGACTCTTTGTCGTTTCTGCTCGCTTTTTCAATTTATATTATACATATGTGTGTGTGTGTGTGTGTGTGTGTGTGTGTGTGTGTGTATAGTGTGTATATAGTATATAGTATGAATTAAAAATATATATATTATATATAGAAATATTGTTATATCGAGCATGATATCCTGCTTGCGTTGTTTCTCCAGAAAAGTAGAAGAAATATGTACGTATGTAGATATTAAAGAAATTTTATATTAAAATTAAAATTATTAATATTATTATCGGCAATATTTTATATAAATATTTCATTGTAATAATGAGTAATTAATGTACATTAATGTATATTCATCGGAATAAATATTCCGGAAGAATTGAAACAAGTGAATTGTCAAAGCTTCAGATATAAAGTATGCAGTCATTATTAAAATTAACTGCGTCAGAAAACGTTTCCGCGTTCGTATTTTGCTTCAATTTACAATTATTACTAAAATTCCAAAGCCAATGCAGAGGTATTATTTAATTCTTTGAAATATTCTGACCTGTTTGAAATTTCAATAAAGCCCAAATTTTAATATTTGCACACTAAAGACCTCGTATCTATTATCTCGGTATAAAATTATATAAACTCCAGTTCTATAAGTATAAAGAAAAATAACATTTCAACGAAAATATTCGAAAATTCATTCTATATTTTATGAATTTTACGTGCAGTGTAGATTTCGAAAAAAATCAAAGTATTAGAAAATGTACAATAATACAATGTGAAATCAGAAAAAGGGGAGATTTATGTAAAATAATTAAGAAAAATAAAATTATTCGGAAATTTAACGTTTTACCAAGGGTAACGAAAAAATGGAAATTCGTTGAACACAGGAATATAGAATGTACATGATTTTTATATTGTTTCAAGTAATTTCACAGTAATAATTTATACGTAAAAGTAATTTTTAGTCCTCTATATATAGTACTACCTAAAACAGCCAAAATGTATAGTATAAACATATCATTTGAAGCAGTTCAAAAGTCGTGGTTCCTTACTGTGCACAGCGCACACTGTATATCATTGAGATTAAGACACATTAACCAAGATTGTCTGTACCGTGATACGTATGCATGCTTTCAGCTGCGTTCTAAACTTACAAATATCTCTAGGTACGAAAGTACGATATGTTTTCAAAATGAGGATCCCGATAAAACGAGACTTTTATCTCCATGCAACGCATTCGCTAATTAATGTCCTCGCGTGAATTTATTATCATCGCTATTGTTGTGCATATTTCGCTGAAGATTTAGGAGCGGTCGCCGCGACGAATGAACGCACCCGGCGTTGTTCGTTGCGAGAAAAGCTTCTGCGTACGTGGATTTTCGAGCCACATGAATCTACGCAGTGGATGACACAATAAAAGTATCGCCAGAGGCTTCCGATTGTTAAATCCAGCAGCGGTTAAAAAATTGCCAAGCTTCGCGAATTTTCCATGATACAGCTTCGCTGATTTTTTTAATTAATATCGGACGCTTTGTGTTTCCAAATTGGAGACTTTCATTCAGTTAACTATAAGTTAACTTGATAAAGATTTATTCGGTAACACAGGGATTATAATGATAAAATATTTATCAAATTAAATAGAAAAACCTATCACGTTCGATTGTACATTAAATTGCAATTTTACATCGGAAACTGAGAAAAATAATACGAATACCATAATTGGTTAAAAATGAATAAAACCGTGCACTAATTGAATGTTGTTAAAGAAAAAATATATATTTAAAATGATAATATAGTACTGTTAATAACATTTCTCTTTTTTGTTTCTGAATATAATTGTACGTTATACAGTACGTTATTATTATTGTTATTTCGTGTCTCTTCTTCAGAGTAGAAATATACTGTACAGTTGTGTAAGTAGACAATGGTAGAGGCTTTAAAAGTATGAACATCCGTGCGGTGCAAAATTGCGGAGCTCATCGTGGAAATTTGCAAAGAACTGCTCGCGTGCCTCTAATTGCACTAACTACCTTTTCGAGGGCAGATTTATGCAGTTTCCAGGTCGAGGTGCGAGTAATAATCAACAACTTTTACATGCTGTGGAAAGTCTCTCGAATACGTCCACCATAGCAATGCAATAAAATTCATCATAAGAGCACGTGAATATATAAAAAATTACATAAAATTCTGCTCAAATAATTTCTCGTGAGCATTAAATAAAATCCTCTACGTAATAAAATGAAATATTTGACGTTAAATCATTGTTGATTTCCTCATTAATATTTCATATACATATATTTTAAGAAAATATTTCTACAATTCTTCTTCATATTCTGCAGAATATTTCCTAAGTTTATTGTAAACATGTAAATTAATTTATTGTCAATGAGTTATACTAAAATCTGTAGGGACGATAAAACGGATGATTATTACGGAGGGTTGAACTATTATTTTATTGCTAGGTAAAAATAGACTCCGCTCGCACTCGCTGTGTAATGTAACATACAGGCACGCACACCCATGCACATCCCTTTTGACCTAAGCCTACGTGCCTTACAAGGACCACACGTGGTCACCAGCTCGTCATCATTCGCTGATCTTAAAATTAAACAGAAAACTATGGACGGTTGGTTATCATCATCGATAGCTCTGTTCCCTTAAATTGTTTATACTGTAACACTTATCTTAGTTTACATAACAACACTACAAATCTATGAAATCTAATTTAATTAAAAATCACATTCTTTCTTATCTCCTAGGGATTTAAATCAAACGCATTAATTAACTTTTGTATTACCGTTCATCTTTTATTTAACTTACCAGCTGTTGAATTAAAAAAATAGCGTCAAATATATTCAATTGCAAAAAAAAAGAACAAAAAATTGCGTAATAGATAACATTCTCATGGATCCGCAATATGCTTATTGTCAATAATCTACTAATCAAGTAAAGATCAACCAAATGTCGATGATAAATTGTAAAAAAAGCACAAACATCTAACGATCACCTAAAATAATTTTGCTATTATCCTCATAAAAGAATGGTATTTGTATCTACGTTATTCTATTTATCGTTCACATCAAGGCTAACCAGCCATCAAGGACAAATTTTGTAAAAGCACCAAAAATTCTCCACGATCCGCTACATTTCGTTGAAATGAACGGGTCGAAGAAACAAGGAACCTACACAACAACAACAAAAAGGAGAAATCCAACAAGACCCACATGATACCGCTCGTCGAGTTTCCAAAAAGAGCTAAAGAGACGTTAGGTGAAAAAGGGTGAAAAAAAAGACGTAGTGCACGGATGAAAAAAGAGTTGGTGGAGGTGGTAGAAAAAGAAGACGACGATGACGAGGGCTAGGTAAGCTTTGTAAGCAGCGGCAATGAGCTTACCTGAGGTACTTCTAGAATAGCAGTGAAAAAGAGTGAGACCTAGCGGTGGCAGGAGAAAAAACGCTGAAAGGGTGGCTGCTCTTTTGTCGCCTGCCGTGGAAACCGCCGACACCCGGCGTCGCGACGTTGCCCGTCGTTACCGACGATGCTAATATCTCCAGCAGAACATTAAGGTTTATTAGAAGCGAGCCTTCGTGCAAGCGAGCAGTTTCTCTTCTCCCTTTTCGTTGCGCGTTTCTTCTTGCTCTTTTTACAGCACACGTGGACGTGGTTTCTTCTTTAATGGTTGCCTTCTAATCGTGCCTTCCTTCCAGACTTAATTGCGGGAAGCATTGCAGTTCGATGAAGGAACAAAAGTTTATCTTTTTTTCTTTCTCTGTTTTTTGGTTATTTTATTAGATCGTGTAATAAGTTCATTCGCTTCTCCGTGTCACATTACAAGGAATATTCTACCGAAACGCGTTGAGTATAAAAAATATTCGCACATACGGTGGCTACAAAGGTGGATGCATGAAATTTAATAAACAATTCTTACATACATTTGGCAGGAATTGAAAATTAATTGAAAAGAGAATAAGATATGTGTAAATACAAATTAACGGCCAGAAGCATAGGTAAATCCGTAGGTAAGTTGTTTTGTTAAGGCATGTATTCACTTTTGATTCCCCTTGTATAATAGAAGCACGATCAGTGATGAAGTTTGCGAACTACCTTCACTTGCTACGTGAAGCATTTTCCAATATGTAGTTGTCTACTATACTAATCGCTTGCTTAACAAGTCAACAACAGTAAATCTTCGAGAAATTCAAAACCTCAACTTACCGTCCCTTCCACTAGAATCCTGAAATTTTGAGCGCTGCTAGCGAGAACCGGGTGTCAAAATTATACGGAAAACACGGATCCTAGCGTACGAGGTTATCGGCAAAATTTGAAAGCTGTGTAAACACAAGAACCATGATTACGTTCACAGGCAAGAAGCATTTTGACCAGGCAGATATGCGTTAAATTACATCGTTATGCAAATTGAACGATGTTGCCAGTTCTCGAGTCGACTGAATTGCTCGACCGGCAAATCCGATTAACCCCCTCACCCTCGCGCCCCTTCGCGCCTCTTATAATAATGACACTCGTCTTCCACTTCGCAACCTAATTTCAGTGATTCAGCCTGCTGTATCTTCCTCGGACGATGAAGATTCCCTACCGAATAATTAGCAACGATGCAGTTCTTAGTGGCCGCCTTTTTCCTTCAGAATTTCGCGTTTAATTAATTGCCGGTCGTTTAACGTTTCACTTTTTCGCGTTTCGTCGATCATCTCGCTTATTTTCTGTCGTTACGAGATGATTGCAGGGATTCTGTTGCGATTATCAGGGAAGCAATAAGAGAGGATAAAAAATGGGAGTAGTTTCGAGTGTTAGAGGGAAGCGGACGAAGAAAGGTATTCGAATTCGCCAGTTGAAAAAGGCTAAAATTGGTTTTTAACGCGGAGGCTCGATCATGCAAGCAGCTAATTACCGTAGAATCTTTATTATCCGAATTTCTACTCTTTGGATTATCTACTTGAGTTTCTGCACATTTCTACTTAAATACGTATACAAATATTGAATGTAAGTTAAAACGTATTAAATTTAAGTTATTGGCGATGCTTTCAACAATTCAGTGTATCTACGAAACAAAAACACGAGGAAAGGATATCCAACGTAGTTTTAGTAACATTGAAACGCTTTCAAACGAAATACGGCGTGTCTTATAGAGATAAACACTTAGGTGTGTTTCATACAGATACGTGTACAAAAGGGGCACCATGTATGCCGGACATTGTGGAAAATAAATTTCCCGCGTGATTGCACTGTCGGCAACTAACAATAGAGAAGCATATTCTCCTACAGGGCGTTAAGTTGTATCATTGCAGTATGCGTCTAATTGCACGCAATTCCTATTACAACTGTCGAGTGCATAAACACGGTTGGTTAGCTGCTGATGGAAGTTAAACGTGGCAAATAATCGATTTCGGTCAGGTTGCGCGATATCGGTGTAAATTACACGAATAATCCACGATACGATAACGTATCAACATTTGCCGGCTACGCCAACGAAACGAAGCATCAGGAGAGCAATCAACTCTGACGATTCGTCTTGAAGACCATCGCGAATGACTCGTTCTTATCAAATTAACTTCAATATAACGTTCATTGTTATCTATTTCCGTAAACTCTAAAATCTGTCCTAACAAAAATCATAAATTGCACAGCAATAGCGTTGCAAACGTGCGGAAAGAGCCGCAACTGTTTATTGGTCTCTATTTTCTTTCGGATAAATCGAGGAACGCGCGGTACCAATAAACTACTCCGCTGGTAACTTCCGACTGGACTGTGATCGAACTTGGCCTCGTCAGTGGAACCTCATTGTGAACTCCCCTTAAAGTCACGCCGATCTCTCCGGACTCCATTGGACATTGTTAAACTTCGAAACGTAATAAATCCGGCTTACTGACGTTTGATATACGAGCAGCTGCTGGTACTCACGATTCGGACAAGCACCTTCGAGTATTTAAGCCAGCTATTCATGTGGCTTCGAGCTATCTAAGCTGAGCTACTTCGTTTTTCATTTGAAATTGGGAATTTTAAAATTTAGTTCAAATATAGAAAAATGATAGAGAGGCACGAAACTTTATTTTATTTTTCGTAGAAGCTGCTCGGTGACGAAGACTTCGTGTCAAATTCATATTTGATGCTACGTAATTTGAAACTTTCCCAATAATGAAATTTCAAATTCTTCCTGTACAGAGGTCTCTTTCGTCTCGTTATTTTATTGACTCGTCTAATAATACTATGACTTCTTCGATTTTTAAACGAATATAACTCGGCGAGTCGTTATTAATACCGTTCTATATCTAACTATATCAACTAGTGACGCAATTCACTGGTGAACTACTTTTTCAAATGTAAAGTCTGTTCTATTAATTCTTAGCGTATATTGTAAAAAGAGCTTTATTCTATTCAGAAAGGACTGTTAAAAATAAACGTATGCATGGTAATTACACTCATGTTACATTCATTTATTCGGCTACACTTTTATTTGAATAACGAACAATGAAGCACGAATTTTTATAAAAGGACATTTGACATCATTCAGTCCTCAAAATCTGGAGAAAAAAAAATAGTCTGAGGTATGTAGCGAAAATGAAAGAACACGCGAGAATTGCCTCTGAAACCAGAACAACTCAACATCGAGAAATCTAGAAGACCGTGGTGATTCTTAATTCAAACAAGAAGAATCGTGTTTCATCGATATCGAGCCTATCATACGTTCGGTAACCACTCCTTCTTTCGTTTTTCTGTTCAGTATCAAACGATCGCATCGATGTATCAAGGATTCGGAGGTCGATGAAACCGGAGGTTGAAAATCGATTAAAGAGTTTAGGATGGCGAGTATGCGATCCAACGGCCACGAACGATGCCGAGCATTTTTCTTCGTACTGCCGCAACCCGAGTGGGCACTCTTAACCCAGATAGTCGGGCAACATTCCAAATTTTACGACGTGCAAGCGTGTATGATATAAACGCCCCCTCAGCCTGTTGTCGAGGGTGGCAGCCGCCGCCGCTGCTACGAGTACGTCGCTTTTTGAATCGACTCCCTTCTACGTATTTACTGGCTTGGATATTTTATACGTCGCGTCCGGATCGAGACGAATTTTTACGGCAGACCGGCTCCTCTTCATTGCTGCTTCCTGTTTCTGAATCGTTTTTCCGCTGTGCTCTCGCTAGTTTTACAATCCGTTCTTACGCTAGCAGTTAGGTACGAAAAACGGGAGTATAAAAGAGCGAAGATAAAGCATACTTTGCTTGGTAGTGTCTGTGTTGCTTGTTGCGGAAATATTTTGCACAGAAGCGCAGTTATTATGTTGTTTTGTGGCTAAGTATTCGTTGTTGGAGGATACCTCGATTCTACATTACCACGCGTTAAATTAATTTTCTTGCTTCTTTGGTTTTTATCAACTTTTTAGACGGTTTGCAAGGTTTTTAGCGGAGTTGCTGAATTTTAATCTTCCGTTGTTCGAGAATCTTTCCATTTTACGTTACGATGTAGGTATTATAATTTAATCTTTTGGTGCATAAATTATCAAAAGATGCGCGAAACGTTTTGTAGCTACTGTATATTTACTGTATATATACTATACAGAAGTTTTTTAATGTAGATGATAGATTTTTGATCCTTTGAAATCCGAATAGATCTGAGAATCCATAATGTTATCAGTCTGTGATCTGGAAAGCCTTAACTTCCTTTCCTCCAAATTTGAGGACACTCAGGGAAGTCTATTTATCAAATATATGAGGATCGTAGATTTACGGGTTTCCAGTTGTATGAAGCAATGGAGATTAAATTGTGCTCGTTCTACTTTACGGTTAGTTATAGTAGGGTATAAATAGTAAGTGATATTGTATTACATGTTGTTTCCCCTATGTCAATATCAGGTATGTGCGATTTGGTAAATTACGGAAATTCACAATCGAATGTAGAATGTAATCAGATTATTCTACAGGCCATAAATCAAGCTTAGAGTATAATCACTAATCGCCTTTCCTACACTACGTGTGTATTCATCGTTTCAGTATAAATTAAGTGAAAAAACGAGTAAATTTGCAGTTGAAACAGTAGCTTCAAATGGAAATAGGAATTATATGGAAACATTTCACAGTTTAGTATTTAGGATCATTTTAATGCAATTTACTCTGAAGATAAATCAGAGTGTTCGAAGTCTGAGATAGAGTAATCGCTCTTTTATAATAGTTTTACGAGAATTCGATCAAAAGAGAATGAGGAAAAATTTCGTTTTTGTTACTTTCTTGTACCAGAAGAAGTCAGCTGAGAATGCAGTTAAGGGGGAAGTGAATAGTTTTTTAAATCAAAAGCCCAAAGTTCTTTTGGAAGCATTAGAGGCTACTTCAAACACGCTTCAAGTTAACTTTGGAGGACTTCACTCAATACGGTTCATATACTCCATTGTTCAATACTTCTTTCAGATTCTCAAAGCAATAGACTCTTTCAAATTTTTACATCGAGTAACCCATAAATGACTACTTTAATTAGTCACTCGTTAAGAATTCAACGTTCTAATTTACATGTTTCCTTTAATAATATTGTAGAAATCTCCATCTGTATGTTATTAGAATCGAACGTTTACTACAAATTATACGACCAAACAGCGATTTAACAAATTTACGCGTTGCTTTTAAAAAGCTTAAACAAATTCAAATCTATTTCATCTATTTCATGTTTGATCTCTATTTCATCTTTTATTTTTTATTTTAGATTCGAGGAATTAAATTAAATAGACTGCTGTACTGTCAAGCCATTCCGTACAAATGATAATAAAAACAAAGGATGAAGAGCGTGGACGTATAGTTCATCATTCATGCCACATTACAATAATTCCCTTCTATTATAACTCAATACATGGCCTATCATAATTCACTTCATACAACTCATCCACCACCGAGCGAACCTATCAAAACACCTAATGGGTTTCTCCGAATTTCACGGTCAACGATAACCACGACGCATCGAAATTTCGAGTGTCTCAACCAGTCGAGAACAATTTATGATAGCATTGTTCCACGAGCTGGTGACTAATGTTACTGAGCTAATGGTTGTTAGATCAGACGCAATACAGCGACTACGAGAAGTATTACAGAAAAACCATTTTCTTATTTTCCAATGAAATTACATATATTTACTATACATTTCGTTTTCATAGTATCAAAGGAATGCACTAATTGATTTGTTCCACGGTATCGAATCAATTAATCCGTAAATGTTGTAACAAATAAAACAGTGTGTCGCTACTTTTCGTAGTCACCGTATCTGTTACTCTTATAGAAAGAAGACTAAAAAGAAAACATCCCACTAACCTCACTAAAGAAATAAAATAGTCAAACTCGAAGATGGTATCCCGCTGGGGGTAGTCATCCACATGTTATTTAGCAATTAAGCTTGAAAAATTTACCAAATGTCCAGCTGGACAAATTGTAAAGTACAAATTAAATAATAAAAAGACCGTATCTGTTACATCATTTTATTTTACAACGATAGAAACTGAAACGACCAAAGTTGTTACGTAAATTTATCATCTTTCTACCCGGTGTTAAGCGGTTGAAATTGGTCCAGGTTTTATTTTGAAACTAAATTGATAGCTCCATTTTACCTCAGGCAATCATAGAGACAGGACACGCAAATATAGGAGAGCCAGAGGTGAAAAATATCGTAAGTCGTAATTTCCATACTCGATTTCCAATTCGGCGAGAAGTCGTCAAACGGCGAAAGAACATTCGTTTGCGCTTTTCACTCTACTAAATTTTAGCAAACCGGAGGAAGAAGGAGGATCCGGCCGCTTGGTCTAAACACACAATAATATTAAGCTAATTTATAGGTCACGAAACCTGGAACTAGAAACACCGCCTCTAGAATAAAATTCTTTTTCCTCGATGCTTTCACCAATAAATTGTTCCGAGAATGAAAAACGAAGACAGAATTGCCTCCGAATCCTCGCAGCGGCGCATTCCACGGCGTTCATAAATTGCCGGTGCATCAAGGCGGACGAGCGCAGTACGCGTCCGCGAGCTATGATATGCGGCGTGTCCGTGTTTCTAAGTTGCCGCAATTCCAACGAAGCAAAGTGAATTTATACGGCGGGATGCAAACCGTACGGTCGCTGAGTTATTCGACTCATGGGACTACCGCGAAATCCTGATGCGGGTCCACGGAACAATCGTTGCTGATGATAATCACCTCGTTGTTCGCCGGACTGACAATGAACCGGGCAAAATCGCGAGACGAAAAACCGAGAGTAGATTCGTTCGACGGGATCCAAGAAAATTCACCCCGGGGGCAAATCCGAGCGAGCCGCAAAATACCGGCGACGAGTTCGCGGAAGTTCGTTTAAGTTTAGATGCTAATGGCCGAAGCTGAAATCCGGACACACGGTTCCGCGGTAGAAAAGCACGGAAGATTGTTGAAGCGAGATGGTGAAATAAAATGAATGAATTAGATCGTGTTGGACATTGCACTATAAGCTGGACTGCCATTGTATTATAAATTAGTCTGCTTTATTTTTAGTTTCATCATTTGATTGTTAATTTAATTTACATTTTATCTTCGTTTACTGTCTTGCTTGTATAAAATCTATGTCTAGAACATATCAGTAACTTAACATAGGACAACAATTTTTCACCTTTCTTCCAGTAACATTGATAATTTTCAATGTTTTTTATTAATTTTGGAGCGTATCTGATAGACACTGAGACTTAATAAGAAAAAAAAATGGAAATTTTCAAAGGCATAATTAGGCGTAAAAGATAGAATAAAAAACACACATTCTCATTTACGTTAGCAAAAAATTATCTCCTCTTTCTATTTGAAAAATAAATTTTCTATCCCTAGTTTGTAGAATCTCTTTCATTTAGTATTTGTTCAAAATTCTTCCGGAATCTTGGAAATCATCTTTGTCATGTTCTTACATCTAAAACTTTTGAATAAATCGAACTGATATTTCCAATTTTCTTTTTATTAAGATTATAAAAGTATCATAAATGTTCTGAATTTGATCCTTTGATCTTCGTAGATGGTATTTTCCAGGAGTGAACGGAACACAAATTCGTTGGTTGCTTCTGAGGAACAGAAATAATAGCGTTACACAGGCCATCTTACCTTAGGTAATGGTGTTGTTATTAAGCTACAAGTGGTTTCGTTCGGGTATCTCGTACGTTTTAGTAGAATACCAAACGAGATTGTAATTATCAAGCAGATGAACGCGGCGTGTTAGCGGATAATAATCGATGTTCCCTCTTGATAGCGACGGGGCACGTGTGCCGGCTTGTATTCACCCTACATAACCAGAGGTATTCTAATCATAAACACGATTATGCTCTCGCACGACACGCGCCGCAACTCTGAAAGTTTCACGATAATTACTCGCTTCGACGGGATCGTCGGCACCGTTATCACCAGTGCAAATATCAAGAGAGTAATTACGGGATATGTAAATGTCGCTGGATCCTTCGCATAATCTGTGAGAGTCGCGTTTATTAACCTGTGGGATAGATGAAATCGAAACAATGGTCGTTTCTGAGGATAAGTTTAAGCTGTTATTTATACAGACTGTGCCAGAAATTATGACGCTTTTGTAACCACTTGTATATGTTAGCAAACGTTATTGTTAAGGCTCGCTAATTATAATTTGTTGTCTTGCCGAATAATGTAAAGTTTGTGGCTCTACAGTTTCCAAGGATCACTGAAGAGTTTTTACACGTATCAGAATATTTTAATTTCGAAATTCGCAGTAGCAATTCCGATAATTCGATGAGGTTTTGAATTTTCCAAAGACGCATGGTCGTGATAAATCTCGATCGACAGTTCGAATGGGCCAAAGAGAACTTCTCTTGGCCCGATTTGTATTCCATTATCCTAACCAGACTGGTCCCTAAATTTTCCAGCCTTTCAGCGCTGAGAGAGTTCTTTAAAAATTTTAATATAGCAGACCCTCTCTTAATTGAACTGCCATTATCTCGATATCTCACTGTGCGAATCTAACAATGGATCCAGGTGGATATATAGTACTTACTATAGTACAAGGGATATATAGTACTTTGATGTCACTAACACCAATGGGTTGGATTATAATAATTAAATACGATAGATTGATGATAGTAAAAGAGTAAGTTCATTAGCAAAAAAGTTTGATATAGATCTATAAAACGAATAGAATATTGCAGTAGCGCGGTAGAAATTTTCTGTTACAGACAAAGGATTCCCAACGGGTTACAGAACATTGGAGTTCTCGCTGGCACATCGTGGACACGCTTTAAGTTATTTTGACGTTAAGCAGCTTAAGGAAGCGGCTAGCATAGATTACATTCCCCATAAGACACAGACTTAACTATTTCACCGACTATTTGCTTGTGCATATCCTAAATTGAAATTTCACGCACTGACATATTAGTTTAGATATTAAGCCACGGCTTACGGCTGACTTTGTCATGAAAAGCCTTGTTAGCAAAAACCAACGGCGATGTGTACAATCAAATAAAAGTTTTTATCACGGAGATCCGTAGAAACTTGACAGAAATGATATGCAATGTATATATATGAATAAAGAATAATCGATCTATGAATCGACCTATGAAATGGATGATTCATACGCGGGGTAAAAAAGTTGATCTTGACTAGTGCGATTTCAATTTCAATCGAACAATAACACGAAACTCAACGTGAAAATTCTGGCCACATTTTCTACAAGCGTTTTAATATTTTCGTCAGCTGTCGTATGTAGGCAAAATAGAATTATTGGTTCAAATATGTGAAATCAACGTAAAATTTTCATCTCAGATGGAAAATCCGGCTGCATTTTTTACATCTCACGCAACGAGAACCACATTTTGACGAAAAAGGGCCCCAGTCACCTTATCAACACTCGGCATTTAATTTTGTTCATTACTATCGCGCGGAATGGCAAAAGTCACGGTCGATGAAGGGCCAGCCAGGCAGCCAGGCAGCTGGCCAGGCCATGCAACCGGAGCCAGCCGACCGGTGAATTCTAATTGTTCGCCGATTCGAACCGGCATCACTTGAATTTCTCGAATTCGCGGATCGTTCTTCGGTCGGCGCATAGATCGCCGCTAGAACAAAAGAGGCAGCACGTGCTTCCGGTGAACAATATATGACCGGTTATAAGCAACGTAACAGTCGGTAAGCGCATTCTACCGCGGCCAGAGCTTTCGCCTCGCTGAACAGTCGTCCATGTATTAATTATCTCGTTATACGACACATTCCCGCCCCAGGCCTGTAATTTATGCAACCTATTTCGACCGTTTCGCACTCGCCACGCTTGTTGCTAGCCGCTACTCGCGATTTTGCCTCGTCACGGCTTACTGCAAACAATTTTTCCAACGCTAGATACGTTTTTCGTGGAAAAATCTCGAATCTGGCACTGCATTATCGCGTCGAGTATTCGTTGTTATGAAGCAAACCAGTCGGTTGTTTTCGCGAGAGACGTGATAAATGAAATTCACATTGTTACGTAAATGTAGCTTTCCATCGTCGTTCGTAGCGCTTTTTCAGTGCATTTAGTTTTTTGTAATTGTATGCGGATAAAAGTACTGGGCGATTTGGTAAAAGTGTACGGGGAACATGCAGCGGAAAGCTAAAGTGTGAAAATAATCTCTTTCAGGAGGGAATATCCATCGGTTTGTAGGAAAAAATTTCTTTTATCAATTATTTTTAACGGATATAAATTTTTTCCTAACGTTTTTATAAAAAATATACAACGCTCGTAAAGTAAGATTTATCACATTGAAAACAGATACATTTACCGTCTAGTTAATTAACAGCATGTTACGGTACAATGTTAATTTTCATTTATTGAAATTTCGAGTTATTTTATTAACATTATCTTATAATAAAGATAAATTACGTTATACTCGTTATAGATATACATGCTATAGATAAAACAAATAAGCTTATTTGTATTCATTCTTAATTACGTGAATGTAAAAAACTGTTTAATGAAGATGCATAACTGAGAGATTCTAGTTACCAAATCAAATGATCAGATTTCTAAAATTTGCAGCAAGTTTTGCTCTACTTCCTTCAAAGTGATGCATCGCTAATTATAATAATTTGTTAATTTTAATATTCTTCTGTCCCGTTGGTTTCTTTCAAATTCAACAGATTTTAAATTAGCCTAATGAATTTAATAGAGCTTGCTTGTCTTGTACGAAGAGAAAATGCAAATATTTTTCAACCTCGCAAACCTTGTTATCGGCTCGAAGGGTTCGAAAATTTCAGTGTGTTAAATCTGACCATAGTCCATCGCTTCGTATCAAGCCTAATTAGTATTTCAAGAACATTGTGGTACTTAAACATCCCTGTCGTTAACGCTTATTAATTTCCACAAGGTACATAATAACTTACAAGCTGTGTTCTTTAGGTTTAACACTAGTGTTGGGTTAAAGTTCATAAAATAGCCAAATGATGGGTTTAGATATTGTCTCTGGTTAAATTACATACTTTTCCTAAACTATTTTGTAATATTTACTCTTTAATATTTTGCAGTATTTTATATTTCACCACATAATTTTTAATTTATAATTTCTATATATATATATAATTTTATATTCTGAAATATATAATCCAGATTTCAATAAAACGCAATACATTAAGCTATAATAATTTTCCTAAAATCTGTTCTATGTTTCGTTTTCTTTATCCTTTAAATCAACTGTCAATAAGAACCAACAGTGCCACTTATTAAATTACACCCACAAACGGAATTCATTCTCAAATGCAAATTTAAAATTTTTCCACGTACATTCAAAATCCCGTTTAAAAATCTCATCGTTAGAAATAACCAAGTGTGAGCAAAACAAAATCAACAACGTAAACAGACCTATAGTAAACAGCTGGGACTCGACGTATTATGCTGAAAAATATTCTCTTAACATCGGTGGATGGAACAGAGGCAACGGTGGAACGGAAAAAGGAAAAAGCAGAAGCCGTGGCCGTTGCGGCAAACAATAATTAAAACGACGAACGATGTAGCCTGTTTGCTTGGCATTCGACTATTTCATTGCAGAAGAACCTTCAAATATTTATCGGACATCCCGTTACGCGTCGCGCGTAGTGGAATTTGGTCTCGTAATTTATGCAGGCCATTCACGCTCCTGCCTTTTACAATTCCAATAATCCTAGGATCCGTTCAAATATATTTTAAACATACCCCATTATCATCGAAATTCGCGTAATGAATGTTAATACTAAATTTGATAATTACGCATTATCAATTTTGCTGATTTTCCACAATTTGGAATATTTCACACGAGTATTTTTTTTTGCAAATGTTTTATATATTAATATATTCTGGCAACAAAATTCCGATCATATTACATAATATTACGAATACATTAGAAATATTCGTGTAGTTATTCCTAAAATATATTCTCTATGAATTTCAATTTTCAAAAATTGTACTGACCTAAAGATTTATTATATATATATATATAATATATATATACAACAATATATAATATAATATATACAATATATAATATATAACTACATATATAATATATAATATATATATAAACGTATATTTCCAAAAGAACATAAATTTGATATCGCATACTCTCATGAAAAGTAATCAACAATTTATCAATGCAACCTCGTTGCAGCATCGACCAAACTCAGCGCAAGTCTCTGAACTTTAAAACTCAATCGCTTCCTACGAACTCCAGTTCCCATCTCCCATCTCCATCAACTGACTAATTCAATTAACATGACTCCCCTCTAAAATTCATCATTTTTCGTCTTCATTAGCATTGGATGCCTCCCTATGGGTCCAACGGAAGACATCGGGAAATTCAAAGTCGCGGCCGTGTCGTGTAATCAGGTCACCGATCCGTTCGCCGCGTTTCAAAGCGATATGCCGTTTAACGTGGCAATTAGTCGAGTTTACATTTTTAATTGATCGCTTAACTTCTGCCAGGCGTCTGCAAAGGCAATCAACTGCACAAACAAGCGGCACCGAACGAAACGGCACAGGGCAAGTTCGCCGAGACGACGACGACGACATCGGCTTCGCTCCACTTTCGTTCCCGAAGGTGTCGCATCGAGGCGGCCGTGTAAACAGGGATTTTCGGATTCCAGAATTACTAGCAGGCTGTTCGTAAAATATTTAGAGTAGTCGCTCACCGTTCTGCCGTTCCGAAATCGGAAAAGCGACTTTGTTCCTCTTATCGTCTTGCTTTTTGTTCCATTCTACAGAATGGATCGCGAGATTACCGTTGGCCTCGAAGGAGTTAGAAGAAAGTATACTGTCATTCGTAGCTATCGGTATACTTTACATTTCTAGAAACACCTACAGTACACGAATTTTATAAAAGCATGCAAATTAATGATTTCTTTTTCTGTCAAGCGTTTGAAATTTCACTCGTACAATTTCACTGTAATGTACTTACACAGACAGACTAACTAAAGAAGAGCGGAATATTTTTTTCGACAGAGGTTACGCAAGTAGAATAAAGTATAATATTCGTGTGAACAAGGTGTGCGTAATTAGAGTAAAATACAAGGTATACATAAAAGATATATTACTACAGTATCGTATAGAATATGTGTATAATAGGAAGCACGTTCATATATTTATAGCAAAGGACATTGTCAAAAAGATAATCTTGGTGTGTAGCTTTAGCTGAAGGCTACAAGAAACAGCAATAGAAATCTCCTTACAACTCTTTTGTTTTTAAACCTTGTAACCCAAAACAAAATTTATATTCAAGGGCACAATAATATGGACCTCTCCTTATTTTGAATTTTTTCACTAAATTCTATTCTCTTCGTAACAGCGGTCTTCAGGTCACGGATATACAAAAGTAAAGATGTAGAGTCTTTCTTGAAGTAATTGCTTCCACGATATTCACTATCTTGCCTTTCAAAAATCAATTTAAAATATGCTATTATACATAGTTCTAATGATAATCAGCAATGTGATATTAAGAATGAAATCACCAAAGTTCAATTTATCCGAACGTAATTGAAGCATATAAAACATAGTTTGTCAAATATAAGCAAGTATTCGAATACTCTTGAATAGTAGCGTATTTCGACTTAAGCATTGCGGTCGAGAGTTTTGATTCTGTTGGAAGATTGATAGGCAATGGTGGGATTTTGGTGGACATTTGGGGAATGTTCTGTAGACGTTTGGTGTATGTGTCGGGCTGGAATTCTGCAGCTCTAAAGTTACGAAGCTTAGAGTTTCGAGATTCTAGAGTATCCGAGAATAGAGCTTAAATCGTTGGAAATTTTCAGTGTGGTAACTTCAAAGTTCAAAAGTACTATCTTTAGAGATGTACTAACCATTTCTTCAGATTTATACACTTTCACTTAAGTTGACTATCTAAATTACCTCCTACTATTGAAGATAAGAAAAGACCACTGAGAGAAATTTTCCGTAGTTTTAAGAATTGAATTCGGTAACGATTAAAAAAGAATTCCTTTCTTCAACATCGTCTGGAAAGTTATTCGTCGACATTTTCTTTTAAATCGATATTTGTTTTTCCACGATGCGACGTGGTCAACATCGAGAACAGTTTAACCATTTGATATCACGAATGATATTCGATTTGATTTATCGAACGTTAGAATTGGACAAATTTAATTATTATTTAAGTGGAGTGTAAATATCGAAGATAAATTCCAAAGGGTTTTTAACGTTCGAATTTTATTTCAGTAGTTCTCGTGGTAAGAAAGTTATAAAGTTTCGAGTTACGACGTGCTCGATCAAGCGCAACTTCAGCGGTTAGCGAAGTGTAAACGTGTCACTGAGTATATGACTCGTGGATAACTTATGATGTCAAACATTAAATATTTTCAGTGTCGCATATACGTAGAATGACTGACTTATTTTGCTACGACGTACTTATCAGTCTATTATTAATCATTCTGCAGTATATCGTTGTTGTAATAACATGAATAATAAATATTAATAATCTGCAATTTGTGTTGCGTATCACGTTCTTTGCCGCAATTTGGAAGAGCCCAAGCATAAGCTCGCAATCCAAATTAACGTCATGTGAGGTCATAGATCTAGTCGAGCTTCCCTTTTTCATTTAAGCTTATTGTAAATATAACTATACACGTCGATTTATACTTTATTTTTTATAGTTTTTTTTATAAAGTAAGTAATATTACTTACTTTGAAAACATAAGACAGTCATATTTAGGGGTAGTTGTAACTTGAGTTCCAGAACTTGTAAAGCTAATTTCACTCTTTGGATGTCGAACAAAGCATTATCACGCAATATGGTTAATGGTAACTGTGTGTGCATGAGTATTTCGGATCGTTAATTATGCGAACTCGAGCTAGAGATGAAGCTCTGCAGTGTTTAATCGTAATAATCAATTCACGAAAGAGCTTTCTATTAAACAAACTAAGGTTTTAACTATGGTTTTGGTTTCATTGTAAAATTTGAAAGAAGTCTTTTCCTTTCTTTAAATCCATTTCGATCACGTATTCTCAGAGATATCAGTCATAGCTTTCTTAAATATCTCGCTCAAATCTGTGAAAGCAGCTTTCGCTGTCGTGTCAGCAAGTTCACTCCTTCGAATTCCATACTAGGAGCGAATCCAGCATTAATTTTAACGTACAATCGTATAAGTTTTATCGTAGAATTCTAAATACGATTTTTCGATTTCACGAATATAGGAAACGAACTACTCGTTACGTTCATTATCGTATTTCATTAAATTTTATTCATCTTCCTTTCGTTTGGTTATTCACGACGTTGATTATTAAAAAAGGTAATGTGGCGTGTCACATAAAAGTTATCTCGTGTTAAGATATACCGCGCGATGTAATAAAATGTTGAGCCAAGCACTATGAGCAATTTACACTGACAAATCACGATAAAAGAGTAGCAAACGCATTGACAATATGTGTGAGAATCTTCCCGAAACATCGAACGTGTCGGCCAACTTCTCCGCAGAATTTGCAAACGATGGAAGAGCAAGCCAGCGAAAAATCGAGTAGCGTAAAGTTCGCAAAGTGAATTTTTATTGGCTGACTCGAAAGGAGGTAAGTTCGTGTTTTGGCTGTGTTCAAGGGGGAAACTGTCGCGGAGGGGAGTTTGCCTTGTGCGCGGTGCAGAGGTCTGAAATCGACATTCGATGCCGGAGAATCGTGGAATCGTGACGCCGAAGAATTAACGAGCCACTTGGAACGAGCCACGAATTATTTGTCCGTCCGCTAGCCTGAGAATCGTCGAGTACTACGGCTGAACAAAAACCAAGAGATGAAAAAGGAAAGAGAGTGGAGAGTATCGACTATCGATGACGTTTTAGAAACCTTGCCGGTATTAATTAGAGGCTGCTCGAATTATTATTTGGAGCTAATTTTTGTTCGCAACGAGCATGCTCTTAATGCTTGTAGATATCGGACGAGATATTCTGGATCGATTATTGACGTTTCCCTGACATCATTATAAAAATTAGACGTCTGTTAGAAATTATGTATCATTAAACAGTTTAAAGCAAGAAAATCCTGTGTGGAAAATGGATTAAAAACATAGCGTAGCACGTACCTACGTAAGACATTTTTTTGATAAATCGTCATCGAAAAATTTATTCGGTTTGTTTAAATATTTAAAAGAATGGGATAGAAAAGAGTAGTTTTTAAACTGTGTTAAACTTCTGTGTTAAAAAAATAATTAATACAGATGATTAAGTAACAAATAAATGCAAACAATGATAAAAACACGTTAGATTCACATTAAAAGTCTAGGATTAATGTGTAAAAATATTGTAATCCAATTATTGTTTTTAGTCAGAGCTTAGAGTTTTTGTTAAACAATAATTCTCCATTCCGGTCTAAACGATGTCATTTGATCAACTGCGACTGCGAGATTTTTGTGGTCAGTGTATCAAAAGTGGCGCCAGATACAAACTGGACAGCCAGATCTCTTTACACGGTTACGTTTCGAGCAGAAAGCGGAAAAACTGAAAGGAAGAGAGGGTGAGGAAAAGCTAAAATCCAACAGATTTCTACGTATCGAAATTCTTTTTCTCTTTTGTAGAAATGCCGAACGCGGCGTATGTGGCTGAGACTTGTAGGAAATCGACAAACGAACATTTGATGTTTTTAACATTTATAAATAGTCCACGGGATATCTATGCAAATTTACATTTTCGAGTATGTAATTAAAATAGTAGAACCTCGCTAGAAAATTGTTTTACTCAACGAGCATCATATGAAGCACTGCGTTTAGGACATTTTGCATATTTTTTCATATTACGTGCATTCTGCGCAATTTTACGCTTTCAAAATTTTCACAAATGCGTAAAAATCCGTACGCTGCCGATGATAAATGTCAACTATCCAAAGAAGCTAATATTCTATATAAATAAAAAATGACTCGCTTATTCATAAAGCTCTAGAGGAACGTAAGAAAAGCCGGAAACGAGAGAATTCAGCAAATTTGATGAGGAATGGCCCGGAAAATCTGTGGTGTTTTAATCACGCGCGCAGCGTAACAAGGCAAAGACGGGATGCTCGAGTTTCAAGCGGATCCGTTTGCATCACCAAAATAAAACAATCGTTCGCCAAATGCTTTTTTACACTATAGAATAACGGCGGAACAAGACGGAAAACGAGGCCAGGAACAGCCAACGACAGCTTTTATTATTCGCCAGCTGCAGTCGCTCAAGTTGCGCCCCCAAACCATCGGTGACTTTCATGACTGCATTATGCTGCGATGCAATATGTGCATCGAGAGTATGAGAACGTCGTAACGGCGGCGTATCTTAATACGCGTTATAAAATGAACTTTCAAACACGATTTCCGTTGTCCTGGTGTTTTTTATCTGATCCAAATTCAAGATAGAGCGCTGTCACGCTATTTTTGCCAACGCTGCAAAAAGCAACGCTCAGCGAAACGATAGAACTCGCTGGGACGACGATTAAACGTTACAATAGTAATTTTGTTTCTATTTTTGACAGTTTTCTGTAACGACCAGCCAATTTTTCGTTAGCGTTTTTCAAGCGTGGTTTCCAATTTCTGTTTTTGTTTTCTCGATTTCTTATAATATTTCTTTCTTTCTGTCTTCATTCTCTATCGCTCAGAAGTATTTTATTTTGATAACAAAGTTTGATCAACTTGGTTTCCTCGTTTCTATGATTCATGAAAAATCTCTAATAATAAATATATTTTTCACGGTGTCGTTCGCAATAGTTTCATGATAAATTGAAATGGAATGCAAACATTAAGAAGCAAACAATTTTAAACACATCTGATTTCCTATATTTTATTTAGATCGATTGCTTTCCCGCAACTGCTTTCGATCTGGTTACAGTCAATTGCGATTCCGCTATCTTTAAAAAGCAATTTCTTTGTAATTTTAGGGAAACCGATCAATAGCTGACGTTCGGCGATCCGAGACTCACGTTGATGTTTCTTTTATTGTAGAAATCGCAGGCGTTCATTTTGCGTTTCATTTTTACACCCGTCTCCTTTTTTTCTATTCTTTTCACAATATAATTGTTTGCAACACCCAGTTATTATATCGAGAATTTGATATTTCGTTGAAATTGGATCTGGAACCGTCAAAGAAACATAAAGAATAAAATTTATTATATCGAAAGATATCAAAAACTGCCCCTAACAATTTTTTATTTTTTTTCGGGAAAGCGAGAAAATAGTCTAGTATTTTTCATTTCTATTCGATAGATATTTGTTTTTTTTTTTTTTGTTCTTCTAACAATATAGCTGAGAAAGAAATAATTGTAGTTTCGATATCTTCAATTAAATTTTATATTTGTTACAAGAGATATTTTTGAAAAACTACAAAATGAAAAATATTTATTGTATAACGAGTAACGAGTAATACGTATCGTTTCCTGTGAGATTTCCCTGTCAAAATTGTCGAGACACAAAACAATTGGAGCTAAATACCTGATTGCAACTTGGCAAAGTTGTCTGACTAGATATGTACTTATCTACTTGTGTCTGAATATTCAAGTTAACACGAACTCTCCACAGTCATTACACATTTTCCCTCTTCCACCTGAATACAAACCTTCGCCCGTTTCCAGATTGTCTTCCCCTGATAAATTTTGGCACGGATACACAGCAGTATAAGTCTAATTTTTTCAGCAAAAAGGTTCAGTATAAGTCTAATTTTTTCAGCAAAATGGTTATTCTACGATTTCGTTGTAATTCGGGGGAATTTTCTTGTCGAAACTCTTCGTTATGAATAATGAATGTTCAAAGAAAAATTAAATTGTTCTAAGGCGACCATAATTTTGTACAATTTCTTTTACAATTAACGCTCTATATCTGCCTTATTTTTATCGTACGTTTTAATTGTAATTCGCTGTACATTATATATATGCTAAGAGTTTTAGCAGTAAATCAGTTTGCAAGGAAAAGTAGAATTCTCAAGTAGTCGACGAAATGGTTACAAGTTTTCGGAAATTTCTAACCTAGATAAAACAAAGTTCTTGCGAACCCTTCTCGCATGTAAACATATTATACAAGTAGAGTAACCATTATTTAAATTGTTTCAAGAATACTTATAGTGGCGTAGAGGAAGATCTTCTAAAAATATGTTGTTCCATAATTCACGGGCAGAGAATGTTTACGTATTTTTCAAGTCGTTAGTATCGATCGCCGTACTTCAAAGCTGACCCCAGTCAAGCTCTCAATACATCTTCCTTAAAATATATTATCTCACTGACGAATAAATTTTTTAAACCTGACTTGGCCGATTTACTCGATATTTATCGATTTGATTTTATCATCGAATATTAATTGACACGAACGAGAAAAATAAGAAATTTACACAAATGATTTTTTACAAGCAAAGTTCCCCAAAAGTTTAATTAGTTTTGAAAAAGCAATCGTTGCAAGTTACCTGTATCATTCTATTTTTTAATAGCTGAAATGATCGTCAGTCGGACGGAAATTTTGACGCGGAATAGAAAAAAAGAACAAGCGTTTTAATATCGATAAGGAAGGAGATTTAAAAATGTTTAGTTATATTTAAATAATTTCATACTTCCAATATTCTAATAATATAACATCTGACTAACTTGCTGCAGTATTCTGTTTAAAGAGGGAGAGACAGAGAGAGGGGAAGAGAGATACCCACTATTTCCAAGGAACGCAGTTTGAGCGGAAACGGAAGCCCTAAAATACAGATGTAGAATTATGGGAACCGATAGGATATCCATAAAATATCATTAACCAGCACGGTTATTGGAAACGTGAACGCAGTAGTAATTATAACCAGGAATCACGAGAATGTAATGGGAACAGACAATAACCGCGAGAGACTATTAATGCATTCTACTTAACAAAGTCTGAATTGGGTTCCGCTAAACGCATCTTGTCACAAACTTAAGTCCTACTGCGGATTCGTGCCGTGGAAATCAAATTTTAACACGTTGATTGCTATGTTTGCACAAACCCATCAAAAACTCAGATAACTTAACTAGTATCTAGTATTCTATTCTAAAGATCTTGATCATAAAACATACTTTATGTCTTCTGTAAAAATAGATATCCTCATTACCATCAAATGAGATTAAGAAAAGTGTGCGTTTTTTGATATTCACTTTGATATCGTTTGATAGACGTATCGACGTCATTTTTTCTAACATACTTTTCAATAATCTAACGTGTGTTAGATATTATTAACAAGTATGTCATACTTAATCATTGAAGAATACATTAAGCAGCCATTTCTCACGAAATTAGAATATATATATATATATAGCTTGTCTGATTAATTAGTCCATACGAAACATTGTACGTCGCCATTTAAATTCGTTCCACAAACAAGCTATCGTTCCAACAAGAATCTCTATAATGAAGGAAAACTAGCGCAGTTCCCGAAGTAAAACTTTTACGCGCGGTACGTTTAATTCTGCATCTTTTCATTTCAATTGTCCTTCCGACCAAGTAATCTTCGTCGAGTAACTCCGATGAAACGTTAACACGCGGCTCTTCAAGCTATCTTCTCATACCATGTCTCGCGAGTGCTACTCTGTAGTTTCTGGCTGGATGGGTCGTTTATACGATTCGGAGTCGCGGATAAAAGACGAATCGAGCTGGTAGAGGGTTAAAGGAAGCGAAAAGGGAAGATAAGGCGAACAGATTGTCTGACGAAACGAGGAGAAAAAGGCAAGGTACGTCTCTCGATTATGCATGCTTTCCTGACGCAAGAACTGGGCTAATGGTTAGTATTCTAGAGAATTATCGTTGCAGACTAATTGCGCCCATGCTGGCTGTTGCCCAACTGCTCTCGCTGTGGAATGTTTCTATTCAGCGTCTCTTCGTGTGTCAATGAGGAAACACTTATATCAAGAAGTGCGATGTACACTGGATGTTAAAAGCAAGCATATGTTTGAGAGTTTAACGTTCTGTCAGCTGTATGTAATTTCCCTAAGTATCGAACAAGCTTAAGCAAATTGAATTTGAAATAAAAATAAGAAAGATAATTTCAAATAATGAATCATTTCAAATAGATATCTTGTTATTTTCATTTTAAAGATAACACGGGCAAAGTAATTTTATTCCTATTAAGAACAAAAAAGACACCCTGTACGTTCTTTATTAGACTACTCTGTAATTTGAAATCATACAAATAAAATAGAACATCGCTAAACGTCCGTCGTACTATTCGATAACTTGGCAAATCTCGGTCGTTCACACGAATCACCGTAATTCACCGCAATCCAGAAATCTACTCAAGGACGGTTCATCAAAGGTTTCGAGTCGCTTCAAACGAAACCGAAAGAGAGGATGACAAAAAGAATGAGCGAAACAGGCAGTCGTGTCGTGGACGAGTTCGCGAGCGTGTGTCAGTAGAAATCCACGTATCTGATACCTTTTTAATTAATTTCATATTCTCTCGTCTCTCTCTCTCTCTCATATATTCCATGGGCAAGAGAAAGAAGCACAGCCAGTGAAAGAGGGACAGCCATCCAAAGAGGCTTCGGCAATTCAGCTGGATGAGCAACGAGCTTAAAAGCTGACTCAGTCGTCCAACCAAGCAGACAGACGTGCGTGTACATGTATATACAGATACATGGAAAGAGACACAGATATACCGTACGAATACAAAGGATACAGGGTACGTATACAGGTGTGAACTACAGGAACACACAGAGTCAAGCAGGACACGTTTGCACGAGCGATTGTGAATTTCCACGAGACGGTTTGTCCTTTGAGCCTTGCTGCGTTGGCCGGCAAAGGGAAGATGAAGGAGCTCGTAATTTTCCGAGCTCCGCGTTTCAGCTCGCGCGGCTATTTTCTGCGGTTCACGCGTATTATGCAACCGACCCGGCTTGAACTGGCACGAGCTTACACGCCTCGCGTGTTTCCACTGTATTCTCTGTTTCGATTCTGTGTGAGTTCGCGCGAGTATGCGTTAGAGAGAGGGAGAGATCGCGCATTCAGGAACCTCTGATGAACGCGTGCATATTCAACGCGCGACTCAAAGGGTGCTTTTGCATTCCGTTACATGTGCCCGGGATGTATCAAGAATTTGGTGGTAAGATGATTTGTTGAACCTAGTTTTTACGTGGCGAGGATGAGTTGCTTATCGTAGACAATTTTTATTTGTATATTGCGTGTGTTATATGAAACGGATTCAAGTTTTCTTCATTGAAAGGAAGTTTATTCCTTATTCGTCGAAAAAAATCTCAAATTGTTCCATACAGAACACATATAATACATTCACGAGAGATATCCACAAGTGTTGGAATATTTTCGCGAGTCACCGTGTGTAATCGTTAAATTATCTCGTTCTCAGACCGTCGTAGCGAAAGCTCAAACTAGCTTTTTGATTCTTGCTACAATATAGGATAGAGGAGTGGAGAACAGTTCAATTTGAAATGTGACAGGCTACGTTACAGGAACTGAAACACCGAGGAACGGAGCAACGGAGAACTATACGCGGAAATTGCTGCGGGCACGTAACAAAATTTGTCAGGAGATGAGATTTTCAGCGAAGGCAGTTATGTACGCTGTAAGAATGAATGGCCGACCGGTGGAAAACGAGTTCTCGCGGTGCTAACAATAAGAGCCTGTCCGTTTTCCTGATGAAAGGGATTTCCAAGTAAGTTCTTAAATTTCCGCCCTGTGATCTGGTTCGCGCGATGGACGAACGGATCTGGCAGCGAACAGATCTTCTCCTTCGAAATCCAGTTGATAATTATTCAGTGTAAAAGCTTCGGGACCTTCTGGCGAAAACAGTCGATTGGAATCGATTCGAGAAGAAATCCCTTTTCCGACCGTGTCGGAATAAATCGTCGACCAGAAGTTAGATCTTCGTGGTGTGTTTTAATAGGTTCGAGTGGTAACTGTTTAAAGTTGAAGAGTATTGGATGTTCATTTAGGGAATGTAAAGCTAGCTTGATTACTTTGTGAAATAATTATCAATTAACTCATTGTCGTCTGTTTATGAGGAAATAATTAATTAAACTGGAACTAGGCTACCTGGCAAATTTAAATATTTCGTGTTTATTGATTAGAATATATATTGCTAATGATACCTAAGAATTTTCAATAACTGCTAATTCTAAATTAATCGTTTAATATAATATTCAATACCTCAAAAGTATCGATTAATTTCAAGTAATTATTATTTCGTGTGGTCCTTTTCACTTCTTCATTACTTCTCTTTCTATTATGTGTTTTAATTTACGTCTTTGATTTCGTATTTCCTCATACGTTTATTCTAAACATTCCATATACATACATTGTGCCTCCTATAACATTTAATTTAAGACTCTATCTATTTCAGCATTTCATACAGATGGATCCTCATAAACGGAATGCTATTACTTAGTAATAATCGAATACGTTATCGATAAAGCAGAAAAAATACTTGACCAATAGATATATTCAAAATTGTTGAGATTGAGGTTGATTGATTGAAGAACCAGTGGATGAATTTGTAATAGAGAAGTATATTGAAATGATTAAAGGTATAAGTATGATGTATAAGTTTATGCTGATTCAGATCCTTACTCTCTTAATGTTACAATATAATGGAATCAATAGGGAGCACGTTCATGTATTTATAGCAAAAGGACATTACCGAAAAAGTTAACCTTATAGCTTTAGCTAGAGGATGCAAGGAATATAAATAGACATCTCTTTATTAGTTCCTTTGTTTCTAGACATTGCAACCGAAAACATAATGTATATTCAAGGGTATAATATGCATCTCTTCTTACTTAGAATATTTCTGCGTAATAGCGATGTCCAGGTCAGGGATATACATAAATAAAGATTTTTTTTTATTTGGAAGTAGTTTACAATCAATTATCATTGAGAATTATAAGTAAATCATTCTGGCATGGTACTATAACGTGAATAAGTGATTATCGTATGTTTGATTCTAGCTGAATCTAATGTTTAAATCTAGAGGGAAATGTAGTTAACATGTAGTGAAACAAGTAATTAAGTAACTAGTGGATTTTGGCGGTTGTTAATTCTTATGTTATATCTATTACTGAATTTGGATATTTTTTCTTTAACTGTAGGTATCTTAAGGTCGTAATGTATTGTTTCGTTGGTAACATACCAAGGTGCATCTATTAAGGATCTTAGAGTTTCTTATTGGAATCGTTGAAGAATTTCTATGTTGGAATTACATAAATAAAGATGTAGAGTTTTTCTTGAAGTAGTTACTTCAACAAAAATGTTTGTGATAAATGAGTCGACCTATAAAAAACGGTGCTATCAGTCAAGACTAGAATCCATGATAACATTGTTGCAATTTTTATGCTGATCTGGGACGGATCGACTTTCGGCTGCTTTGCATATTACGCGAAATCTTTCTTCGCCGATAAAGCTGCCGAACCAAGGCTTACTTGAGATTGACTTTACATCGGTATTATAAGAGCAACTTTGGGAGCGTGATTGGCCTGCCTGAGGAAGGACGGAACGTCCATTGCTCCGAGGGAACACGTTATTTCCATTTTATTTTTAAGCAAGAACGTCTTTTGATTGTAATACTGTGACCATAGAGCATTGAAAGTTTAAAAAAGTATTATAATTCACGAAGTAACGACATTGCACGTGCATATAATATACATATTTACGTAATAACCACATTCCAAGAGTATACGTAAAGTGCATTTAATTTTACCTTATAAACTGAAACTTTCAGAATGAAACATTTTTGTCACCGGTTCGTAACAACTGCAGTGAGAAGGAATTTTATGCAGAAAAGTTGCGAGATACAAAACTATTTACGATAAAGCTGAGAACATCAAAGGGATGATTGTAATAAATCTGAAAAGAAGAAGCAGACATGAAGTGGTACATTTACTGAATATTCCTTAATTTTTACCATGCTATAGAAAATAAAAAATATGGCAATAAGATTCAAAATTAAATTCTACTTCCAATTTCCTGATATTACAGCTTGCATTCCAATAAACTCAAAGGAAAATGGAGAAATCCTGAACCTGACGCGATGAACTTCAACACGAGAATTATTAACTTACAGCCTACACATCCTTTTCAAACAAGTTCAAATAAAGCTATTACGTTTTATTACTAACAGTTCGCTACATCTAGATTGTATTTATGGAAAATCTTCATGCGTAAAAATCCACAGGATGTATATAATATACAGGAACATACGAAATATTGAAAGCGAAGTCATTTCCAAAAAAAAAAAAAAAAAAAAAAAAAAGAAACAATCGTTCAAAAGCATAAAATTTATATAATCCATTTGTATAATCCCACTATTTTTAATATTGTTCCTAGCGGTGTAAGGAGGAACATATTTTGAGAAATATACTTCCAACCTTCATCTCTGAGAGTTATTTTCTTAAATAAGAACAATTATTGATGTAGCATAACATAGGCACGACTAATTACTAAAAAGAATTTATATATACAACTACAAATAATAAAAAATATATAATCAGGTTCTTAGAACGTCGAAAGAGACAAAATATCGTTTCTCCTGTCATTTCAATTTCTCATGAAATTTCAGAAATTGTAGCAAAACTACCGATGCAAAGACAACCAACCATTTCCAGAGGGACGAAAGCTTTTATTACACCTCGGTGTGAGTCCCGAACGATATCCTTCATGCAAATAAACCGTGTGATTACACGTTACAACGTAAGTGGGAAACGGAAGGCTGGCTCTGGAATGGCTTCCATACTCGTGCTACTCTTTGATCCCTGGTCTATACATTAATCAACTCTGCGAGCAGAACGCGTTAGCTGACATTTGCTAATTAAATTTCAGATACTCCGACCTGGCACAGAAAGAGACGTGTATTTATGCTTTTCGAGAAGCAACTTTGAGCTACGAACGTGTCGCACAAAAACGCTTGTAGGATGTGATCGAATTTTCCTACTGTGCTTCTGTCCGTCATACCGTACGACGTGCATCGCGTGTATCCGGTTGTGCAACGATCTATTTTCCTTTCTTTCTCCGGTTTTTTTTTTTTTTTTTTTTTTTTTTTTTTTTTTTTTTTTTTACGAAAATTAAAGTCACTCCGGTAAATCGCGAAACGATCGTTCGCGTGTTACGGTAAACAACGGCAAATTGAATTTTGTAGAAAACGTCGATATCAATATGGGATTTTCACGCTGGAACGAACGAAAATCAGAGATTTAATCTGCGAATGGACGATGGAACTTTATTTTTGAGAATGCTCTCATTTCGTCGATCGAGGAAAAGAGAGATAAATTTACGACACCAAGGTACACTGTTGCTCGCAAGTGTGCAGAGTACATACACAGAGTAATGCAAGTATGTAATTACTTACATTTGGTCAAAGTGTACAAATTAATAACGAAGTGGCAATTTAAAGTAACGTACACTACACCTTTTTACGGAGTCAGTTTTGCCTGCGGATGAAAAGGCTTCATCGAACACGACGTGACTACGTTTATGGCTGTTTTATGGCGTAAAGATGCATTTAGAAACGTGACTAGATTTTATGATGACGCTGAACGTGCATCAGCTCTACGGATAAATTTAACACGACAATGTCGTCCCACGGGATTCAGTTCAAGTTGTGAACTATGATGCTCGACTTTTATCCGTTCGCTCAATAAACTTCGTGTTATCAATACAAATCTATTAATTAACATATTTCCCAGAATTTATAAAAATTGCTTTTAATTCTTGGCGAAAATTCTTGTATCTCGATCGTATCATCAAGTAGCGACTGATCAAAATATTCGAACCACAGCAAATTTTCATAAAAAATGTGTTATGTGTGTTAAACGAGATTGTTTGAAACGCGACTATCGAGATTATATTTCTGTTCAGACGCTTGGAACCAAACTCCTCCCGACAATGTTTAAAATTCTTCTCACAATTTGCCACGTTTCCTTATTTTCAACAACGAGAAAAAATAATGTGGAAACAATTTAATTAAATTTAACTGTGACATCTTGCATAAGACAGAGGGAACGTACACCCTTGGACAAAAAGATAGCACATGTGTGCTATCATTAATTTCTCATAGATAGAGTCCGAATTTCCCAAGTTTGACGAATGGCATATAAACAGTACCTTGTAGTAATAAGGTATATGAGCTTGAAACTGTATCTTCGCTATTCCTCTTGTATTTATCAACAATGATTGTGAAATCCGGTCGGCGAAATGATAGCACACCAAGCATTTTGTTTCCATTCCTTAGTATTTCTGTGTATTCTGAGTGGTGTAGACGTAGTGAAAAGTAGAAGAATTTCATTAGAAACCTTACAAATTTCGATTCAAACAATGGGACGTGGAAAACAGCTAAATAGTGAAGAGATTCAAACAGTTTTGAAATTAAAGAAAGAAAACTTTACTATTTCTAAAATTGCAAAAGTTCTCAGTAGAAGTCGGAAAGTCATTTATAATTTACTGAAAGATGTAAATAATTATGGAACAAAAAAAAGCAGTGGGAGACCTTCCGCGATTAGTACTCGTGAAAAACGTGCAATTTTACGTGCCGCGTCAAATTCGCTTCTCACGTCACGTGAAATTGCAGAAAAAGTTGGCGTAAAAACTAATCCTCGGAATGTCAGACGTGTACTACAACAATCCGCGCACATAAAGCGGATGAAATTAAAACGAAGACCAGCTCTAAAGCAGATTCACAAGGAGCATCGATTATATTTTGCAAAAGAACATATACGGTGGAACAAGAAGTGGAGGAAAGTTATATTTACAGATAAAAAAAGATTTAATTTAGATGGCCCAGATGGATTCAATTTTTACTATCATGATGTAAGAAAAAAAAAATTGTCACAAATACGGCGTCAAATGGGTGGAGGTAGCATTATGCTTTGGGCAGGTATTGGGTATAACGGAAAGACTGATTTAATATCAATTCGCAGCAAGATGAATGCTATAACCTATCGTAATTTGATACAAAATCAAATTGCAAAGTACGCAACACATATTGCGAGACAAGATTTTATTTTTCAGCAAGATAATGCTGCAGTTCACACCGCTAAGGTTGTGAAAGAATATTTTTCAACAGAAAATATTGCAGTTTTGGACTGGCCTGCATGCTCCCCCGATTTAAACATAATCGAAAACTGTTGGAGTAAATTAAGCAATGCCGTTTATAGAGAAAATAGGCAATTTGAAAGTATTAATCAGTTAAAAAAGTGCCTTGAAGAGGAATGGAGAAATATATCGCTGGATTATATTAGAAAACTATATCGTTCTTTGCCGAAACGAATGCTGGAGGTGGTGGAGAATAAGGGAGGATCCACACATTATTAAATTTTAAAAGGTTTTTTATTTTTGTACAATTTAGTAGATAATAAACACTACAACTTTTGAAAGTGTGCTATCATTTCGCCGACCGGATTTCACAATCATTGTTGATAAATACAAGAGGAATAGCGAAGATACAGTTTCAAGCTCATATACCTTATTACTACAAGGTACTGTTTATATGCCATTCGTCAAACTTGGGAAATTCGGACTCTATCTATGAGAAATTAATGATAGCACACATGTGCTATCTTTTTGTCCAAGGGTGTAGGAATCGTAAGGAAGGAGCAACGAGATTCTAATCAACGATCAGACATTTGAAATGCTTTCGAAAAGTTTCCAGTTGATCCAGTCATTGCTAAGATCAAGTAGTTGCAAGTGGAGTGCGCAATGAATTTAAGCGCGGTCGCAGCTTGTTCGGATGTGAAAGTAAACGTAATTTGTCGACTCGATGTCCTCTCGAGGGGGTTGCATATACATGTGCCGCGATCGAACGCAATTGCGACTCACAGCTGCACCAGGCAGCTACGAAACCAATTACAGAACTGTGTTAATCTCTCCGATGTTTCGAGTAGTCCGTGTCAAACTTCTGACTTTAACTAATTCTCGACACTCTATTTAGGCTTTCCTTTATTTAGTGGTATATTAATATACAATACCTAATGATAGTAATATTATCTTTGATATTGGAATGAAATCGTTGATGTTATAAATTGATTTTAATATTGCGACAACTACGGACAGGGTGGATAAAGGTACATTCCGAGGCCCAAGAATCGAATGAAAATCTTAGTTAAAGTAGCTTACTCTACTTACGAGAAACAGCTTATTCGCTTCATAAACTTAATATCAATTTTCTCGTAAAAGACTTTTAAATTTACAACTTTTCCTCGCAGCCTTCATTGACATATCAGCGAACATCTTTTACCATGTTGTTAATTCGATGAAAATCGTCAATGACCTCCAAAAAACCATCGGTTTTCAAACGATCAGACTAGTGCTTTCGTTTATCATTGTAGCCTCAAAGTCGAGGAAAAAGAGGAGAGTAGAGAAATTGCAAGATATTTGTTTCGTTACGCACAAATCCGTCGGTTAATCACAGAATTCTTTTGATAATTGTAGTTCCCTAGCGATACGAGAGATGAAAGAAAGATAATTATAAAGGCTACCGACAGGTAATTCGATCATACTCCTTTTTCCGATGGGGAAAAGCAAATTAAAAACGCGAAATAAAATTCTCTTAATCTTCCCCTCCTTTTAATAGGAAATTCGTACTTTGTGCAGGTTTATCCAATAACGTAGAAATCTATTTATTGTCGGAATAAATATTTTCCGATCAAATGGACGTTTTAATTATTCATGAAGAAACAACACAAAGAAGAAAGTTCATTAGTAACGAATAAATAATCAGAATTCTAGAAGCGTAGCTTGTTTACTGCTTCTTTAATGTTCGTTGATTTAACGAAGGAAATGTTGCAGATTTATTTTGTAACATTATATTGACGCAACGAAAAATACGAATACTTTTTACATGATATGAATTTCATTCATTTGGTTTTCATTTCATATGTGCGGCTCTTTCTTTCGCTTAACCATAAATTACATACGTTGATTTCCCGCGCTGGTATGGCATGTGCTAAGGAATATACAATTCCACTTCGAGTATGCATATATTTTCTTCAAAACTATTTGGAAGACCACGAAAACGCGAAATTGCAATCGTAGAAAAGCGACGTATCGGAGCACGGACAGCAAAAAGCACACAACCAGTCAATTAGAATAGCTGGTATCGCGACGTTACGCTATCTCCTTGGCGAGCTTTGAATACAAATCATTCCGTGGATTACACGATATGCAATGCACGCGTATATGTGTACACGAGCGCGCGCGTGTGTGTGGGATAGAAATACAGGACACACAATTAGATCCTGCGGTGGCTGGTGCCAGTCGGTCACGAAACTGCCACGAGAACCTGTGCTAATCCCTCCACGTTGCGCTACCATGTCACTTGCCTCGATGTCGCGCCGCTTTGACGACTGCCAAGCGAGTTTCAACAACTTAGTTTTGCCTCCACGAATCTTCGGATGTGTCGTACCGGCAAATGGCGCTGGCCACATCGCCGGAATTCAGGCAGTTTGGTTTTGCCTTTCCTTCCTCGTTTTCGATTTTCCAACGTTCCTTATGTTCCTCGACGCGGTCCCCTTTGACGCGCGGCTTGTGGCAAAATCAATGTATTCGGCGACTATTCATTGAACACCAGTTCAGTTTGTTCAAAAAGATTCGTAGCAACTTGAAAATTATGGTTTTAATTATCCCTTAGTTAGGTATACTTTAGTTTCCAGCAGAATAAATTTCTTAATTTAAATCATTGACATTCACGAACTTTCGTCATAGAGATACGATGTTTGTAAGAATATTTTTAGAAATCATCGTTGTTTTGCATTTTCCGCATATTTTAGTAGTTTTGGTTCCTAGTTAGCGAAGAATAAATTCTTTCGAACGACTGCTGGAATTTATTTATTGATAAAATTATTTGTATGATACAATTAAATTCATTGACATCATCAATTTACAGTTTACAGTTCTTCAGTTTGTAATACAGTCCAGATAAAATTGTCTTTCTATTTGGTTTTCTTTTGTATTCAAAATTTTCAACTGTTAACGGAAACACTCGCGAATAGAGCTAGGATGTATTTGTCGAATAATGCTCATTTTATGGTATAAAAATGCATTTTAGACGACAGATGACAGGCGAAAGAAATTTCAACGTAAATTCAGCTACGGATGGAAATTAAATTTTCACAATTTCATTATTGTATGCACACAGAGGCACGATACTTTTTTTTAGTGGGAACCTATGAAATAGGAACACAGGGAGAAAGAAGAGATTGTAACGAAATAAATTTCGAAAATCTAATTTATTCATACTCCCCAGTCAGTACCAAGTGCATATGAAATTGTCAGAAACAAAATTTTCTGCCATCAAACTAACTTGTAATATTAATCTATATAACAATTTCCTACGAATTTTAACTGTTATTATATCTGAGTAATATTACAACATATGATGCAAATATGTATACGAAGAAACAGTAAATGGGAAACAATCACGATAAAATGTATAATGTAGTTTGAAATACAAAGGATTAACATTAAGATTATTTGCGTGTAACATATACTTATGTTTAAGCTGTATAGATGTAACAGCATTAGTGTTAAAGATGAAGAATATTCGAACGGGTGTTTCGTTTGCACACTAATCAAACGAACTATAAAGACGAAAAATGAAATACTGATCGCACCTTTTCTCCCATTCACTATTTTTTATCCTTCTACTTAATAATGGCGTTCCAATTTAACCAAATCTCAGACAATGAAGTTGACTATCGAGACGAATATTGACTACGAATGTAATACTACAGAGGAACATATGATAGGCTCTACCGTAGTATGTAAATGTTATAATAAATACGATGGTACGTAAGTATTTTTTACAGTTACTTTACATTGAAACGATTCGTGTTTCCGATACTTTGAAGAAAAGCTTAACGAATTTAGGAAACGACCAGAGAAGTGATCGTTTGTGAAAAATCGATCGATATTCGAAAATCGCATTTAATGGAATCTCACGCGTTCTATAGACGAAGAGCAACGCACGTGGAACAATCGTCGGAGTATTTAGCATCGAATAACCGGAGGACGGAATCGGATTTATTCGTATTCGACGGGGATCGATCGGTCGGATGCTTGGGCAACGTCGGGAAACGGGTAAACGGCGCGAACAAAGCCGGCCAAACAAAATGACGCCATTCTTCAGGGCGAGTCGTTCCAATTTCTACACTTCGCTGCAAATATTGCCGCGTGCCGGTGTTTTTGCCGCCGACTACGCCTCCTTTCGCACCGTTTCAATTAAAACAGCCAACCCAGCCAGAGAATGCGTGTATTCCGCGCGCACCACATACTTTTTCCATCACCCTACCCTCTAACGACAATTGCCATCCGAGCAAATATTTAGACCGCATTGCACGCTCTTTCCACCGGAATCCTGGGCGAATTTTTCGTTGCCAACACTTGCCATTTCTTCGACATTCACAGCATCCTTGCAATCTTCTCGCCGTCGTGAGTACGCGCCTGGAATTTTGTGCGCGACTTTCGAGATTTGAGAAAACGAAACGAGTTCCCGATAGCGATACGCCTTCTTTTCAGAGAACTTACGAGTTTATTGTCTCCAGCAATATCAAGCTTCCTAATAAAAATTTATATAACTTCATACATGAAAATAATAATTCCCAGTTTATAATTATAATTTATCTTACTTCTCGCAATTGGTAGCGAAAAACGTTTCTCTCTTGTTACATGTTGAAATTCTTCTTTGCGTTCATAATTTGCGTGCCACTGCCTCTTGTGGTCACTGTTACTTCGATTTTATCGAAATTGTTTTCGTGAAACGATCGTAGCATTCTATGGGTAGAAATTTGAAAAAATGTCATGTATGTAACACAGATAGATTCGCGAATGCTTGTTTGGGAAGTTGTAGTAAAAATATAAAAATCCGCACGCTTGAGTGAAATGCGGCATGCTTAGTGTGTTGTTATCGAAAGGCGCTCGACAACCATATCTCTCGACAGCTACTGGTATTACTCGTCACGCTTGTTTACAACTGCCAACGACTGAACACAAGTGTCGTCGTTATACTTTTCGTATTTCTATATATTTGCACAGTATCTTGTTGTTTTTAGCAACGTCCCCAGCGTCCCAGCATTCATTCAATTCATTTCAATCTCAGCGGCTATGTGCTAGAGCGCAAATATTGAAGCTGGCGCGATGACACGTGCCGTTTGTTAGGTTTCGTGTGCACCATGTATCCTTTCAATTAAAATGAACGCATGTTGAACAATGGTCATGCTGAGAAGTGTTCTCACTCTGCCTCCCTTTCCCATACTCGTTTCTACCTCCTCTCTTTTCTGAATGGAATCATCCTATTTGTTTTCGACATTTATCCAATCACACATCTCCGGGCTCCCCCCTTTCCGTTTCGAACGTTCACACTGTTCAATTGTCCCAAATTAGAGATCCAGAGAAATAAATAACTACAGAGATGTAATCGACAAAATGTAGCCTTAATTGGTTTAAAAATTTGGGAAAACTTTGAAACGATTGGAAATTTGCCGGAAGATGTACCCTATATTTGTGTATGATTACAAATTGATTTTGCAATTAAATTGATAATACAATTAGATAATGAGCAATGAGAAAAAAAGTAATATTCTGTTATGATGTATTAGAAATTCATCAGCTTCTGATTTACAGGTCAAAATTCTGTAAACATATTATAAATGAAAGAGAAAAGGTACAATACAAATAAGCATGCTAATCAAACGAATAAAATGACTCAAGTGAGTAAGTAGAGCAGGATGACATATGGTCAGACGTATCGTTTATACGACGCGAACACTGTTAAAATTTTGTATGTGCAATTTATATAGAAAATGATTATATAATCATTTCTAATACGACTTTGACTTCTACTAAAAAAAATAAAACAATCAGAGTTCAGATTCTTCTTTATGAAATAATTCAGCAAATACGCTACCATTCTCAAAGATGGACTACATTCAGCTATCGAGTCAATTCGCAAAATTCAGCCATCAAATCACGCACATTCTTGCTTCCGCAGATGCATGAAAACGTAGTAAAACGATTTCTCTATCAACAACTTCCGGTGGGCTTAACTTGGAGCAAACAAAATTACCGTACTGAAAACGCAGCGTTCCTCCCGGGATGATTTCTCACAGCGAAGCAGAAAAACGTGGAAACGCAGACAGAAACGATGGGCCAAAAAGCGGTGGCAATTCAAACAAAAGGAAAACAAGCACGCGGCTGGATTCCGCAAATGTCTCGGCGATCGGTACAATATGACTTTCCGATCTCCGGCCGACTTATATCACGGCTGCCGGAGGAAATAAGTAGTTCGAGACTTCTTCCGTCGTTGTGGGAGAGGCATTAACGATCGCTAAAACCGATAAGAAGACTTCTTCGTTCACAGAAGGAGAAGAAAAAAAATTTCCAGCGGTTCCATCGATCGTCTTACTTTCGCCGACCTATGATGCTTTCTATGTATCGTTTGCCTCTCAAAGACGAAGCAAATGCACACGGTTTAGAGAAAACAGAGCCATTATAACAGAGGCTGTTTACCTTGTTTGCGCTATTCCCCCGTGACTGGTTTAACTCTCGGTTACAGGAGGAAACGCGACGATGCAGCCCGATGCTTGCTCTTTGGATCAATTGGATAAGAAACAAGTCGACGGATTGACAACAAAAGACGCGATCGGATAACATCGATTTCGATATCCGAATAATTGGCGCCCCTTCGAGATTTATTTCATGCTGTTTCTATTCCTAAGTTCTGTTACATATATAGTGACTCACGCAATTACGTTTGAACATTTACTATAGAAAACTTTTATATATATATGTAATATCGTATGCGTCATATAAAGCTGTTGAGGTCATCTAATAGAGGAAGGATGAATTTGTAATAGAAATATATATTGAAATAAGTATAAGTATAGAGTATACTGATCCAGACCCTCACTCTAGCAATGTTACAGTACAATTGAAGGTGATAGGGAGCACGTTGATACATTTACAGCAAAGGACATTACCAAAAAAAGTAACCTTGGTGTGTAACTCTAGCTGAAAGTTACAAGAGACAGGAACAAAGATCTACTTATAGCTCTTTGTTTCTAGACCTTATAACCCAAAACAACATTGATATTCAAGGGCACAATAAAGAGGAGCTCTTCTTTTTTTAATTTTTATTTACTTCACTAAATTCTATTTTCTTCATAACGGGTCCAGGTAACGGGTATACAGAAAAAAAGATGTAGGGTTTTCCTAGAAGTAATTGTTTGAACAAAAGCATTCTGAAATTTTATTAGTACTATAACGAGACACGAATATGAGCCATGGTTATATTGAGACAATTTAAAACGTAGCTGAAAATAAAGTTGCAAGTATTGAAGATACAAGACGAAAGAGCAATAGCAATTACGTCATCTTTGTTATCGAATGAGAAAGTCTAAAATGGTGCGTGTTTAATTTCTGTCGAACAAATAATTATCTAACGCGAGTATGCTATGTACCAGTCGCCACTACCAGTTTTCCACTAATGACATATTTTACAGCGAGGTGCTAGAAACGTACGTATGCATATACATATGTATGTCTTCGCATAATTTATATGCGCTATAGGCAGAATATCTAGCAGTGTGATTATCACATGTGATGGAATTGCGACACGGTGTGGCAAGACACGTATTCATACGACATAACAACAGTAAGCGTCCAATTTGTCGCTTGACAGAATAACTTTTAATAGCGAATACGAGAATATTATGTTGGAAAATTCATTACCAGCGTACAATTGTGACATCTTAAAAACTAAATTGCAGAATTGATTTGTATGAAGTGCATTGGAATTAGAATCTTCCAACCGGTTTCAAATAGATCATATCGTTAAAAATTTGTTTTTTTTTTTTTTTTTTTTTGGAAATTCTTCTGTAATTTTTTACTTAAATAAGAACGAAATCATTCGTCTGAATCAACATTTATGAATAAAATAAACTAAATTAGCTTTAATTAAATTTCAACATTTTATTGTATATTATTAAAAAAGCTTGAAATCGAACAGGATGCCAGATTATTTTTTCTTTCAGAGAAAGTCAAACATAGACACGGGTAGTTCTTATTACAATTTCTTCAATTTTCCCAATCCGATGCTTTAGCATGGAGCTTCTTATAAAACTGCCAAACACATCATGGTATCAGCAACGATAATAGAACGGAACTCCCAAATTTCCATTTTCTCTTCTATTTTCGTCCAGGATCGTCGCAACACAGAGTTCGTAAACCCGATTTCTTTGCAGCGTGCATCCAACCAAAGTGCCGATTCAACAGTTCGACAATGCTTGGTCATTTCCAGGCGTAGCTGCGAAGGATTCAGCGTGGATTAATCAAAGAATCCAAGTTGGACGCAAGGTCTGTATCTCTTACAATTCGATTCGTAATCAACGGACGTCCAATGAAATTCCTTTCGGAACTCCTTTGTTCCGCGAAACAATGACAATGTTCGAGTGCCGCCTGACCCAGGTGAAAGAAGTCAGAAGAGAGAAGACAAAGAAACGAAAACGGAATAAGAAGAAGCGAGAAAAAGAACGAAAGACAAGGAGAGAGAGAGAGAGAGAGAGAGAAAAAAAAGGGCGAAGAGGGTGGAACTCTTTAGAGTGACTCGGAGCGTTTGCACCGATCAGCAGAATTCTTCGTCGAATTAGTCCAAGTTCTTGGCTTCGCGTCGAATTCGATGATACCGAGGAATGTCGTTTACGGCTCGTCGCATAATGCCTGGAATGCTCTAGCTGATGGTTGCACAGAGGAAGCATGCTTAATGATTTTATACCGTTACAGCGACTGATAAGATCCTTGTGATCTGTAGGGATGCTTCGTGCGGCCGGATATCGCGTGTTCGAATCCCTTCCAACGAATCGTTCAAGGGTACAGAGATTTTGCGGAATTGCGCATACGGGATGTGGATATTATGAATTCTCAAGTATTCTTGAGGGTTGTTTCTGCATTCGCAGGGTGTATAGCAAATAATATTACAGATAGATGAGGTTTGATGGCTGCAAAATGGGCCATTAGTGAAGAATTCAGGTGGTATGGAAGAAACGATGGGAAGAATTATGGTTATTAGTTTTTAATAAACAATCCAAGCCAAAATCCTTAGAACAATGGTAAACGCCCCGTGGTACGTTAGAAACGAGGACATAAGGGAAGACCTCGGAATACCAACGGTCAAGGAGGAGATTACCAGATTCGCAACAAGATACAGAACAAGAATAGAAACACACCCGAACCAGCTGGCAGCTGAAACGTGCAATACAACAAACATCGCAAGAAGACTAAAAAGGAAACACCCAATAGACCTCATAAAAGATATAACTTAGAAAAAAAAAAAAAAAAAAAAACGAAGCTGGTACCCCGCTGGGGGTAGCCGCCCACATGCTATATTATATTAGTTTTTAATCAGTTCAACTATTCGTACTCATCGTTTAGTTTCAGACAGAGTCACGAAAGTTTACGGTCTACATGTATGTTATGTTGGCCGACTCTCTACCTAGACCAGGCCACACACCACGGGCAGGATGGCAGCCGGATGTCCGCACATCCTTATTGCGTACCCTTAACATTCTCAAGGACCGACCATAAATCTCAAAAAATTTTAGCTAGTCTTTCAGATCGAACAAAGATCTTTTTACGAAAGCATTTTCTAAGGTTTATAGTTTCGGGAAAACACGTGAAAGTTAGTTTTTCACACGTGCGATGCTTCCTACTACCAACTTTTTATCGAGGGCGGCTAAGACCCTTCCTAGTCCACCAACAATCTTAATAGCCAACCAGAAACAATGTCTATTACCCTCACTTTCCCGGCCAAAAATTTATTAACAAATCCGATAGTCGCGTGCGCTAGACACACCCTTCTCTAGCTCTCCTCCGACACAGCATCGTCACTTTCAAGGTAGTTCGTTTTCGTCGTCAGAACAGTCAACAAGTCTATAACGGAATCAGTCCGTTTTGAAAAGTCTAACTGCATACATCGAGAGCTCTGACGGATAAAGTCGCTTAGTCCAACGAATATCGAGAAATATCAAAAGTCGAGTCGAATTTCTGTAAAGCATTAACTGTATCTATCACGAAATAATTTGTGACGCTCTTATTATTGTACAACTTATTGTTGAATATACACGCTATATTAACCTGTTAACACAGTGTTAAATTCATTGAACCACCCCTATTATCTTAATCGAAACAAGGGGAACGACTATTTCGCGGCGTCGATTATGCGAATCGTAGCGAGAATTTACGCCTCTCGCTGACGCGTTTTCCTCGCGACCGCGTCTCTCCGCGAACGGTCGTAACAGTTGATGAATGAACTACATATATTGAATAGGTGGATCACAAGAAGAAAAATATGGCAAATCTTCTTTGGTCAATGTTCTAATTTAATATGACATCATTGGAAATGAAAGCTTGTTAGATCTATTGTGGTAATTTTGTGTGAAATTTTTTATACAAAGCTAACGAAGTATGTGAAATATTTGATATTATATATCGCAATATATGAAAAGTTTTATAAAAATCATAGTATACTAAGCCGCATTAGAGGTAACGTGATGTATTAGTCAACAGTTACGTCGGTGCTTTCACCAAACAATTTCTGCGACCTATCGAGCCAGGCCACGATCGATTTCACCCTTCCAATCGCAACAAGATAATGGAAACAATTTCGAGACCGTGTGTCTAACCGAATTCTATGAAGAGGACACATAAAATAAGAAGGGATTTCGAGCATCTCGCCGTTTCTTCCCAGGTCTGGTCGCCGCATTGTCCAAGCGGAACGATTGGCCTTCGATTTGCCGGCTGCTCGTCATTTTACGTCCCTTTTCACTTAGCTGTAGCTCCCCATGAGACTAGATTTTTCTCGCTTTGGGACAAATCACCGCTCGCACTGGCAGAGTAGCCGATTCCAGTGAATAAACTGACCAATCAGGGCTAATGGAACAGACCGAGTCTTTTGGTCGTTACGGATCTGTGGATGGCCGTTAGTTTTTCTTTCGACCGGTTAAGGATCGTTTTAGTCGATAAGACATTAGAAACCCTAGCGTTTCCTTTCACCGCAGCTCCTTTCGGTCGCCGAAAATTAAAACGTCAGGGAAGTTTAAGTTGTTCGATTTCGTTTCTTATTTACGTTTTGTATCAATCTATTTCGATTTATGAAGGAATTTATCGATTTTAGAATTTCTAGAATACGACTGTTTCAAATTTGTAACACTTTTATAAATAAATTACAGTGGCAAATAAAGTCCAAAGACAAATTACATAAATCACATAGAGATCGAAAATGAAGCGGCTCCTAATCCTATTTGTAGAGTTTCCTAATTATGTTCTTAATTACATTCAAATCTATTTTCCATTAATAAGTAACATACCTGATAAGGAACAACCAGCGCTGTTAAAATTGACCCATCACAATTTTCGCTCGATGCAACTAAAGATTCATTTCGCGAATCATCGTGAAATCAAAAATTCCTCGTTTTCAAATGAATTCGACCTGTTGGCAAAAAATCAGAAATAATCTGAGTGAGAGAAAGGCGAAAGGAACAGGGAGAAAAAGCGAAGAGGATAAAAATAACGAGAAAAAACGAGGCGACGAGTTAAAACAGTCGTTGACCTTAATTACACAGCAATCAAAGTTCCGCCTACAAAGCCGAAGCGTCGTGGTACGGAGTGCCCCGTGCGCATCGAAAGGAAAGGATTTTTCGTGGGATTTTGATTTCCTCTCGTACGATCTGGGTCAATCGAGCGCTTTGACCAATCTTGCAGAGCGGAACCGCGTTCGTCGACGAGGAAAAACGATGTAGCCAAACGGACGAGAAAAGGAACAGAGCCTAAATTAATAGGTGTTCGTCGGAGAGGCTGACTTCGCTTTGCTGTCGCGAACGAAACAGTTCGAAAGTTGGTTGGAAAAGTTGTTTCCATCGAGATATTACCGTCGACGATCGACGAAGCCCTGTTTAGAGAAGCAGGTATCTCTCTCGAAGGAGCTTGCAATTGTCGAATCAAGGAAAATCCGTTTCTTTCCTTTCAGATAAAGACTCGTGGGAGAATCGTGAAAATATAAGCAGCATCGATTTTTCAGATTCTCCTTTGTTTCGTTATTTGGCGTTATGTGTTCAAATACGATCTTTCCACAGATTTTGGTATTTTTATTACAACATATCGTCCTGCTGCTCAATTATCAGTTTATTTGTCATAGCGTATAATTATTTGCATTGAATTTTGAAAAATATTTAAGGAAATTCACTTTGCGAATTCATGTACACAGATACGTATTTAACGAATTCGCACTTTTGGAACTGAGAAATGAGAACGCTGATTAATTTGTCATTTGCTAAAAGGTACAAGTTAAATGAGTAATTGAATAAACGAAGGAATGTCAAATTATCTTCTGCCCATGACTTCTCTGTTTGTTAAGCATTCCGCTTTGACGAGGTAGCTTCTTGCAAACATGTTTACAGCTTTTGCACCAATCGCTTTTTACTATTATGCTTGTGCTTTAGAGTAAATTTTTGTCTTCTGGCAGATCACGAAGGATCTGGAATTTACGCTAGTAATAGAGTTCAAAATAAAATACAGGAAGCTATTGCTCGATATTTATTGCTTGTTTATCGCTTTATTTATTGCTCGATATTTATGCCAACGAAATAACGCGAGGATTCTTTTCATACGAAAGTGTGGCCGCAATTCACCACAGAACGTCACAGCTATTTTAACCCAAAGACCGCGTGAAAAATACTTAGCCACAAAATTCTCTCTTTATGTACCGTCTCCGGGTTAAGATCCTATAATTTACCACCGCTAGCAGCGTTGGCATTCCGAGACATTAAACGTAAAAAATACAACGCTCGAACTGTGGTACGTGTGCGCTCGGCTAACGATAAAAATGAATTCTCAAGACAACGCAACTTAACGGGGTGGGCAGGGGTTTCGAGGGTTGGTCATAATTCCTTCCCGCGCGTTTTCACATAAATGTCAAAGAATCGTATAAATCGCTACCGTATCCCTGTGAAGGAGGGCAGTAGTTAATTTTATTCCGTGCAACTTCCGGCATTGCAACTGCAACTGCTGTTCCCCGATCCAGAAATGATACAATCGAATTAATATCCACTTAGAAAATAAAACGTGAAATCTTTTGCAGTCGTCTTATGAAGTTTTCTACCCTTTTCGCAGTGTTAATGCAACATTCATGGACGCTTCTACGAATTTTTCTTTTCTTTTGCTTTCCATCATAACACGATCAACGAAATCAACGAAATTTTTATTAGCGTCTTGATATATATTTTTTGTAACTACACTCATATATTCTAACTCAAAATAATATTACAGAGTCGTTGTATCATTTTAAGCGAGCTCTCCATCCTTCAATGAGGCAAGTGGGAGGATTAAGGGAAACGTGTTTCCCGTTTCTGCCACTCACATCGTTTGAACTCTTCAATTCTTCTGGAATTCAATTCCGGAAACACTGTTCTTCTGCTTCACTCGGAAACCTGAACTTTTCTAACGAGAATCATTCCATAAACCAACACTTCTCGCTTCGAAACGTTCGATGCACTCTATCAAACGAATCCAGCACGCTGTATTTAATTCGCGTAATTACAAGATTCGTTTATGTCTGCTGTGTTCGCCGAAGCTACTTCTAGAAAGCACAGGAACCTTGTCCCCATAAAACCCCTCATTCACGGTCCGCTAATTTCCAATCCCTATTAAACATCGAGTTAATAAAAGAGCTCGTCGCCTCGTCAAACGCCATAAAATCTGTACAGAACTGCTACAATTACGTCGCGAAGACATCATCGAAGGTAATTAAAGCGTGACTCGATGAAATTATCGAGCTGTCGTTTCCAACCTTCATAGAAATGTAGCTCCGTAATCTTCGCACCGTGTCGTTACATTTTCACGCGTATGTACGCGTAAGTTGCTTCCTGTCGATAGAAGTGAGAAGTTAGAAGCCAAATTAACGAGCTCTGCGTTTAACGAAATTTCTCAATTTTATTAGACGGCTATACGATCGTCGTGGAACTCGAAGAGACGTTATTTCAGAAGTGTTAATCTATTAATTGTAAATTAGAAAGTAAAATTTACAGACGTAAAATTTTGTTGAAAATGGCTAGCGCCTGGCTCAAATGTCTTTTCGGGCCTCTTCGCCTCGACGATTCATCTTCCCTTCTTTCCAATTTCAATTTTCGTGTGTGTTAGATACGAGCGTTGATTATTCGTTCACGTGTACGAATGGAGGCGTGTTTGTTCGACGAATGAACGTTCAATCGAACAGTGTGTCGGCTTTCCTTTTTTGCGAGGAACACATTCATCGAGCTTGTCCAACCGTATTATTTTTAGGGAAAAACAACGGCAGTTTCTGAGCGTAGGCTGTCACCAAATATGGCTGCAATTGTATTTCAGTTTTTGCTGATGAAAATTTCAAATATGGTATTTTTTTGATTATATATAATATAACGATTTAAACTCAATAAGTATGTCACAGAACATATTTCATGGAACGATATTGAATTTTTCCTCTCGCATTTTATTGCACGACCGAAACCCATACGCCGAGGTTAAAAAAGATTAAAATTTATTCGAACGATCCTTTATTCCCAACTCCGATAATGATTCATCGCCAAACTTTGTTTCAATTTATGCATATTATGTTAATAAACTTTGACCTATCGTTGCAGACAGCGTCATAATTTCAAACATTTTTGTATTGTCTCTATCTTACAAATTAAGCTCAGACTAATTGCACTTTAAATTCTAATTGGCTCTTAAAAGAATAAAAGATTGCGCGGATAATATGAGATTTATGATAACTTAATATATACCGACATTTATTTGGCGTATCAGAACAACCGTGAACGCACCGCAGTAACATTTATCGGGAATATGGATCAACCATAAAGCATGGCCACGTATTTAAGTCGTTAATCGCTGCAAGAAACGCAATATCCAGCCATCGTACACGGACGATTTCCCGGGTAGCTTTAAATGCTTCTTAAAATTTATCGTGTCACCATATAAAGCAATCGAAACTAAACGTTTTTAAAAACGCTGAGACTCGCTGCGGTTTCATGGCGGACATCAAATCGGTTGATGTTGCGATCAGGAATCTTCATAAAATCTGAAGTGAAATGGATCTCCTTTAGAAATCCGTTCGTTTCCTTTTTACTGGCAAATAGTCTTTTGTAACATGCAACCAACGTTCAAGCGTGAAAAAAAAAAAAAATATCCAATTTTGGAAAAAAGACAACACGGCTGCGTGGCGTTCTTTACTAACCGACAAAGAGCTCGCTTCCTAAGTTATAAATTGTATTAATGAAGGGATTATTAATTATAGCGGCGATAATTAATATCAAAGCGAGCGCTGACAAGGTCTCTCATTTCTCCTCGCATTGACACGGAAAATTGGTCTTGCATAATGCAATTCCATAGACATGACACGATGCAGAAAACGATACCCTAATGTAGCTATAATATGCTTACTAAGCGATTGAACAAAAATTTTCTTCCCCTTCCTACTTTTTTTTCCTTCACGAGTGAAGCTACAATGTTGAGATATTTTGTATTACCACACGTTGGTTTCATTAATCGGGAACGTGTGCAGTAATTTACCAATAATATCAATGAATCGACACTTTTCATTAATATTCTCATAAAGTATACCAACGATTTATCTGTATCTTATGTAACTTGTAATTTAGTCCAATGATTTCCACAAATATAAAAACATTCGTTTCGGAAATTGTATAGTAAATAGAATTTATTATGCAACTTTTATTGAAACTGATTACCGTACGAGATAGTTTTTACGTTCGATAAATTTCACTTAATTTCCGTGAACGAAAATGTTTTCCCGCGCACACCTTCGAAATTCATTCGACGTTTCCACCCGATCCCCAGCGGGTCGATTATCGAAATCGTGGCAATTATTTATTCCTGCGGCTCGTTGATAAATCGACGTTGTAAAAACGAAAAAGGGAGAAAAGGTGGAAAGGAAATGGAAAAACGAACAAAAGAGTAGAAAGGGAAAAAAGGAAACGAGGAAAAATATCGAGGACGTGAACTTGCGAAACGGCGCGGCGCAACATTCGATTCGATTTAAATTGGCATTTACTGCACCGACGAAATAATGGCGGTGGCTTTTTTATTGGACAATTGAATGTTCATTAACGTATCAGGCGTCAGTCGGAGCCATGCACCTGCTGTCCGTTCGCCGTTTGTTCCCAATTATTTTGCCAACGACCGAGAATAATAATATTAATGGCCAGCGATCGTGTCGCAACGATATCGTTCATGATCGTTTTCAACGCGACCAACCTTCCTGGACGTAACGCTTTCAAACCAAGCGAAGTTGATCAACTTTGACGTATTTATTAATGGACTGCGATGGTTCAATTTCCATTTCAACCAAATATAACCTTGCTCTCGTAACCCTTTCACGACCAAATTACTCGCATTTAACAGTTATGCACGTTTGCCTGTAGTTTTTACACCGTTTATTTTACAGGTCGTCAAAGAAAGATCACAGAAGAAAAACGCGATAAATACGTAAGCTCTATTTTAACATGGCACATTGAAAATTATTTAATTATGACAAATAGACACAGGCTGATGCAATCTGTGAATATAATTTTTGATATAATCACGATCTTTTGTGAAAGTAGACTTTTTGTCGAAGCATTTCTCTCGCCTTCTTAATTTTATACTAAACGTTGGTCGAGAAACTAATGTTAAAAATTGATGTCACGTATTTACGGAAAACGTTAATGTTATGCAACGAAAATCCTAGTACTACATCAAGAATTATTTATTATGTATTAACGAAATAACTTATTTCTTTTGCTTAATTAACGTTACCAAGTCGTTTTAAAATTAAAAAAGATATTAAAGGTGTAGTTGTTTAGTTTTCCTTTTGTATTCATACAATCAATCTGAACATAATTCGCGATTCACTGTATGATACATCGCCGTCTTCAATACATATTGATACGAGAGAAATTGCATAAAATTCAAGATTTGATCTTGTTGAGGTTGAGGTTGACTGATTGAAGAACGAGTGGATGAATTTGTAATAGAAAAGTATATTGAAATAATTAAAGGTATAAATATAAGTATAATGTATAAGTATAAATTTATACTGATTCAGATCCTTACTCTCTTAGTGTTACAAAACAATGGAATCAACAATGGATAGGGAGCACGTTCATATTGTAGTATCGTAGGTAAAAGACCTAAAAATATCGCGTAAACCATAAACATTGTCGCGAGCCGAGGTGCCGACAGGCCCGTCAATGTGTCGTCAGTCCTTCAGTTGAAGAGCTTCGTAGAAAAAAAGCCTACGTAACTCTGGCCACGAGCGGTTACGTGACGCGTACGTGGTGAGACTAAGACAAAGGGACAAAATGGATGCTAAAGTAGAAAGACGAATTCACAGTCAGTATCAGTGGAGAAGTCAGAGAGTGTGAATCGAGAAGCTACAGAGTGCGAGTTGCGTTGTCGAGATAGTGTTGCTAGCGTTGTCGAGAGAGTGTGGTCCGTGCGAGAGAGTGAGCGTTGGATCCGTTGTGAAGAGAGTTGTAAATTGATTATTGAGTTGTCTAAAGTATAGTATGTTATTGCGTCTAGTTCACGTTAAATAACCATCGTTTCCTGTCTAATCAACATTTGTATCAATCCATTCTTTGTAAATAGACCATCATTATTATTAAGTAGTATTCCCGATACTACAATATATTTGTAGCAAAAGGACATTACCAAAAAAATTGACCTTATAGCTTTAGCTAGAGGCTACAAGGAATATAAATAGACATCTGTTTACTAATGCCTTTGTTCCTAAACCTTGAAACCCAAAACATAATGTATATTGAAGGGTACAATTATATGCACCTCTCCTTATTTAGAATATTTTTGCGTAATAGCAGTCTCCAGGTCACGGATGTACATAAATAAAGATGTAAAGTTTTTCTTGAAGTAGTTACTTCAATAAATCTTGCTCAAGTTCACGAAGAATCTTCCTCTTGTCGATGATATATTTCAGCGAATGTTTTATTTGATTTTATAGCTGCGTTAACAACAATGAAAGCTTTAGAAAATATCCATGAACAATAAATGAGGGTGGAGAAACAAACGAACGTCAACAAATGAATTACAAAAATGAAATCTTTGGATGGAACTGAAAAGACGAGCAGTGAAGTAATTGTGAAACGTAGAACCGTCAGTTTTAATATATAAATGATTGATTATGGAATCGCGAAAAGAAAGAGCAGTCATTAGGGTAAAATTGAAAAAAACATGGTACAAACATTTTTCATTATAGTATGTTGTATTACGAATAGAATTAATTAAATATCCATTGGAAATAGAAGTATTCTAAAATAATTCCATCGAAAAATGCCGAAAAATATTAATCTACGTCGAAAATTTCAAAGCCACTTCTCACAAGCGATCTCATTTTTTTCAGTGCTTTTTTTTTTTTAAATTATTTGACAAGTTTCTGACAGAAAATACGCAGCGTCCGTGTCCATGTCTGTCTTTCGTGTTTTCATATTATTTATAGCCAAGGCATATTTTTCATCGTTCAAACGAATAGAAATGTTCTAAAATAAATTTGTGTAAAATAAATATACAATTTTTCACTATTAGATATCACAAAATTCGATGTTTCATCGTTCACATAAATAAACGAGGACACAAAACCCGCCACAAACCCATCCAAAATGATACGGAAATTGAAAAAGAATAAATTATTTTACTACGAAAAAATATAAATTTCAGGACGTTTTAGTTTCATATTCGAGCTCCTTTTAGAAACGAGTGGTTATAGTTATGAATGAAGAAAAATTGCAAATGAAACCAATTCCACAATTTCTATCCTAATGAGTCGTTTCAAATATCGGAATATTAATGTGCCCCTTTCTTCTTTTTTAAAAATTTCTAAATTTGTTATTTTTTATATTGGGAGTGATGTTTCAAACGTCACAGTAACAACTGATAGCGAAGATAACGACGTTCATCAATTACATACAAGCTTGTACGACGGTTCCTCAAGCGAAAAATACTTTTGCATTTATCATATCCACGTTTACGCGTGAAAAATCGCGTCGATATTTGTAAGCTGGTTCGCGAAAAATATTTGTTTCGCAGCGTGCGTTCCCTCGATTAAATTTCTCTTCAACGTTCGCCCTATCGCAGGGATACCAAAGAGGACGAATGAAAAGAAAAGAAAGGAACAGAAGGGAAATTCCCGTGTTGTTCTTTTGTGTATCTTTGTGTATCTGAAATAGAGTTATCCTGAACGACGGAATGAATTTAAACGCCGTTACTTCCATTTACAAAAGTTCCCAGCAACAAATACCGACTCTTTTCTTCGTCAGCCACCCTTCATTGGCTTTGTAAAATGGTGTTTCGTGTGCAAAATTGTTCCAACAAGTAAGAAATAACCTTGTTTCGATCGAGTACCTAATGTAGGAAAATTTAATTGCACGATAAGTTTATTTTTATTGATTGTTCTTACCGTGCGAGTGTAAAAGGTGCAGTTTGTTTATATACGAATGCAGTAACAAATTAAAAACTTTGGTTTTTAGGAATATTAATTGAGATGTTTGTTACTGAAAATCTGAAGTAGGGAATTGCCGATAATTCGAAAATTTTCGTTTCTTTTCACGATTTAATAGTATAAATAAATAGCGTAATAGGATAATAAGCTAACTTAGTACGATAGTATGAGAACAAAATATATTTTAATTCCGATAGTACCGTTGTAATTTGTAATTAAAATTTCTTTGGTAATGTACATTATATTTCAACATAATCTCTTCATAGAAATATAATAAAAAAGCGAATGTTACTAAATCTAAATCTATATCGTTAAACAATGAAAGAAAGTACATGGTAACGAATGTACGGTTACTATAGCTGAAATAAAAACTTCCTGCGAGAAGTGCGTCATTCTGAAGGCTTCATTGCCAATAAACGGCGCGATGTTTTATTTTCTTTCGCGCGTAGGGGAAGAAAATTTATGGAATTTTTGCAGCGTAACAAGCCTTTCGCGCATGAAACGAGGGAAATTTATAGCCAGTTCTAGACTAGACCTTAATATTAAAATTTTATCGTTGACAAAATAATATTAGATTTGTTACCACTATTCAGCCACGATCTTACGTACCTACGATGCCTACAAAAGAGATAACATCGTGTTTATTACAAGCTATCGTTTCAATTAATTTTTACAATCGCGTTTCAAATCGCCACGTTACGAATATAAAACAAAATTGGATTACATAAATCGACAAAAAAAGAAATTGCAAAGACGAAACTTTAAACGAAGCTTTGAATTCTTCTCTTTCATAAAAATTCTCTCATCCTAAACCCGCCAAACCAAACGAAATATTTGAAAAACACTTGAAAGCCAAGCTCGATAAACGACGGTGGTACCGCCCAAACCTAACCCAAACCGGAAGGGCCAAAAACCACGTTTTCCTACCTTTTCAATTTTCGGGTAACACTTTTAGCTTTGTGGAAAAATTCGCAAGAAGCAGCCCGGTTAATTGTCAATTTTCGCGCGAAGGTTAAGCGCATCGCCATCGATTCCTATGACTACACGGTATCTCGCTTATTGTGTATTAGAATGCACTCCGGCATCATAGTGAAGGGATTAGAGTGGCGGAGGGTGGCTAGCGAATGAAGCACGACGAAGTAGTCCGGACAGGAGCTTTCTAATTACAGGCGCATCTCGGTCGACTCGCTAATTTCCATTCGCTCGTGCCACTTGCACCTGGGTGAAAGAGTGTGCGAAGGATTTTAAAGAGAGAAAGAGAAAGAGAGGTTTAGAAAGTGTGTGATATGGTGGTGAGCAGAGAAAGCAAGAGCGCGGTGAGATAATAGACTGGAATATATGCAAATTCCTATCTTTATCATATAAAGTGTAAAAACATCGTTTTAATTAATGTGTTTCATTGTGATCGTGTATTTCTCTAAAAACTCGAGAAAAAATTAAGATAAAAGGATATCTGACTAAAATTTCACCTACCTTTGTATCTATTAAAACGTATTATATAAATAAAATAATCTCATAGAAAACTCTGAAACCTGATGAACCGAATATTTATGGAGAGACTCTCTAATTAAAACATTAATTTCGACGCAATGCCGAGTTCTACAACTCGCAACTAATTTCTCCGTATACGAAGAAAGCGTGGTACGCGTTTCAATATTTTTCTGAAAATGTCATCTCGAAAAGAATCCTCGTGTGCTCGAAGCGAAGGACTAAAAATGTCGGTCTCGAGATTTGTCCGTCTTTTTTCCCGCGTCGGAGGCGCGTAAAAATGTCAGAACATTTGTAGGGTATGCGAGGACAGAAAAGATCTAAGTCCTTTGAATTTCAATAACGATAAAGTATCGTGGTAGAGCTCTTGACACCGATGCTACGATGTCAAGAGGCTTTTCTCGAACACGATTATAATTTTGCAATAGCAAACGTTTTCACAGGAGCAACTTTGGAACACGAGTGTTTAGATGGTCTTATAATTAATAGGTTTTTTGCGTTGAAAGATAACGAACAAGCTCAAAGAGATAATGAAGTTGGCTGAGTCGCAGTTTCGAAATTAATTAAACAGAAACTGATCCGCCTTTAATCTTTCCGCATACGAAATCTTGAAACGATTAGGTATTCAATCTTGATTCAAGCATCCTATCTACAACTTCCTCAGTTTTTAATGAAAAAGTCGAGTTTAAGATTTTATAATATTTTTCAAGTTAATTTTCCCTTTGATTGCCGACACAATACTAGTAACCGGAAATATCTTTTCAGAAACGTAGCTACGTCGTCAAATGTAAAAGCCAAGGATTCCTTTGTTTCATTAATTAGACGAGATTTTAACAACAGAGGAGAATGAAAGAGAATGAAAAAAGCTGCGCGAGAATCATGAAATTGAACGGGGTTTCATAAACATGTAATGTGAAAGTCTAGAATGAGAGAGCTGCCCAGGTTTCAAACCACCGCCATATCGATTTACCAACATACGTCGAAGTTGTTGCACATATTGAAATTGTAGAGTGGATTCGCCCGAACAATTTACTTTATCGAACGATTCGTATACAATTTCTTAAACGAGAAACAAAAATTGAACTTTTGATATGCAGTAGCTGGCGAAAATATTTCGTCGCTCTTACCATATAAATTTTATTATTTTAAGCTTCATAATTATTCCGATTCATCTTTTGCTTCTCTTTGTATCCATTTAATCACATTATCAGACATTTCAGCGTCATCTCGTCTATATAACGCAATTAAAGACTATATCGTATCATTTGGTAAACAGTCGATTCGTTACTTATTAACAAATAATTACAAATTCTTCGTGTGAAAGTGGATCGATGGTTTATCAATAGGATAAAACGCGCCTATCGATATCTACTTTAGATATCGGTCAATTTAAACTGCACGTGGAAATACTGCCTCGTTAGAATTTGAATCAATCTTTCTCCTATAATAAGCGCCCAGTTTCTAATTAACAAGTTCGATAATGAACAGATATTCAGTGGTTTTCAATATTTATGGTCAACGTACGCGAGCATCATCATCGACCCGGTGCTTCCTCATCGCTTCCCGGCTTAATGGCATTGTTTTTATCATCGACTTCACTATTTCTGCCATAATTATTCGCAAACATCGTTCCACGATATCCTGCGACAAAGAATTTCGATCAAGCTCAATTACGTGCGATTCAGAGCAAAAATTGAGGAGGAACTTCTGCACGATTAACCGTTTGCGAAATTTTTGAAACATGAAATTTGGAGGTATCTACTGTTTGATGTTGCTTGTAATTTAAAAGCACAGATTAAACAATTATCATTATCATTTGCTCGAGCAATACTTTCATATTTAAATTTACAAGTAATATACGGTAAATTCATTTTAATATTTAAAACACTGATTGATATTAACGTAGTATGTCATATTTATCGTAGTTTGTTGGTACTTATTATAAATAAGGATACCGTTCGAATTATTGAAAGTGTAAAAGCATTATTATCGTTAGTAAAGTTCGACAGAGTTCTTTTGTACGATTTTTGGAACTTGAAGTTCAGAAAAAAATATATAGAAGATGATAAAGCAAATTACCATAAAACTAAATATTATTGGGCTCTGATAAAACTGACAAAGCGAAACTCCAATCTAAGAAATCACAATCGAACTCAACGTTTCATAAATCGCTGAGAACGTCTTTCAAAAATATTTTAATCAATCAATCAACAATCAACAATCAACATCCACGCCGGATATTTAGTTGCAGATAAGGAAAAGAAAAATATTCTTATTTACATGAACCACGTCGAATTTCAATATTGACCATTCTGCTCCAACGATTCTATCTGATACGGTCGAGGATGCTTGGCTTGTTTCTTTTCGTAATTAAATAACCGTTCTCCTACCATTGTAACCATTTCGCGGCTTATCAGATATTTCGATCACGTCGTGCAGGATCGTTATCGAGAACGAAGGAAACGCAACTATTGATTGAACCATCATTTATCATGTTTTTCTTCTCTATGAACGGCACAACGATCACGTACACGTGTCCGGAATATCGTATTTAGCTATCCGGTTGGTGAAACGACGATTTATCACGCTCCAACCTTCCATATCGTTCGTCTGGCTCTTTATGCATCATGAAATAAGTCGATTTTGTTAATAATGTATACTCTACACAGCAAAAGTTTAAAATAAATTGTTACTAGAAATATTTATGATCGCGGGAGTTTGAAATTAGTCTTTTTTTATTATATTTTTTTATATTTATATTTAACTATATTTCCTGTTTACATAGTGCTTTAAAAAGGATCAAGGTGAATACGATGATGGCGCACGATCTACTTTCATTGGTACTTGACCACGAAAAATAATTCATGCCACATCATAAATATGGAACAGATCGACACTACTCTAATTGCAAGTTTTGAACTTCTCATTCAAATACTTTTCCTCCTTTTGGATACAATTCGTGCCCAATTTCTTTCTTGAAAAGAATTCAGTATATGAAACTATTCATTTTAACTATGATTCTCTATGGAAAATTAAATAGAAAGGGTTTCTTTTATTTCGTAGAATTTTTGCGTCGAAACAATTATTTTAGAATTATTACAGATAGAAAATACCATTTTTAACTACAGAATATGATGTTTAAAATCATAGAGACGAGCTTTCTGATTTACTTGTCGTTGAAAATTAAAAATCTAGTAGTTACGCAATTTCACGACGCAAAATAGATCCTTAACGAGAGAGAGAGAAGAAAATACTCAAAATTGAGGAAAATCGTTAAACTGTATAATTACAAAAAATTTCAGCGCTGGTAATTTCGTACAAACAAATATCCCAAGAAAGTTTTTCATATCGACTTGTTTTTCATCAAACACCTCGTGACTCCGAATCACATGGTGCGCGTGCAATTTTACCTTTTCACGACCAATATGGCAGCATCCGTGTCGCCAAGGAAACTTCAACTGTGTTGCACGTTCACTGTGGTGGATTCCAGCGAACCCTCATATCGCTTCCAATATTCAAAAGTTCGAAACGAGTCACGTGTCCCTGCGTCTATGTTTGACGTCTAAATACAGCGGACCGCTTCATTCGTTTACTAAAAAAAGGAACGTCGGCAAAGCGGGAGGGAAAGAGAGACAGAGAAACTTTTATCGACGTTAAAAACAACGACCGGAAGAAAATTTACATACTACTGGGTGGCCATGTGCGACGAACAACAAAAACCGCCGCGCTGGTTCTTTTGGCCGCAAACCTTCGATTCATCGTCGCCGCAAACTATTCGCGCGAACGGTCGAAACTGCAGCCTGCAATGCAGCAAAAAATAAAACCGAACCGGCCGCAAGAAAGCTGGTGTAAAACCAGCGGCAATAATACCGCGATTTTCCATAAATTGCGAAAACCGTTCGAGCAAGGGGTGAACCGGTGTCGTTCGGTTATCTCGATTGCCTGAAAATTGTGGTGTGGATTAAGTTGAAACGTAAGCATATCGAAAGCACTTCGCTGGAATATTAGATTCGCGAATTCGTGAAATGCCTTCCTGAAATTTCAGTTTGATGAGTCAATATTATCTATCGTCGGTTGTTATCTCAAGAATCGAAATGGTTTAATAGCGTAAATGATCGGAAGATAAGTAATGAATTTATATTCCGGTAAATAAGCAGGAAAATTCTAAAATGATTTATTTTAATTAATAATAAATACTAGAACGAAATTTATTTTAGGCTTTGTAAGACTATCGCAGGATAGAAATACAATTACAGGTGTCAAGATATCGAAGATTGTGGTTAAACATTGAACTAGATCCACGTATTCCTATGAATTTATTCTTCCATTAAATTCCTAAAGGCGATAAATATGGGAAACTCAAACCTTGCAAGTGATAAATCTTAAACAGCAATATTGTTAATTTTTTATAATTCCGTCGCTCTCTATTAAAATTCTGTAATACATTCAGGAACTACATATCCGCCGGATAAATTAAAAACCTACATCTCTCTTTCATTGGAGCTTATCAAAGGATTTGCTTCGGACAAAAAGAAAAGTCTTTCGATTCACAATGTGTCTTTCGACGAACAGCTGGTTCTTTCTGTGGTTTTCGAGTATCTGGCAGCCTCTTCGACTGTCGTCTATGGAAAAGGAGGACACCCATAACCGTATTCTCCATCGTAGGCATAGGCTGGCTAATTACGCGGATGAGATAGCAAGATGCTGTGGCTAACGGCGCGGCAATTCCTTTGCTAATCCTCCGAATGGTATTCACGCGACCGCGTGGTTGGACGTGGCTCAGTACCAGCATCGTTCGAATATCGCGATTTCTTTTTGTTTGCGTGATGTAAAAAGCGTGACGGAAAAAGCTTTCATATATTTCAATGTACAACTCTTTTTGGGTGACTTTTCTATGTCATATAATATAATAAGAAATTTGAAAATGTATATAGAGCGTTATATACAAAAAAAAGTATTTCACTGACTAAATCAACTTATAATATCGAGACTTATGGTATTATACTTATAGTATTAGTATCGAGAGTACTAAGATAGAAAATTTTTATTTTCATTATATCTTCTAATTAGATAATTTTGTAATACAGTCTACGAAAGAAAAAAAAAAAAAAAAAAAAAAGGAAAAGAAAAGAATTGTAAAATGATCAACTTCCAATTACGTAACTTTCTAATGAAGTATATTGAGAAAAAATCGTAAGCGTTTGGTATTTGCAGTATTAGCAGTATTTGCGAGAAATTAGAATCGAATGAGAGATGTCAGAGCTTCCGGCGAGAAACCAGTTAACAGGTAATAGAGATTGAGGAGTCAAGGCGTGATATTACATTTTCTGTAAGCCGATAACTACCATCTTAATACCTGATAATATTTTATGAACATAATATCGATATCGTCTAACCCAGCCGATAAGATCGTTTTAATTAATGTTCGATTAATATTCAACACTTAATAGTTTATCAAACTACCATGATTATAATTATTGACCTATTTATCGATCTATTTGTTCATTAACCTAAATTCAATAATATACGAATATTATATACATATATAGATATACTCATATAACACAAGAGCAAATTAATTATATAGGGTGTTCCGCGTAACACGATGAAAAATATTTTAAACCGTACTGTAATGGTATCGAGTGTACTACAAATGATACTGCATAGCAATAAAGAAATAACAAAAGTACTTTGTTCTCATAACGAAACTAAGGTCATCTTAGTTAACATAAATGTGCCGCTGATTAAGAAAATGACCTAAACCATATATTTTTTCTTTCAAGGTGTCTCAAATTCCGTTTAACGACGAATCGACAGATCAGTTTCTACCACTTTGCAAAGATAGATATAGATATGCAAAATGAGCGATAAATTTATTCTTCTTTTAAATTATTGATTTAAGCCATTTTCATAATTATCGGTGCAATTGTAACCGTATATTGTTTCTGTGTTGCAGGTGCTTTTTACAACTGTGCATTTTCATAGAAACGTGAAAGCAAATTTGTGAAATGTCGCGTTGTTTATCTCAACAAAACAAAATGGATCGTACGTAATTCGACAAAATAATATAAAACAAAAAACATTGTGCGTCTATTATTTCCTCATAAAACGAAAGAAACTTTTCGGATAACTATCTATTGGCACTACTATTAATTGCCTACAAAGAGAGATGCCACTTTGCATTAATATAAAAATATTTTTCAATGAAAAGACAAAATTTGTCGATTCTGTCACGTACGTCGTTCAACGTTTTCTTCAAGGGCGATTGAATTCTTGACGAGCTGCGTTAATCTGTCGATGGAACAGGCATGTACGGCTGTCCAGACGATGTCAAAGTTAACGATCGTCTCAGTGTAATGCGGATCGGGAAACTGATACGGCCTAAGCCCTCGCATTAAACTTTAAGCCGAGCTTTCCACGGCGGCTTGCCTATCGATAGAAATACGTCTCGTGCCGGAGCCTTTCCTTTAAGGCGAATTTAGAAATCGACTCCCGGGGAAATGTGATTCCTCCGCGGGGAATTCCTGCTGCAGCTCTGAATGCCAAGAGAAAAAGGAGAACGAAGAAATCGCGACGCTCCCAGCTTTATCAGCGACCGAACGTCGTTGGCCCACTTTTATTTCAGCCAACTTTTCATCGTACCTTATTCAACTCATCGATCGCCGAATGAAACAACGATGCCTCCAAAGTAATTAATGATTATCGATATCGCGATTCCCCTTCGATTTTCGTTTCATCGTTAATGGTAATGCGAACTGCGATTATCGTTAACCTCATCGTGGTCGAATTTCCTCTCTACTTTTTTTCAATCAGGTGCAAATGGTTCTTTTTTCGGCTATACAGTACCGTTTAAAAGTTTGGATTAGTTTCAATACTCAAACGTCAATATGCGAATGAAGAGTAATGTATTAGATTGGTTTCTATGTATTCTAATGTATTAGAAGCGTTTTTTTGGGATGAAGACTTATTAACACTAAATCTATCACTACTGGTCAAATTGACCGTTTTCAAATTTCTACACAAACTTAAGCATATTTAAACGTTATCATATCGCTTCATAATTTTTGACTTTTCATACAATATATTTTTCGGTATTTACTTCTAGTTTGCTTTTTTCTTTTCTAAGAAAAAATTGTATTCTGTCTTACAAATTGGAATTAAACAAAAGTAAATTTGGAGGAAATTTTATGAAACTTCATCACTTTATATACATTCAGTTATAAATTAACCATTATTTAAGTTAGATCATAAAAACTATTACATTTTTTTATTACAAGAAGGTTTAAGTCGATAGGTTTAGTGTTAGTAGTTAATACTTATTAATAGTACGTAAAATCGATCCTGTAAATAAAACGTTTCTAGTACGAAATTGTTGCAAGCTTTCTTTCAAGTAATTTGTGCTCCAAAAAATTGTTTAAGCGAGATGCAGGATGTCTTTAACCTCGCTCGAGTGACGCATTCAAGCTACAAAAAGATTTCACGACGCTTTTCCTTATGTAAGAAAATAAAACCGAGCAACCTAGTTATTCACGACGACCGACAGTGAAATTCTGAAATTTCAAAGGTTAAGACAGCCATATAATATGACATATTTGATATAAATAAGATAAATGCAGTAAATATTAAATTGCAGTATGGATATAATAAAAATTAAAGATCTAGTAAACTACATACGGTTTATTAAATAACATAATAACTGGTATTTGATATTACGGCAAATGTCGTACATAATATAACGATACGATGTCGATAAATTAACCTCGTTACTGTGAATAAAGGCTGACTGGGAGAGCATAGACATTGACTGGAGCAACGTGAAACGGCTACGACAAGCCCGCCGACAATGAAGCTTCCTGAAAGGAAGTAGCGGGTTACGTGTCGCCAGCAAAAAGGTGAAACGGAATGTTGAAGGTTGGCGAACCTGGGAAATCGTGCGTGGAAACGGACGCAAAATAGCGCGATGAAGTCAAGAGAGGGAAATAAAGGAGGAAAATAAACTACATTCTCCACACCCGACATTGTTACGTATAATGTCTGACCATTTATCGTCTCGTACTACTTCGGCCTCAGTTGACTCGCTCAGTAGTAGCTTCGCGCTATTCGACCGAAACTTTTAAATTGGATGACGTTCAACTGGAAAGAGAGATAGTGATAGATGTGGATAAAAGATTGTGATACACACACACACATATATATATATATAAATGATTTTTTTTGTTTCGTTTTTCATTCATTGGATTCTTTGAATCGTATTAACTTTTTAATTCCCAAAGTTGCACCGTTTGTTGTATCTCAAAACGACATCAAACTATGTCCTTAATTAATATTCAGCGTTTTCCGCAAAGCTCTTTTCTTCACTCCTAATGAAGTAGATCTCAACGTTTTAGTCCGAAACATTCGTATATTACCATAGAAGTTAATATTAAAAAATTAATATTTGTGCATGTGTCATATTATCTCGTATTTTGAATAATATTAAGATTATTAATAATAATATAGATAACAATTTGTAGAAAATATCTATTCCCCAAAGTGAAAAATCCAAGATTTCTGCTGCTTGATTTACATCATCGAGTAAATGTTTAAGCAATAGTTTAGAGGTATAAGTAATCGATACTAACGAAGTAACGTTGATAGCACATTTTAAGCGACCGATAGCAGGGAAACTCTCTAAGATATTTAAATCGATGAACTTTTTAAGATCGGGATTCCAGCGTATTGAAATTTCATGTTAAATGATATTGAAAGGAGCTTTTAAACATGTTCTCCATGAAAGTAAAATTAGTTTAAAGTTCCGCTAAAAGCTATCCAAACTCTACTTGGTTTTAAGAGGATCTGTTCCACTTTATCAAAACACGTATGAAAATTCTTTCGAACGCGACGATTATAAATAGAAGCGATTTAGCAATATTAATAGCGTTAAAAACATTTGATACTTTATTAAAAGATAATATCATTTTAATGAGAGGATTAAGAAACCCATTATGAAAAGGGGAAACATTAAATTTCGCATACAATGAGCAGTTCGCAAAGTTCATTTCCCTACTACTAAGAATTTGCTCTTCAAACACCGCTACCCCTTCCTCAAATTTAAAAGAGACGCCTCTGTTATTACGTTACTTGAAGCCAACCTCGACATCATCATCTCGACCACCATCGGAGAAGAAAAAGGAGCGCCTCCATCATCATTTACTAAACACCAACCGCAACAGCCCTCACACCATCTTCTAGCTAGTCTGAAACGTCTAAAAAGGCCCATCGAATCTCGGGGCAACAGGCGGAGGTAAGACGTTTCTGACGGTGGAGGAGAGAAAGGAGGGTAAGACAGAGGCTAGTGATGAGGCTTCCTCGCAGGAAGCACTCGCTTACGAATTGCGGAAAAGAGGGAGCGGCGTCGGCAATGCTGGAAATCAATCTGCGCGCCGTTGGAAAAAGGAAGGATGTGGAGTCGGTAGTATGCTCGAGGAACGACGCCGTTGCAACGACTTTGAAGAAAAATAAAGAGAGAAGAATAAATGGAGAAGAAAAGAAAGACAGAGAGAGAGAGAGAGACAAAGAGTGGAGTCCAGGCGCGGATTAAGAGGGTGCTAGGTGGTGCCACAGCTCCGGGCTTCGTCTGTTCGGAAAAGTACATCTCGCCAAGAAAAATACATTCTGTTTTACGAGTATACGTTATTTCAAGAAAAATGAAAAAATACGCGCATTTTGAAAATGCATAGCAAACAGTTTCGAATATAATTTATCACGAAATAAAAAGTACACGTATTTCAAAAAATGCTTACTAAATGATTTTAAAATATAATTTATAAACTTGACTTCATATTTACGTATATTTTCCGCTGTATTTTTCTATGATGGAGACTTCTGCTAGGTCAATAGTCGCAGGCGTTAGAAACTTTAATCCAGCCCGTGGTAGAGTCGAGGCGAGAGATAGCGAGCGTGGTTCAGCTTTGTTCTTGATCGTACTCGCTCCTATTGAAAATTCACACTGAAAATTTCAAGCCACCTTTCGTCGCGCCTTTTCGCTACTCCTTCCAAAGACCTTTGTCCCCTGCTGCTTTGAAATTAATGGCAGCCTGCCGCCTTATTCGATTACATTGCGCTGTAAGTGAATAAGATCATGCCTCGGGCTGCAAACGGCGCATGCGTGGCGTTTTTCGTTTTTTCTTCTTTTTTTTTTAATATGCTACTATCGTGCGGGTATCTTGTAGTTGTGTTTATATATGGCGGTTTTCATATACGGGTTATGGGTCTTTGTGGAGTTATTTCAGTCAGAGTTTGATCACGTCCAGGAATATTTGATAGCTTTAGTTTTGGGGGATGATTGAGATCCAAATTGAGCTTGAACGCTGAAATTGTGGAAGGTTTGCAAGTTTGGTGACTGATATGTGCGCGGTCCAGGTCTGTACGTTATAGAAAGATTTTGAAAATGTAGCTCGTCGTAACATTGTAATATATTAAAGATATTAAAATATCGCATGTGTCAATAACTGTAATAAAATACCGCTAATTTATCAACAGTTAATTTACAGGTTGTTTCCATTTTCAGCGAAGTTGTATTAAAATCCTGCTGTTGGTGTATCATATCTTCCTCGCGTGATCTTCGCATAAAATAATTGCTAAATAAATTAAATATTGCTCTTCATCTCAGATCTGTGAGCCCCTTTTTTTAGCAAACTGTCCTATTTGGTATCCGTGAGACTCAACATTGAAACATGGGTATATTTGAATCTTTATTCGTTTCACGCGTGCTTTAAGTAACATAACATAAAGACCCAGTAGTCACATTTTTACCAACGACAGGAGTTCTGTCAGTGTTCAAGTTGAACTGTTTCGACCAGACAGCGACGATCCTTTGAAAATCGTGTGCCTCGTCGCTTTTCATCGTGTAAGCCCGGATTTTCGCGAGACTGTGGCTGCATTTTAATTACTCAAACGTCACGTGAACGAGTCGACGCGGGAATGATCCTTCCGTTCTCCCATTCGCATCGTTTTGCGATTCTCGTCATTAACAGTATTCTATTAGACGCTTTGAAATCCCGCGCGAGCTTAACGATTGCTGGAAACCGCGTTTCCGTAAGGCTTTCGACCATCACACTATCAATTAATTAGCGACCAGAGTGTTCCGTTAGCGACTATACAAAAGGTAAGTTTCACACCAGTACTGTCACTTGTTTTCTTCTTGAAAATTTCTATCGTCTAGACTTCGTTCGTTGTCGGATTCTGAGGAAAAAGTTTGTTCGTATTTTCTTTGTATTGATAAACGTGACACACAACGTTCGAATCATATTTGACGTCCTGTGAAGATTTTACTTCATTCTGTGTATAATATTAACACTTTGACTGCCACGTTGGTCATATATAACCGTCCACGGTTTCTCCTGTGACGCCACGGTGGTCATTAGTGACCGGAGCGCTTGAACTTCTTACAATTGTAAAAATTGTATGAAAATTAACAGTTAGGGCAGTTTGAATATAACCAATAAATAGAAGATACTTTGAAATAAAAAGTGTCCCATTGGTCAATTAAGCATTTTTACTAGAACATCAATAAAAAAAAAAAAAAAAAAAAAAATGAGAACAAATCTTGCACCTAATGGTGCACTGTGTTTGCATCCATATTTTTGAGAGGTAATCTACGAATATTATTACAAACACACTTTAGAAAATAATTGTAAATGCTGCTTTATAATCATATAATTGAGGCTAGAAGTGTGAACATACCTTGCTATTATATATAGAATGAGCAAATACTGTTTACTAATACCTTCTACACGTTTCAACAATATATTCTGATCGTTTTACTTAGACAAAATAACGAATGCGAATGATTTGTTGAAATAAATGAAGCCTCGTTCTAATGTGTCGCTATCAACTGTTACCAAGGCACCATGGTAGTCACCCGTGACCACCAATAAGATAAACGGTCCATTGGGGAAGAATGTTGTCTTACATCATCAATTTATTATTATTTTGCCATTATATGGCAAATAATAAAAATACTCCCGTAGTGTCCTGAGCGAAGTACGTGATTTCGGCGTGGAAGTCAAAGTGTTAATACGTTTTCTTTGGAGAAGGCTACTACAACTTAAAGAAAACAGATTATTGGTGACTAAAAACAATTCTATTATCGATATTGGTTATCGGTAACCAAACAAAAAAAAAAATGCTGCTATGAATGATTATCGATGGCCAAAAACGTTCTCTGATCGATAATAGTTACTGGTAACAACAATAGAGTATTGATCATTTATGATAATTATTTATAGCTGGAGCACATGAAAACTAATATTTTCCAATCATTTATTCTGATCGAAAATTTCTTTAACCGTTTGAGTCCCAAGCTGTTTAGATTTTGTGTCGAAAAGTCACATTTGAACGGTCACAGACTCACGGTATTTTGTATTTCATTGTTATCTTCTGAATAATTTTTATTGAACAAAATTTGAAATATTTATAAACTAATGTAGATGTATTTCATGAAATAACAAATATGACGAGCGCTATTGCTCCGCTTGTTTCTCTTCACAGTCGATTAAGACAAGCGTTATCACGCTGTTCAGGATTTTTCTGTTGTTTCAAAGATCCCTGGGACTCAAACGGTTGAAATTTCGTGATCAGCGTCACCCATTTAAACAAAAAGTACCTTTTCGTCAATGACATTTCTCATAAAAATGTTACAAACTACTGTTATTTTTCATCGCTGTTTTACTTTACAAGTTAAACTTTACAAGTTTAAGGGTTAAATTAAAAATCTAAATGCTCTGGTTCAGTCCCGTTTCTCTGAAATCTATTAAAACCATTTCGTCGTCTTAAAATCAACAAATCGTTTCGATCGAGTTGTATTTCAGGCTCAGTGAAGTCGCTGATAAAAAGTCGTTCGATCAAAACGTCGTAAAAATCCGCGGCAAATATTAACCTCGGCTGGTGGTCGATTATGCGAATGCAGCACGAACACACCAAAACGATGACGAATAAACGCGTTTACTCTTTACCGTGGCCAGATGTCGCGTCTACTCGCGCAATGATACGAGTAGATTTTTCTTGGTCGCGTGAATTTGAATGCGTGGAAAACAAATATTTTCCCGTCAGTCTGATTTTCACGTACGACCGATCCCCGCCACCCGATTATTATTCGAAATAAAAATTCAATACTATGCCATGGCTGTGATAAATATTCGGCCAACGGCGTTCATGCATTCATTCAGTTCCCAGCTACAAAGATACCTCCCTCGACTCGATCAAATTATGCGTTCCTATAAATCCTTCACGTCGATACAGCAAATGCTCGACGAACACGTCTTGGAAAACTCCTGTTTGTCGGCGAATGCATTTCTGTTCCAAGTTTTGCCGGATAGCTCTCGACACCTTCAAAACATCCCTCTCGATAATCTAAGTTTGTACGATCGATAATTCGATCAATTAATTGACAGTTCGAATGTTGTTACGAAGGGAGAAGTATTAATACGTGTGACGAAGTGATACAAAGAATCGATTGCTTCATCGAGACGCAGCAAAATCAAAATGGGTTTTGTAGGCTATAAAATTCAATTCTTTTTATCGCTTTCAGTTTCGTATCGGCAAGAATAGCGAATATTTTGAAATGAAGTATTAATTGAAATATTACGTCGAATATAAACCTATTCTCCGCCTGTAGCATATTAATAATAAGTTCATTACTCTTTTCTTCGTATTTAATTTCCATCTTTTTCTTTTTATTAAAGTTAGAAACGACCTATGTTCGCGTTGAAGAGCACGAAGTAAATGTTACACGTTAATTCGGGAAAATGAAGCAGCTACGTTCTTCGTTGTTGTCTCTCCATTTTTTCACCGGATTTCCGTTAATTAAAGTCGATTAAACAGTCTCGTATCGGCGACTTGTTACCTCACCCGGATTCGTTTCATTTCGTGGCTTGATACTACGGTAATATTTGTAATTAAAGATAAATATAGGAACCGTAACGTTGTATTTGCATGATATTGGAAGTCTCATATTGGCATCGGTCGCGTGATGGTGAAAAAAGTCTCCATCGTGCAATATTGTTCGAATGGGAATATGTATGGGGAAGGCGATAATAAATCGTACACATTGAAACACGTGCATTTTTATCCTGCCACCCTCTATTGATCATTGGTACTGTTTCTTTCTGTGATTTTAGTTTTTTACCCGACACTTGGGTAGCGTTGGGTAGCGGTTTGTTTGTTGGCTGAACTGATTTGTAGCGGGATTAATATTTGTTTAGTCCGAATTACAGGGATTTTGTGAAAATAAATACGTGTAATGGATGACCCGTCAGCCGCGTAATTATATACGTGTATAGAGCGATACACGATACGTAAAATACATAGAGGGTAGTTCGTAACTGGTGGATTCTGTGAAAAAAAGGCGAAAATGTAGAATACAATTTTTTTCTATAACGTTTCCCGAGAAAATCGGGTTTGAAAATTTGACAAGTATGTTTAAACTGGGCTAATTTCATATTAAACCTAAAGTAAACAATCAGAAGGAAGTTATTATACATACGAAAAGTATAGTCGAAATTGTAAAGTGAAATTTTTTCGTTTAAGCTTGCAGTTTCGAAAAAAAAAAAAAAAAAGAGAAAAGTATATTTGTAAATGCCATGCCTGTGTATCAGATCAGTTCCTAACTAAATATGTTCAAACTTTATTTCCTTGAAAATGAGGGTTTAGAGGGAAAAATATGATCTTACAATTTCAGTTTACTTTCGTATGTGTAACAATATGCTGCTAATTATTTATTCATACCTAGTCTGTACGTAGCCGAATTTAAGTATATTTGACAAATTTTTTCTCAGGAACGAAGCGTCATATAAAAAAATTTCATTCCATATTTTCCACTTAATTCTTCTCGTAGAATTATCCAATTGTACCATCAGTTACGGACCATTCTGCGTAATATGTACATTATATAAAAATGGCAAATAATACGGAAAATAATATCGAAAACGAGTACTCGTTGTAGCATTTAGCAGGCGGAACAAATCTCTGCTCTGATTGCATTTCTTCAACTGTGTTCATCAAAATATGAATCTGCATAAATATTCGCGATGTATTTATATTTTTCAGTGTTCGTAAGAGATAACGTCAAAAATAACATAAGCGCGCCAAATCTCGGAAATATCGGAAAAATCACGCTCCTATCATAACCAACCGATATTACGGGCCTTGCCAAACACACTGTGCAAGACAACGTCCAGGCACGAGCGGAACCGGAAATGAGGGTCATTCTGTTCTGGACACGTTTCCATCGTCGCTAACGCGAAAATAGCAATACACACCGAAAGGAGAGGAATTTGGTGATTGTGTTTATACAATCGCAGATTGGATTCCTATCGAACCAGTACCACTGCGCCTTGATGTTCGTCCATTTCACGTTAATGTTAAATTTGTGACATTTGCGGAAATTGATAATGTAATTGAAATTATAAAATCGCGAAATGTTTGTGTTCCGTGATTTTCAACGTCGACTGATTGCAGGCGTTTAATTATGCTCTGTTTCAGCTGCGGTTTATTGATTTTGCTGTTGCTTCGTCAAGTTTCGTTTTTGTAACTAAATGATACATACAGCAGGTAGATATAACGTAATTCAAACATTTCAGAACTTGAGAGTCAGATAACGCGAATATCTGAAAATTGGGAGACCTCGAGATTTGGAAATTTGATACGCTGAAAATTCCACTGAACGAATATTTGGCAAAGTCGAAAGCGGAGATCCTTAACGAAGATACCTTGCCTAAGGTGTTGAAAGTTTGAAAATTTTGAAATACACAAGCGTGGAACGCTGAAAATTTGAAAGTTTAAAAATTTGGCAATCCAGAACTTTGAGGATCTTAAGACTCAAAAAGTCACAAGTCTGAAATATCGAAGATCTGATTGAACGAATACTTGGAAATTCGGGAACTTGAACCACTGAGAAACGTATCTTACCGAAACAAACGGATCTAGCTTTGTATAGAATTTCCACAACGGGAAGCAAACCAAGAGCAGTCTTTGAATATTTAATTCAAGAGAAGGGTTCGTTGGTGTTTTCGAAAATATAATTCACAATGTGTCGGAGCGTAGAAACAGAGAGGTTGATTCTATAAAACGTGTAAGATATTCCTTTAGAGTTCATACAGTCATCTCGCAGCTTGCATTCGTTCAATCATATTCCTTACGCAATGTGCAAATGAGAACGCTCGGATATTTCAATGTCTCGAAACATAATGATTATAACTGACGTAGTGACGTGGAGAGATTCTTGGAGAAGGGATAATATTATTGTAATTTCATCGAAATGTCGATATAACAGTCGATTATACGGAGAACAATTAATGTTATATATATAGTTGGTATGTAATTAGAGTGCGTTAACAATGGTTGGAATTACGGTTGGAAGTATTGTTACTACTAACTAAGGGTATTGATGAAATCTGACAGGAAATTTATTAGGAATGTCCATTGTGAAGTTATGTTTTATAATATATCATATTAATGTATTGCTGTTATCATAATAGTATCATATGATACGATTGTAATTAATTCTGCATAGTATCTTTCCTTTTTGCAATAGAGCTTCTCTTATCCGATCTGATGAAATTGTGCAGAAAATGGAATTCTCTATTTTAGTATATTTCTAATTTAGGAGATTTCATTTATTCGAGTAGAGATTAAGATTAATCTACCGGTTCTTTAAATATTTATTTTATCTTTGACAAATAAGACACATAAATTTTTCGACATAAATTTTCAACTAAATTGCTCTTCCTTTGCTAAATTTATTGCAGTTACGCTACTTTTGAGTGTTTTTTAAATTATAGTTAGAACACTATTAGTTTTATACTAAACTCTTATAATCAGAATTTACAATCGATTAAAGAAAATAATACAGTGTATATAAAAATTAATAAGATATGTAGATATTTGAAACGAAAGAAAATATCCTTTACTGGCAAATGTTATGTTCTGATGATACAACGTTTGAATATTAGGGTATTCGTATATATATCGTATACATGTATACTAGGATATTAATTGTTTAAAAATTGGATTGGACAATTTTATATATAACTATCTAAAACTATTTAATCAATGAATTATACATATATCGTGGAATGAACATAGGAAATATATTCCGTTGACCAGAAAATAGTACATCATACTTCGTCAATTTTCAAATTAAATCACGATAGTGTTGTCTAAATGAACTTAATTCTTACAAAGATATACATTGTCTTAAGATAATGATGACGAATATTGTCTGGTCATGTACGATCTGAATTACTCTATCTCGTTACATTTTCTAAGAGTTTCTTGTCTATCTTGATTAGTGAGTAAACTGTACTCTTAATGTTATAGCTTATGTTTCAGAACACGTATTTCTATGTATTTTATTTCATAACGAACAAATAAATTGTAACATAAATACAGAAGGAAAGCAGAATCGCACGAGATTCGAAACGATGGAGATTCTATTTCGAGGAAATACTTTGGAGAAATATCAATAAGAAAAACTCCATTAATAATAAACGATCTTCAATATTTTTATTAATCATCTAACTGTAACCATCAAAACATGCATAAATTCCTGGAACGATACTCCATCGAGAGACGTGAAAGAGAATCCAGTATTCAACAAGAATGTTGTGCAGCGTCTAGCCAGCGCCAAATGAAAAAGCGAAATGGTTTTAAAAGACACGATTTCAAAGACTCAGTGCTTGTCGAACAAACTGCAGAATAATTTTTGTTCTTTGATCAGCGTAATTCGCTTCACGCACCAGAGATTTCCCAGGCGCGTTAACCTCGCAGAGGAGTGTAAAGCAATCTCGTAGCCTCGCGGATTATTAGCCACGTTCTTTTACGGCGTCTGTAAAATAACGTTACACCACCGTCTTTCGACGAATCGATATCTTTTTCTTTCCTTCTCTCTTTTACCTGGCAGGTGTCTCTTTCTTCGTTTTATCGGCCGACGGATACTCGATCTATATTCCGTGGAGCCGCGAAAAGGCTGTAAAGTTTGGATAAGGAAATTAATCGGTCGCTTCGACGCAACTAACTTTTTACTTTTTTCAACCGGGACTAGGAACACCCTTAATTTAATGGAATGTAAATGTGTGCACCGTGAATTTTATCGTTCGCGTTCTGAAAATTATCAGCGTTTGGTTATCGAAATTACTTTCTAGGATAGAGAGCTCTGACTGTTGTGAATTGAGGTAATCGAAACTTTCTTTAGAGCGGACATTTTTTAACCGATTTAACTTTCTCTGATTTATACAGCAACGTCTGGAATAATTAAATCGTACGTTTTCTTATTGTATCTCAAATTGTATAGCCGAAATATAAAATTCGAATTAATGTTAAAATCCAAATTACCTGTTACCCTATCCAAGGTATCGTTTAAAATAGAGAATCACTTTGAAGAATTATTTCCTTTTGTGGAGACATGGCAACAAAAAAAAAAAAAAAAAGAAAAAAGAAAAATTGTAATGTCGCTACCATCGAGGATGAGATATTTTATGCAAGTTCAATTTCAAATTGGCACAACGTTTCCCCGTTTAATCACCATAAGTGATATCTACCATAAAGCTGTCCATTATTATGCTTATTCATAGGATTTGTCGCTACTACCATTTCCCGTTTCCTTTTGTTTTTTCGTTTTACCCCTTGACGGTGGCACGAATAACTTCTCCGATCCCTCAACTCTTGGAGCTTTTCCAATTATCGGTCGAATCATTCGAATCGCGCATTTGCATTCAGTCCACTCTTTTCAGAACTTGTTTCAATGCTAATACGTCATCATTTACCTTCCCTTATGTATTTAATTCGTACAAGGTATTTTCAGAGGTATATAACCGATCGCTATTGATTTTTGTGTTCATAGGAAACACGATGTTTTCTGTGTTTCTCGTTGATTCGCGAAACTTTTATTTTAACAGAACTTTTAGCTTCTACGAGACTCCTCTTCGCCTATTCCCTTCCGATATTTCCGCTAGGTCGTTTTTAATTATAAAATCACTTTGATTTAATACGATGAAATTTGATGGCATGATTTGTCAAATTCTAACTTAGAAGAATCGAAATTTCGTAAAAACACACCGATATAATATAATTTCGGTATATAATGTCGTTATATAATCTCGAACAATCATCAGAAACAAATAATCTATAGATATGCAAACTATTTTTAGAACCACTAAGGTTTAAACCATCATAACCTTTTTACTACCTTGTTCCTATCTTTCGGCGAGTAACATGCAACAAAAAAAAAGAAAAAAAAAATAAAAAGAAAAAGAGCGAGAGAGAACGAGAATCCATGGGTAAAAGAGTTGTCAAAGAAAATCCTTCTATATGGAAGGAAAAAAAGGCACGTTTGAACAAATATCAAAATATTCAGGATCCTTCGTCTCTGTCTTGATCCACGAAGAATCGATAAGCGAAGCGTTTCCCAAAGTATCAATCATCGTATCCACGCCGGCGTTCTTTTCTTCCCTTCAGGGATATCTGCCGGGAAGAAAAGCAACCCCCGTCGAATGTAAAATACCAAGACGCGGGAGTTTACGAGGCACCGAAGAAAACAAGGTAGACATTTCTGGCCCGAAATCGATGTGCCTGTTAAGCGTCGACCGAAATAGATAAGTTGAACAGAGAATCGACCGAACGATAAATGGAGCAGCAAAAAGCAGTAAGATTTATCTGGATGGTCGTGGGACGATGTTAACGAAAGCTTTCTCGGAACAGGTGAAACGATTTCTCTCAAGAAATCCCGAAGGAACAACTATTGGTTATTTGCTAACGATATGCTGTATCACAGTGACCACCAAAAGTATTTACGTTTATATTTGTTATAGCATCTGCATACTAATTAATTAATTAGATCTGTTTGCTCAACCATACGATTGTAAAGTCTTTGGAAATAGTTTAAGGAAACGACAATTGTTTTTAAATCGAGGACAATCCAACGAAAGGGAATTTTTTTGGATTAGCGTACTTTTTTTTCTTTTCTCAGAGCGTATTGGACTTTCTCCTTCTTTAAAACAGCCACTTGTCAATTATTTTTTCTCTCCATCTCCTCCATCGTGAGAAAATACCAAATTAGGAGATTCGAGTGTCCACCTCCTCGAAACTTGCATAACTTCAAACATCTATCAGCAAACCGCTATCATCAGCCTGTAGTGAAATTTCATCGAGTAAACACGCATTTCTTCTACCAAGTAAACGCGTTTATCCTAGTTTTTTCCAAACTGTCCTTAAGCTTTAAAGTGACTCGATTACATTAAACTACACTCCGATCTCTAGCAGTGTAACATGATATATTAAATATGATATATTAAATTTCGTAAATAGCATCTAGCAGTAGGTGCTCTCACGTAATTACAAAAATTGTAGAGAAGTAGTTTGTAGGAAATACCGCAGGTACCGATAGACTTTTCAGGAGAAACAAAGAACCTGCACGTTACGATGTCGTCGAAACTCATGAAAAAGAAAAGTATATCCATAGAAAAGTCTGTATGTGTGGCCTTTCAACCATAAATAAAACTCAATGTTCCATTCGTTTAGATAGATGACATAAGCAAAAGCTGAGAAATAATTAATCGATGTTTACTGAAATTTATGTTTTTCTACAGAGACTACGTTAGTCGTACCAGTGACACCATTTTCTGCCATTATTAGTTATTTATAATGGGAAATTGCAATTAAATTCTATATTTTTAACGAATATTTCCCAGTAAAAAGCAAAATTTCTCAATTTCTGTCACTTACAGTGTTTTCCACAAGTGCTCTTCAATTGTAGACTATAAAAATGGATGTAGAATATGACGAAAAGATGCTTCGTTGGAAACATAAAGAATTAAAATATGTGTGTAATGATATTAACAATATAAGAATATCTATTAAGAAGTAGAGAATAGATTTAAAAAAATTTAATAACGCAATTTAAATAACGTAACGTTGTAGCAACGATAAAATCTGGATAGACAAATTCCCAAAGCATCCTTACATTTCGGTGGGATTTTCTTCTATTCACAGAGAAATGTATTTTCTGAAAGAGGGATTATCCGAATCGAATCACCATGAAGGGAAAACGCACGAGGCGATAATGTTGCTCGAAAATCGGAAAACAAATTCCGAGCAATAGATTCCCGCGGGAGCAAGGTAGTCGGGAAATGACGCATTGCCTGGTCGTGGCATGGTAAAAGTCGGTCGATTGCAAATTTCGTGATCTTTTCCACTGGCTTGCGGGGATCTTTGAAATTTATCGCTCGTGTGCTTCCTAGAGCGTGCACTGGGCCGCATAACGAGATTCGAAACGCTTTTTTGCCTCGTATACCAGGCAAATCTACACAAACAGGAGCGAACAGACGGAAAATGAACTACAGCGAGATAAACCAACCTCGATTTCATCGAATTTCTCAAGGAAAAATTCCAAATAACGATGCCTCGTGTTTCGTACGTTCTTGTCATATTTGGTATATATTATCAGGTCGTTTTATAAACTTTATTATCTTTTTTAATAGATAGTTGACATTAGTTTGACATTTGAACAAAGCTCTTCACGATGATTTCGCCATTTCTTTCATTGTATTATTCGAGGAAAAAACGCAAGACGCTACAACGAAGTACACACAGCAATCCTCTTGTGCAGCTACTACCACAACAACAGAACTGACGAAGACTAAAAGTGTCTCTGGCTAAGATCTTAGAAGTCCGTTTATCGCAAGTGTCGTTATCACGTCGCAAAAAAAAAAAAAAAAAAAAAATGTCAAATGATCAAGTCCCGTGCCATCGTGTCAACCTAAAGAATTCAATTTTGGTTTCTGGCAAATAAATGTAAGAGAAATCCGAAACGGTATTATGGATCGATCACTGTACGAATTCAGTCGAATTCAATAACGTGAAAAATTGAACGTGGAAAATTAAACAAGCGCGATCCTCTTCTTCGAATAAAGTAGCGGGTCTATTATATTTTCAGTATGTTTGTCGAGTTACTATCTTAGAATTTTTCGATTATCATACGAGAATCACTTTTCATCTGGTTTCAAGAAAGGATCTTGTTTATTTGTTTGAAGTAACTCTAGCTATCTTCATCCGTGTAAGGATCTATATATCGTGAAATCCATTTGTCCATTTTCTTTGCTCTTCCTATTTGAGCCAAGTGATGAATAATGGTGGGATGGCTTACTTTCATTTGAAACGCTATTTCTCTTACTGCTTGTCATGGATTAATTTCAGTAATATCTTTCGAAAACATTATTGCGGATGGCATTTTCCGTTTTATCTCTTGCTTCGCTTCACAATAACAAATTACTTTGAAACGATATTTTATATGCACAAACGTAAAGGGTTTGAAGAGATGTTCCTAATGATGGTGTATGGAATTCAGTTAAATTAATTGATGAATTTATAAAAACAAAAAGGAAGAATTCCAGAACGTCATTTATTATCATGATTAATTTGTGTAATGTTCAGTATTATAATTTGAATAAAGTATATAAACCTCGAATAAAAATATGCGAAATTTTAGGAATAGTTATTTATGTAATCAATGATCTGCACCTGAAAAACTTTCTATCAAAGAATCATAGAAAATAAGAAGGAGTTTCACGCCAAGTTATAATTTTTTTGAGTACAGCGATCTTTATATTTTTCTCGAAAATCGTCTACAAAATCGAAATAAACAGATAGAAGATTCATTTGTACTCTTTTTGCAGATTCAGACTACGGCCTTTCAATAAATCGTACCGATCAATCGTTACACGATCGTAAAATACCTGTAGTTGCTATATATCAACAAAATCTGAGAGATAGAAATTTCACGATCTCATGAATTTGTATGCATTAATAACAAGATCTTGTTACGATGGAAAAATATAAATTGCCTGTTCTTGCAGAAAAATGAAAAGTGGACGCACTTCCGTGCTCACATTCGTATCAGCCACGAGAAATTCCATACATATGTATATTTCCCGTGTGAATCTTCAAGAATCGTGTTTCGATGCTTTCGCTATCGAACTCGCCCGTCTCGATAACGAGTTTCTCTGTTCGTATCGAGATATCTCGTATTCATGTGAATCTCGTCGCTTATTTCGCGACAGATAGAAGAAAAGTGGCGCGAAAGAACTTGGATATAAATCACGATCCAACCGTAACCAAGTTAAGACTGTGTATTCTATGTATGAATGATGCATTTCTCAGATCAATGAAGGTAATCTAGAAGATTGATATGGGTGTCAAAAGTTTTACGATAGATTTACTACCTACATCCGAATTACTACGAATAGAGATTTATGATTGTAGAAAACGATATGATTGTAGGTACGATTATATCTCGTCGAATCTATTATGCTTATAGATTTACTGTATTAAATATCGTTGTTGAAAATTTTAATTAAACTTTACTGTATACGGTTATACTGTGAAACTCAAGTTTTATCGTTCTTTCCAGAAAAAAAGATAACGATTACTTCTAATAGTTAATTTAGCATTAATTTGTATTAGAGTATTCTGATATTTATGAACGTATGTTTCTATTTCTCTCCTCGCAATGAGCGACCGCGCTGCTGGTATTAGCAAATAAATTAATGATTTAAATTTTTCTTTCTATCTTTGTTTCCTATAGAAATAAAAACTTAATAAACAAGAAACATTTTCTACCACCATCGTATCGTTTCATTTAATTTCGAAATCGACCAACGATAGCAGATCAACTCGAAAACCACCGATTGCATACATGGCAACAGCAAATTTAATTACAAAATTAAACAGCGCCTCTGAGGCAGGATAGTGGGTCGTTTTGCTTCATTACTTTCCATCGATCTTGCCGCTAATTACGAAATAGTAATTTCGAAACACGCGTGCGGTGACGCTCCGAGATACCAGAGACGGCTTTCACAACGGAAACTAATTTTGCATGCGTTCCGCGTACAACGTAGGATCGCGATATCGTACGTGAGATTGCGCTTCGATACCAAAATCATGGAATATAAAATTTGACGGTGTGATTCACCGTTGAAAATTTTTCGATTCGTTGCCTGGGATGTTCGTCCTTGGAACAGCGAACTACCATTTCGGAACGTAAGTGGCCGATCGAAAGCGACACAAAGGAATAACATCCGCGTTATTGTTCCATAAACTTATTGCAAAGTGCGATTGTGAGTACCATTCGCTGTTCTTTAGAATTGAAACAAGTTCCAGGGAATTACGCTGGCAACTTTTATGCTGTATCTGGAATTATCGAGGCTGCTATTAAATGTCGATCCTCCTGTGAAAAATGGGACGGTTCGTGTCATCGTTTGATATTTACGTGAATGTTGTAGATTCGTTTGATCAGGATATAAAATACGTATATCTACGTATTTGAACCATAACGTGAGAAGAATAGTAAATTGAAGAACACTCTTCCAAAATATTCGCCGCGCACAAATGAAAGTAGAAATTCCGATTGAGGAAAATCCGCAAGGTGAGAAGGTAAGTACCCGTAACGTGCAAATACAGTTCGTTATGTTGCAATTGCGAAATGATACAAAATATTACAGGTAGAGACGCGCGTGATGTGATACAGCAAAACAGAGATGCAACTACAAATAGATGCTGGTCAATCCCCTCAATCGGATTTTAATCCTCCTAAGTATTAACTAGTACACAGCGCGTTGCAACGACGCAATTCCACGTCGTAACTCTAAAACAACACATCGAGTTTCCTACACTTACAAACATTGTACACGCGCGACATCATACAATCGTCTATTCTACGAAGTCTTACTATAATCTCTGCAATGTTTCAATGCACTCACCAGGCGGGGATTACGGGAAAATTCTACAAGTAACACGTTCTACCGTAGGTTAGCTTTACATTTTACGGTAAAAGAGAATTTACGTCTCCCCGTAAATCCGTATAATATTTATTATGTAACGTAATCTTCGGTAATTATATCGGAAAGGGCGCGATTCCAACGAGTTTGAAATACGTGTCAGGATTAATATTTTCAACAATTCTTTTCCTCTGTACGTATAACCGTCGCACGGCCTTTGTTCTCGAGCTCTCAGTATCTATTACACTTCATTTTGGCATACGTATTTTTATAATAGGTAGTCCGTAAAGTTTCTTTTTTTTTATAAAGAAATAATGGATGCACAACATTTTTCATTATTTTATCGAATTACGTATGATCCATTTTGTTTTATCAAGATAAAGATCACAGATTAGGTTTCATGTTTGTATAAAAATGTGTCTGTAAAAGAAAGACACTTTTCGGACAACCTATTAGCTCAACCTGATCTTAACTCATTGATGCTAGGTATCTTTAACATACGCCCCATTTTTTAAGGATAATTCTGAATACATCGAAATTTCGAATGCCACCGATACCGATTACGTTTACAAACACACTGACGATATCAATTACGATTACGATGCTATAATGCGATGTGTTTACGTTATGAGCTCTAAAAAATCTGAAAGTTTAGGTTGAAATATATAAAAATGCGCCCACTTTACGACGAATCGTAACACAAATTCGACCAGAGTTTTATGCGAATATTTCGGAACCGAAGGGCGAGTGTCGGTAATACGTAGAGGAATAAGTTGATCAGAATGTTAACTTGGACAATATATTTCAAGGTCGTCAGACTCAACGACGTTTTCTCTATATAATTAGGTACCCTATTCCCCACTTAAACTCCATTTTTCTAATTATCTTTGCTGAAGTGATCGCCACTTCTAAGAAAACTCTACATCTGGTCTTCGGTTTTCTCAAGGGCTGAGGTCATCGATAGCGCATAGACAAAAGAATGCGTCGATGACAGACCATAAGCGGTACACGTGCGACGTTGGCTTCAGGGTTTTTTTAGTCTCAGGGTAACATTGCCAGCGTAAGGATCTGGACCAGCTTACATTGTATTCCACACTTTGTACTTTAATATTCACAATGTATATACTTACAATACCTTACAATTTACCCACGCGTTTCTTTAATTCCACATACACCGAATAACCTTAACAATCTTCATAAGGATACGAATTTGCATAAATCCGCAGCCCACTCATCAGTAGCGCTCAAACTAATACCAAGCGAACCTTGAGTATCGGTTTTGGTTCAGATTTGGAACTTACTGAACTTTGTAGCTGTTGAAGTGATCGTCACTTCTGAGAAAACTCAACATCTGGTCTTCGGTTTCTCAACCGCCTAAGGTCTTCGAAGGCGCATAGACAAAAGAATGCGTCGAGGAAAGACGATAAGCGGTACACGTGCGACGTTGGTTGAGGCAGTTGTCTTTAGTCTCAGGGTAACGTTGCTAGCGAGAGGATCTGGATCGGCTTACATAGTACCACATATTTTGTAATTTACTATTCACAATATATACACTTTCAATACCTTGCAGTTTGCTCACGCATTTCTTTAATTCCATCCACTGAATAACCTTAACAGTAGTATCACTGGTCGTTGCCGCGTTTCTGTAAACGTCTTTTTGTCTGTTCTGTTACCATTATATGATATTTGCCGACGTCGTCGCGGCCATGTCGGGCGATCTAAGTTCTTTGAAGTTTAAGCGTCCCCCGCAACTATAACCTCTTTCACGATGCTCGTCGATAAGTCGACATTGTACTTACAGTGGGAATCACGGGGGACATTATGGATTACGAGTAGATGTGTAAGCCGATGCGAGTTACGAGAACGGCCAGAGAAAACAGCTACAATTCGCCATGTCGTTGCAGTTTAGATATCGCAGGCAGATTTGCAGTTCCGCCGGCAACAGGATACGTTTCTTGATGGGCAATTTGGATATCAAGCGGTGCACGCGAGGAAGAAGGTTTAAAGAGAGAGAGTTAAGGCGTTTAGTTTATAGGGAATTGGTAAAATTGGTGCTTTCGTACTGACTGTGCCGCAACATGTAACGTAGACGGAGTATTAAAGCGGCACGGTTTGAGACATGGAAGATTTTATTGGCAGATTAAAAGAAACTGTATTGCAGTCAAATTACGGATTCTCTTTATGACGAACGTTATTGAGATTAGCATGATGTTTGCAAGAAAATGACAGATTTTGAGAAAAGATGAATATTTCACTGAAATATTCGTAGTTACAACACACATGTTTATGTTTTTAAATATATCTTAAATCCACCATCTTCCATTGTGTTTTTTATTTCTCTTTTCAATTTTTATTCACGATTACTTCAATATATTGTATAATATCTTACACGATTTCTATCTTCGTTATTAATCAGCCGCATTACTTGTTCCTCTAATGACTCTTAATCCTTCGTCGAAAATACAGAAGCTCTTTATTTCTGACAAGTTTCAACGTACCAACCTCAACGTATCTTCGTCAACATCTCCAGGTGTCAAACATTTGCAGCAGATGCACAAGAAAATAATTCCGTCGGTTTGTGCATTCAATTTCAACTGTTGTAATCGCTCGACCCAACGCGTTATCATAATTCTTCGCTATGTTGCGCTGCCCAGAGATGCATTCACGGTAACCAGGTAATAACTGGTCCAGTGTGAATTCTTCAACTAAACGGAACGGCAGAGGAAGAGAAAGAGAAAGAGAGAGAGAGAGAGAATGTATAAGAGGGAAACGTCGCTCGATAAATTTCGAGAACCCCTAGAATCAGACGAGCCCCTGGAAATTTTTCATTGGCTGTTTAGGGACCGACCGATGGCTGGCTCGTAAAGCACCGCCTAAGCAATAGCAATTTCTGTGAAACAGCTACCTGTTTCCCATGGAAAAAATGCCACCTTAACACGTTGATAACGAGATACATATCTCGCCTCTCGTTTTGTAAGGATCTTGAATGGCAAGTAGATTTTTGCTTGTATTTAGGAATTTAAAATGGAGTAATACAAACTGTGCAAAGTGCTAGAACGATACGAGAACGATAAAAAAGAGTTCATGTTCAAAAATGTCGTTTGATGTTTTGAAATTTATTTTTTGAAATGCAGAAATTGAAGCAAACGACGATAGGATTTCGACTCTAATATTTAATTTCATTTGCCTGAGATTGAGAAACGCGAGGTCTAAATAAAACAAAGAGAAGAGTTGGTCAGCTAATTCATCGACCTACGTCGATTATTCGTTATAACGTGACAGTAACATCTTCTGTAACACGATCTACATACACCGCTGCAAAACGTAGACACGAGAACATAATTAGAACCGATGAATAGTTCAAAGATACAAACTCATCATAAGCGACTAATCATCAAGCAACTAATTGTAAGAACATTTAACATTGCTGCTCTTCTTGTCGTAGCGACTATACGCCGTGTTGTCGCAACAGTTCTCAATTCGACGATTCTAATCTTCCAGCCAAGAGCTAATTAAACGACGAGATTTCCTGCAGTACAACGCACCAACGACTTGTCTGACAAAAAAGCCACTGTTTACCGAGCCTCTGTAGTAGTCGAACAGATTGCAGAAACCGCGGTATCAGCGGAGCTATGACGAACTTCAAATGTAATTCCCTCGCAAACCCCATGTCTCCTTAATGGATCTTGCCGTGGAAATAATCGCAAGAAACGCAGCATTTACGTCAGCCTTGCAAGGATAACGAGCAGACAGTTGTCGGTTATGTTGCTCGACAACCCTCTCTGGGCACAAACAACAGAGACGAAACGCTATCGCGATGCGCTGTCACATGAAGTCACTTACGGGTGATTAGTTTTAACTATGCAACATGCGTTTGTCCTCCGCAATGACGATTTTGTCGACTGACCTCAACGATTCTGGCAACCAGTAGGGCTATTTTCCTTGACCCTCTTTTTACGATCGATCGTCGATGAATATTCTACGGCAACTCGACTGCGATCATCGTTGTTCTACAAATCGGGGTTGGATATTATGATTTCTTGGTTTTGGGGTCCTATCGATACACAGTTCATGTTCGCGTTACTGCATAATTTACTTTCTGTAGCTACTGTTTTATCGATTGGTTTTCGGTAAAACAGTTCCGCTTTCGTTGTAGACACTTTGGCTCAAAATTTTTCTATGGGCGCTCGTGTTTTTAAATTTGAAGAATATGTCCTGAATTACGCCGTTAAAAGCTTAAAGCGACAGTTGGACAAAGAACCGACAAAACGCTTCATGTAGCCGGTGCGAATGTTTCAGTGTACCACGCGTTGCAACACGCAGTATTTTGTAGCAAAGTTGCTTTGTAATGAAACGCCGGCTTCCAATAGCTTAAAGAACGTGTTATTCGATTCGACATCCGAATGACGTGTAATCTGTTCCAAGTCAACCTGAGAAAATGAAATCCAATTCTTTTCAACCAAGCGTTCGAAAGCGATAAATTCCAACGAAGCAACTGAAACAAAGTCTGTGTATCCAACAGAGCTATCCACAAACAGTTGAAATCCACGAAGCCGGTAGACAAACGAGCAAATACGCAAGTGTAAGAGAACATCGTCCGAATGTAGGAGAGTCATCTGGAAAGCAAGAAAGTGGCTTCTTTCGTGGCTAAGAAAATTTTATAGTTGCATCGAAAGCTATGCGGAGAAAGTGGGTATTCCCATTTGGCGCGTCACGTGCAAGCACAGAAAGGAAATATACGGAGAAACGTATTACGTATGAACGAGGCGAGCCGTTCCTTCAGTGAAATAATTCACGGCCGAGCCGCTCTCACTAACCGGTTTTCAAAAGTCGCCTCATCTCTCAAACCAAGCTTCTCCGTTCTTTTTAATAAATAGTGAGGCTGCTCTGTCGCGCCAAGATGCCAGGCGCTATCTTGTTAACCTCCCGAGGCAGATTTCCTGCTTGACCATGAATCATGAAGACTTTTCTCTGAAAAACCCAGCTTGTCAAACGTATAACGAGTAGTTAAGGAATAATTTAAGCTTGGGAGTAGCTTGGTATTTTGTTCCTTTGAAACAGGTTTTAGCGTGGCGTCGAATCAACTGCATGTACAGTTCGCGAATCTATCTTTACAATGCATCCTTTAAAATAAAATTTGCTATATATATAATAAAGCATTTGCTATATACATGCAACTATATTATGTACATGCAAATATTGCAATATAATAATATAAAATAATTATTGCAATAATAATATAAAATAAAATTTGCTTTATTATATATATAGCAAATTTTATTTTAAACGATGCATTGTGAAGATAGATTCGTGAACAGTAGATGCAGTTGATGCGACGCCACGTTAAAATATAAAATTTAAAATAATGTTTGCTATATATAAAATGTAAAATAAGTGTGCCTATTCGTAAGTAAGAAAATATAATTAATAGCTAAGTTCACGACAAAACAATATAACATCAAGTAATTCTAAAAGGAAGCCGTGTACAAGTGTAAATTAAATGATAATGATATTAACGAAATGATAAAAACTGATTGAAGTAGATATTCTACACGTAGGACTAGTTCGCAGTAGTATAAGTCGTTGTTTTGTCAGACATTGCTTGTACTAACTTATTTTACAAATATTTCGAAATACACCCACTCTCGCAAGAAGTTATTCGAAGATTTCATAAATTGTATTTTACCGTTTTGTAGTCAAGGTGTTTCAGATGAAATGGCAAATAATTTCGATTTCAATATTAATTAGAATTTTACAAAATGAAAAAAAGAAATACATTCGTTTGCAATAGAAAATGAATCCTCAACGTTCCGGCTCCATTCAAGTTCCGTCTGTTTTAATCGGCAAAAGATCGCGATTTCCGCGATTCCGTCGTGCAAAAATAATCGTAACGGGTGCAAAAGACTCGAGGAGGGTCGCCAGACGAGCTGGATAGACGTGTTCCGACTTCAGACACAGGCACCCGGTGCAATTAAATCCACGTTCAGAAATCGCGTCGAAATAAACAAGGCCAGCAGACTCGACTAATGGAAAGAGGAAGCACCGAGCTACAAGGGCGGCGCACTTGGATTTCCGCTTTTAGTAGAAAATTATTCGCTTCCGTCCCATAATGAATACTCCCTGGCTATTGTGCGCTGTTGACGTCGAGGTAAGGAATGAGATCCTATTGGACTTTTCAAGTAGTGCTGAAGTTGACAAGATAAGGATAATGGATGAGCGCTCACGCACGCGGAGAAAACCAAGACCTTGCGGATGATGGAACTATGGAAAGTATGTTATGTGTATATCAGATGAACCCGAGAAACCAGCAGTTCGTGCGAATTTATTGCTATGATAATTGCTATACTAATTATAACGGCCATTGGAATCATTTTATTTTTGATTTTTATGTATATTTAATTTCTTTTTCTAATATCTGCAATTTCTAGGCTGGTCCTTTTGTGTTTTTTCAAATGTTTCATAATATCGGTGTATATCGCACATGTATCACGAAAGTAAATATAATTCGTATACAATACATTTTTTGAGGAGAAACGAGATAAGACGACGTTCAAGTCATAATGAAATTTCATAACGAATAATCATGTTGCAAATATTTTATTCAAATAATGCAAAATGCTGTAAAAAGAGGCACTTCAAGAATGCTCGAGATAACATGAAATTTTACGATATTGCGATACGATAGTCAGAATTTCTTTGGCGATTCCATCAAAGCCGTGTCCTGTCTTTTCGTGAAAACGACGTCGCATTGAGACTTCCAACAAAACCCACGGGCAGGATTCCATGATCGTTTCTATACATCGAGGCCCATAAAGCGACGCCATACAGGCTCGATTGTCTGTTCTTTGGGAGAATCGCTCGCGACTAACATTCCACCCTCTAGGCTCGCAGGATTATTATTGCGCGCTCGCGTGTGCATCGTCTTGGAAAGAAAATTTATTCTAATCACGTGCTCCATGTGGATAAAAATGAACGGCTGCATCAACTCTTTTAGATGATATTTATTCTCTGAATGTCGATAGCGAACGCTCGTTGAGACTGAAAAGCAGCGTTAAAATTCCATTAGTATGAATTCCAAAGAGGTTATAAAAAAATGACTACGTAATTAGATTTACGTGCAAGTATAATAATTTCCTTCATCGATGACCAATAATCGAGTTTTGCTGAGAGTTAAGCTACGAAAAAAATGTTTCATAGGTTACTCGAATTACCGCACTGCTTGCTTTAAAATCACACACAAGGAATAAGTAGAAACTGCACATCATTTTTATATCAGAAATATTCTAAGCTCAATTAATAATATTTATGACCTAATTGCTTGTTATTTTTCCCATCTTTCTAAATTATCTTGCTGAAACGCGCCAATTCAAAAAAATTGCGTCGATAGTTATCGTTAAGAGCCTAGCATTTAAATTTTAAGTAATTAAAAGGACGCACCGTATGTGTCAATAGCAGCGTTAAGACAAAATCTGAATGTAACATTGTTATATTCTGCGGTACAATTATCACAGCACGCTATCATTTTAGTCAACGCTGAAAGGGTTAAAAATCTTTTCACTGTCTTTTAAAGACCTTTTCGCAGAAAATTTTTAACAACCAAGATCCATTATACGGTCTGACAATGAAAGAGTTAAGCCCATGGTTCACGATAGATGAGTCGCGATACTTCGGGAGAAAGAAATAAATATTTTAGGTCGCATCGATGACGCGAACAGTGAACAGAATACGATTCGTTAATATTAAAAAGCGAGGGACAAAAGAACGAGGAGGAAGAAAAGGAAAAGAAGGCGTATTAGGAAGGCTGTTTGCTTATTGTCAAGGTAGCGAATGGAGATTGTTTCAACGTTTTTCATCGAGTTAAAAGAGTAATATTCGAGAATGAATTAAAGTTGAATTAGTTATCCGGTCAGCGAAGGAAATTTCCAAGCCGACTCGAACGCTTCCCGCGCTGCTTCGTTTATTTGCGATTAGCAAACGCGGACGTGACTTGCCTGTTATCGAGAAATTCATTACAAATTGAAATCGATTCGAGAGCCTGCGAGTTTACGGGACTCGTCTCGATGAGGTAACTTTTGCAAGACGATATTCGTGAAATGAAAAGAGCCGAAGAAGAATCGGTATGGAGTAATACGACCGATAAACGATCAGGTTTTACGTATACTTCTGTCTTCTTTAATCGTCAGCAGTTGCATAAAACGCAGCTGAAATGAACGCAGTTTTTTCGCGTTTTCATTAACTAGATTAAACATCAGCTGTACAAATCTAACTCATTCATTTATTATTACCAGAGTGTAATAATCTAACGTATATCGAGGTTGAACGAGAGTGCGAATGAAAAAGTTATGTAAATCGAATCTCATCTCGTAGACGGCTGGCAAAAAATTAATAATTGTAACGCGACGTCTGTGACATACGCAACACCAAATATTCAAATGACTTTTCGTCAAACTCATTGGATATCTTACCAGAAGAAAGTTCCTGTAACAAAATTTTATGGTTTCGTGTGTTCTGCGTATACAAATATTGTATTAAGGTAATCGTACGTTTATAACACAAACTCGTTATTAGTAATTTCTAAGAATGCGTGTGACCAAAAATTAGAGATAAAAGAGACCTTTAGAATCGTTTTTGGTATATCAAATATTAGAAACATTAGCCTGTAAAAAGAAAGGAAAACGAAACTCAAGAGCAAACTTCTGTTTGGTTGACGTTAATATTACTTAATTCTACACAACGTGAATATACGTGGTATAATTGCTCGATATTTAGCAGTACCGCATAGTAGACTCGTGTAACGTTTACAGTGTGAATACTAGAAGTTTATGTGATAAGTATGTAGCCCTGAAGCGCTCCGTACTCAAAGGGTTCAAACGTTTCTCATTTTCAGACGTTTCGACCCAATTATATACGCGCCACACGTTCGCATCATGAACTTCGCATCTGAAATTCCATACTGAGAAACCGTGAAATGCATATCTGAGCCGAAATCGAACCTCTTATTCCGAATAGTAGCTTGATTACCGCAGAATTTTGTTAAGCGTTTGCTATTCATAAGCGACGAACAAGTTTACTCATATTCGCTGTACGTACCATTGCCGCTTTTATGAACCATGAAAATTTTATCAGTGAATTGAATTTCACGGTATAGAACGAATGAAACTATTAGATTTCAGAATTATAATTATGATAGTCGACTTCCATTACAGTGCTAATGAAATTTCATACAATGCACGTAACGCATGTATATTCATGAAAAGCTTTTATGGGTATTGTTTCAATACCTTCGTGCGAGCTACTTTATTAGTACTATCACTATCATATTATACAGAGATAACATATATCGTATAGATCGTAGACAAGTAGTATAAATATAGGAAAATATTTCAGAGGTCCGACAGAAACTCAATCTTAATATTTTTCCCAGTATTTCATCGTCGCGGCATCGCGAGAAACACAAAACATAAACCTACGATATTGCATAGTCAAATATAGCATCATAGTTAACAGCAACTATCCCCATAATTATTCGCGTAGCTACAATTATCTGGTTAACGAACTTCGAATAACGAACTATTATCAGACTGAGAATAATAGGTGCGGTAGCGTTTCCACCTAGGGTCTAGCCATCAATTAAAGTTGAGATGGCAAGCAACTAATATCAAAAGTCGTTCAAGAAATGAATCTTGCTCTGAGTTTGCGCATCGTGCGTAAAGAAGCATGAGAAAGTAAAAGGGAGTAACTAGAGGCTGTCAGTGCCAGAATGTTGGCCCCATCGACCCAAACAGCCAGAAAAGTATTCGCCACACAAGTCAACTTCTGCCGTGGGAAACTTTCGTCATTGCTAAAGCCTTAGAGACTTCATTCGGTCGAAGAAGCTGGTTTTGCGGCCAGAACTCGAAGAGAACGCGACTCTATAACCCGTTCGATTGGCATGTTTCGCGTGGCTACGGTGTCGTGTAGCGGGAAAAGTAATTAGAGAATCTTGGGCGAGGAGAGATCGTTCCAAATCGATTTGTGAAACTTTCGACAATTGAATTCGTTACTTTGGAATAAGATTTATGTTTGTAACGGTACCGTTTCGGTATTGTATTTATATTTTTTTTCAATATATGTATGTTCAAACATTAATTTGAAATTCATTTGAATATTTTATATACGTTGAAATTGTAACAATATACGACGTGTGATAATAAAATATTGAAAATGTATCCCCTAACTTTGTGTAATCAGATTATTCGTTGCTCGTGATAAATGAAATTACAATTTATTAGAATTGCATTAGGTCACCCGGAAAGTTCGTGCCGATTTTTAAGGAATTTGGTCGACATGAAAGATCAGATTGAAAAGTTTTTCACCGAAAAACCAGAGAGGTTCTGGAAGAATGGAATATTTAAGTTGCCTGAAAAATGGAGAAAGGTTATGGAACAAAATGGCACCTATATAATTCAATAAACGTATATCGAATCGAAATGTAAATCGAACCGAACTTTCCGCACGACTCAATATCTTCTTAATAAAAGAACTATCAACTATTGTAATATTGTAAGTTTCTGGGAACTTTATTTTCGCACCTAATATAACTCAATAATTGCATCTATGTGAATTGTTATTATGTGATAACATGTCGATCTCAATTTCACATCAAAGTACTTAAAATACGGCTACATCACGAATACAGATAGATAAAATACATTTTAATTTAAAGCTAAATGATTGCTTTCAGTGATACATTTTATGATTGGTTTGCAGCGACGAATAATTAATAACTGGAGGTGAAATGCTATCGGATTTATTACATTAATTTTCTTTGAAAGCGTCGAATATTCCAAGTATTATACAGTGTAATTCTTATTTATGCAATATGAAGCTGCACAATTATTTTGAAAATATTGATACTTGACCCATTTCAGCTAGCAGTTGTTTTACAAAGTATTATCTATTAGATTGTCCGAAAAGTTTCTTTCGTTTTATGAGGAAATAATAGACGCACAACGTTTTTTGTTTTATATTATTTTGTCGACACACGTACAATCCATTTTGTTCTGTTGAGATAAACGCCGCAACATTTCACAGACTGGCTTTCACGTTTGTATAAAGGTGCACTGTTGTAAAAAACACGTTTGCGGAAGGAAGACACTTTTCGGACAACCTAATATCTTATCCATCTTCGTAAATTTACATTCGCCGAATAACTGTTTACTTTCGAACTACGAATTTTTCTAACATTCTAAAAGTTACAACACGTAACTATAAAATTACATTTACAGATTAAATCAAGGGTATTATTGAGTTTCAATATTTCTTACTTTCAGCTATATCATATGAGTTATTCTTGTCGACGCTGTATAAATGAAGAAATAAAATTTCCGTGGAATACTGGGTCGTTGAAATTTTGATTAGTGTCGTCGAAATCGATCGAATTTTTTAGTACTGTTAGACGTCAAGCAATCCTCGACAAATAAATGTGCCAGAGGCGGAATAACACAAGAATTCTTACAACGTGACGTTCATTTTCGTGAGATTGCAGATGCACTCGCTGGATATTTCAAGAAACTAACCCGTAGAAACGAGTGGCTCTCTTGAAATTCCACTACAAGCGAGTGGAAGCGCAAGGTTAAATATTGTATCACTATAGTCGCTACCGTATCGACGTTATGCTGTTACGAAAGTATGAAATGTTAATCTGTTACTAAACAAAAGATTAATTTCTTAATATACCTGTAAATGATAAAGAATATCCTTAAAATCAAACTTCCAAAGTTGCTACAAGAAGACAAAGTTATTCGAAAATGATCGTTCGTCTCAATCGATAGTCTTCGATCGAAAATTTCAATAATTTCAGGAACGGGTCAAAAGAGCAACACCAAAATTCTACGTTGCAATGTCTTCAAGTTACACTTTTCGAAAATTAATTTTTTATTGAAATATTATGGAACATCTCGTATCTAAGGAAACGTGGCTTCCTAGGAAACTACTTTTTGTAGATAAGGCTACGATAAAAAATGCGGTTTCTACTGCGTCATCCTCCACACAGCACAATTTTTTGCGAGACTCCATTGCGAGAAAGAAAATCAAATGGTCACTGCACGAGGTAAATCAATCGTTCTTTTAGAAGTTCATGTTACCACTATTCTGATATTTGTACAGTCGTATAGTAGCAATATCATTCTTTTTTAATTTACTGGATTTTGTTTTGTACGATAATTAGAGGATTTTTAATTGGATAAACTGTCCACAATTGTTCCTTTTGGAATAGAAATGAACTTAGAAAAAAATTAGCTTATTTATATAAATGAAGATATTACTAGCTTAATTACATATTTCTTCGATTAATGCAAACATGTGGTAGTTTTGGGTTAATGAGAAAATTGTCGATCGCAGGAATCTTCTCGTTTTCCTTTGCGACGTAAAAGTAAGTTTGGAAAATCGCAAGATTAGAAAAAAGTTGGTTACTGAAAGCGTGATATTATTACGCCAATTTCAATAATTTACTAATTACATTTTCAACCCACGTTAATTTAAAGCATAAATGAAAGAAGGTTTGAATATAATACATTTTGAAGTATTAAACCTACTCTTTGAGATGTTTGAACACACGAAAATTGTGCATACGTAAATCGTGCTATAATATAACTAAATTCCGAAGCGTGTTTAATTTGCAGCGACATACATTATACGTATGTGAAAGCATTTAATAATTATTTTACCGATATTATTTCGAATATCTGATAACGACTTTGGAATACAAATTTCTGTGCAATCGAAAGCAACCACCGTTACTTTAAAATATGGAAGGATATTTATCGTAAATGTTTTACGTAAAATTAGTAAAAAGGATTAAAAACGATTCTGTGAGTTCAACGTTCGCAAACTGATAGATAAATAAAGAATTACGAGTGTGTCAGAAGAATTAACAAAATCAAATATTTACGTTCCTCCTGTGTACACTGCTGACGCTGGTTTTTCCTGTATCTCCAAAATATAATATCGATAAAAGACCTGATAAGCGATTACAAATACATGTTCGAACGTATTTTAAATGAAATCTGTCTCTGGAGGCGCACCAGTCGCGGTTTTCCATTTATATCCGTGACAATCGTTCCTTTGGTACCGGGCACATTGCTCTCAGTATTGCATCAATTTTTCGGAACATTTGAAAAATGTAAGAACTGTCGTAAAACTTGTAATGACCTTGTAAATATTGAATATAAAAGGGACGCGGTGTAGTTGTCAGATTTATTTGTAGATTGCGCATGTTTGTGCATTTATGATGAATCTAAACATACTGCCGATTATAATATTTAGTGGGTGAAACAATTCTCTGCTAAGTTCCATTATCTTCGAAAAAAAATGTAAATTTGTATTTTAAAAATTATTATTTGTATTGTAAAAATTGGCAGTCTATATTTTATTCAATGCTTATAGAGAGTTCTAAATCCAATCGATAAATGTTCGAACCTTTTATAAAGGGGTATATCTTCAACCATAATCCAAAAATTATGCTCTAATCATAAAAAAAAAATAAAAAAAAAAATATCTAATTTTATCCTTAATACGTACGTTAACACGTAGCATCAATTTTTAAACTCACGGTTGATCGTACGTAACGAGAACGTAAGTACGTTAGAACGTACTACGTACGATTCTACACGGTGTCTTAACGGTGTAGTTATTTTATTCCCATCGGCGCGGACAGCGGGACGAAATAGCCGGTAGCTCGAAATTTGTTCTTTTCAATTCGAGGGGAATCGATCTGTGTCCCCCCATATTTTCCCCTGCGAACGAGGAATTCCGAAATGAAAGAAGTCGCTTCACACGGCGACGACACGCTTCACCCGCCAAACGCCAGCTGTATAAAAATAATATTGATCCTGGTATTTTAGAGAGGCTGGCTTCCAGCAGAGGATCCAAGGATCCGAGGATTCGAGCAATACTCATGCGGTTTCTATTGCCAGGATACCGCTGATATCCTACGATCACACAGAGACACTTCCGTGTTTCTGTTTCACGGAAAACCGTTCCTCGTGTGATTTTTCTTGTATCGGAAAAATACACGGACACCTCGATTCCTTTTTCCTTCTTTGCGTCACATTACGGTCGGTTTTATGTGCAGCTTGAAACTCGTGAGATCAGGAGAATTTCACTGTACGTTGGTGTTCGCTTCTGGACACGTTTTCGATAGTGCTTTTTTTAATGAGAAATTGCCGGCGAGGGCAAGTATGGAGCCAAATTTTGAAACGGATATTAGCGTTTAAAACTACGTCTCTTATGAAAAAACTACGTATATTTACGCAAATGTTTTTATAAATTTGCGTTGCACATATTTATTTTTACGAATACAACTAAGAGGGTAGGATCTAGTCGGTAATTATATACGTGCACTTTCTGAATTTTTGCATCCTTCAGTTTCCCTTAAGCGAGTTTACCCTTCGCCGCACAATTAGTAATCCCTTACAATAAAAACATATAAAAATCTCAAAAATTATCTGGCCACCGTAGAATCTCGTACGGTCAATTCACTTGTTTGCAGCTTTTTATCCGTTGCTTTTAAGCGATATTTTAAGCGATATTTTCGCCATCCTGGAAATTTTACGAACCTCCCATTAGACTCGTCGATTCGAAAAGAGATAAACAAAGTATCGTAAAAAAAAAACGTGTATCGAGAGAAGCGAGAACGCGACAAAATATTGCTTTAGGTCGATTGAACAATATTTTCTTAGAGGAAGAACCAGTCGGGTTTTCGAAACGTTTCCGCGACTTCACTGGCCACGGTAATTTTTCACGATGTTACTTTTTATTTGTAAACGGTTTCACACATTGGCGGGGCGATTTCAACGAAAGAATTCCGATCCGTTCGTTCAATATTGGAATCCGCGAGATACCTGCTAGACGTAAACGGGTCAACCGTTTATTATGTTCTAACAAGCACATATTCATTATACATAGTACCTTCCATTTAACGAGATATTTCTGACTCAATGTCAGCCTATCAACGATCCACAGCCTAACAAATATTATTTTAACCTTTTATCGGCGTGCGAGACACGGGTACGGCTATTTTTAATCAATCAATTTTAGCGCGTTTTTCTACTAATAAATAATCACGTTTCTATAAAAACACCTTTATAAAAATACTAATCGTACGAAGATGATAAGATGTGCTATTAGAATTGCAAAGAAAATATTATCGCATCATTACATGGCAGATAAACAATTCAGTTAATAAATATTGACCAGTTTGATCGACAAAAGTTGAGACGTGCTGTTACGAAAGTAACATGAAATATACAAATATCCTTAAGGATTCGTTTCATAAATGCGTCAGAAAATTTAGAAGTTAACGTTAATCGATCAACGAACAAAATATTGATTTATTAATATACCTGTAAGTGACATAGAATTTAATTAATTAAAGATAAGAACATCTTTAAAATGAAACTACCAAAGTTACCATGAGAAGACATAGTTATTCAAAAATAATTCGTCTTAATCGAAATGGAAAATCGGTTGGTTTGATGAACAAAAATTGACACGTTACTAACAGATATTAGCACAGAGAGATATAGGAGGGATATTTAACGCTAGAAAATTGAATATTTAAATAATCAAGCTGTAAAACATTCACGCGTTTATTCATTAGGAAAGTAAACAGGGTCACAATTACCATTAATTTGCCATAATTGCTATCTTCCGTTCGTACGCTAGCTTTTATGCACGCTTTTTGTTACTTTTCCCGTAGTTTTTTCCTTTTTCTCGTTGATGGATGCCGCGTAGGGTGTATTCCCGTATTTAATAAAGCTGTGGTATTTCTAGTCCGTGAAGATAGCGAGATAATGCGTTCAGGGATATTGGAAAATACAAGAGGCGAGGAAGAAGTCGAATTAAGGTTAACGAAGTAATATTTTTTGGCACTGTAGCTTCCCGATGCGTGTATGCTTAGGAAATAATTTATAAAATAAAGTCTGATAAATAGAGAGTTCTTTAATCTTTATGAAAATTCGTCGTACGATTCTTTAATATAGCAAGGAGCAGAATATGGTATAGAACAACTCATCTAGAAGAAAGAACAGAAGATCATTTTTTAGTAGTTTATTAAAACGAAGATTAAATATTTCAGGCTATGTAGTTTCCAATTTCAAGAACAACAATTTTCTAAAAGAAATGTTGTGTCGTGAACAAATGGCCTAAGAAATATCTGGTGAATCATAAACAATATTGCTGGAAGCCCAAAGTGCCGTTAGGCCAAAAAGGGCCTGGCAGTTTTACCGGGGAGTCGAGTGGGAAGGAGTCGAGTTGAGTAGTCGTGAGTTGAGAGTCGAAGTGTGAGGAGTCGAGTAGTCGCGAGTTGAGAGTCGAGTGGTAAGAAGTCGAGCTGTGAGGAGTCGAGAGTTGAGTTGCCGAGTTGTTATGAGTTGCAAACTATTAGTGAGTTGTGAATTAACTATTTAGTCATAGCACATTACTGTATTTAGTTTACATTAAGTAACCATCTTTTCCTGTCTAATCCATTGAAAATAGATCTATCGATCAATAAACTTGTAGGATAAATAAAAAATTTCTATAATAACATATTTCCTAAATATTTGTATTACAGGCTACAAAATGGTCCTATCTGTTTTTAAACGAAAAGTATTTTCCTGGAAAGTATCACTGCAAAATTTTGCAAATAAATTCTACGATTCACAAATCATTCTATTCGTCGTAAAATCGTATAGTCTGCGACATACAATCCGTATAACTTGTCAATTCACTAACATCATTAATTGGTGAGTTATCGCGCAAGAAGGCTCAGATCTAAATCTTTATTACTCCATTCCGGTGTATCATTAGTGGTGTACCATTTCCGCACGAATAAAACGGGTAAATCTGCGAATTTATCTTTTTTTATTGGTTCAAAGATATTAACCCGTAACGGCTTCAGCGATGCGACAATTTAAAGACCGAACCATTCGTTTATTACGCGAAGCAAAAATTCCAACGTACCCAGTAACGACCAGCTTTTTCCAAATTTGCCCACAAAAACGGACCAATTATTCGCCAGAGGATGAACGAACGAAATAAACCAAAGATCAGATACAGATTACGATACATTCGATCGAATAAATGGGAAGAGAAATTGTTATCATTATTGTTAGTTATTATTAGCATTATCGTTGTTATTGGTACGAGTTGTATTGAATTGTTCGAAAAATTCGTAGCGTTTTTGATAGTCAATTTTTTTTTCTTTAAGAAAAATCTATACAATTGAATAAAGGGTTATTCCTGGTTGAATATTAGAAGTAATAAAAGAAATAAAACATCTGAAATTAGAGTCAGTTATACAAAATTGTTAATTTTCAACCACGAACCCTAGTATAATCGAAATAGATGAAAGACCGATCATGTATTTATCAAGGATACAAATACATTACTCGTTCTATCGAATACACAGAAGGGAGGATACCAGTGGTAAATCAAACAGAACCAATTAGAATTCCTGTTATTATTGTCGTCGTGATCTAATTATGCAGACTGCGTAAAAATTCATCGAGTAGGTTAATAAAGGCTCAGTGTACCGCAGGGACGTGACGTAGTTTCCAATTTTCGTGGAAACAAACGGAAGATCGCGCGTAAATTAAATAGGTCTTGGACCTGGACCACAACTTTCATGATCAGAGATCGAGTACCTAATTTGCGCTGATTTCGATCTGATTAGCGATCGTCCAGCTCCGCATACTGTTAAAATAAAAATCAAATCATGAACAAACTGTAAGATCAGTTCAACACATGCATAAAGCAATTTCTTTTTTTTTTTTTTTTTTTTTTTTTTGAAAATGTTAATTTACGAGTTTTTTCCCGCGTTTTTATTATAAAAATGCAGAGGAACAGAAAGACTAAGTCAGAAGAAATTGAGTTATATCTGTGTATTACAAAGAAACGAAAGCTTAGTTTAGAAATGCAATCCGTTTGAGTTAAACCGGAAAAATTCTCATCGTCATTAACTTTAACACGTCAAGTTAGTCACCGTAAAATTAATATTCTGTAGACGTACTTTAACGTAGAAATTCCGATGAAATAAAATAAAAAATATTCGCCAGCATTTAATAATATGGGACATAATAATGGAACATGTCTATCTGCGCTGATTAACCCTTCATATTTCCCTGTGGATAATTTTAATACGATAATTTTAACTGAGAACTAGCTGAAATGTCCCGATTGATTCATTTCTACCGTTAGGTCAAAGCTCGTAAACCGTGGCTCATTAACACTGTATATACACACACTATCACATTTGCAAAATTAGATTCACGAGGACGTGGTAATTGTGTTTTACATAACTAATTATATGGGATACCTGAAACTTTTCTGATCAAACTTTGGCTGCTGTTTCCGCTGTAGAATTCAAGCAAGAAGGATACGTTGAAACATTAACACGTGCGTGTTCAAGGATTCTAAATATTTCAACAGGTAAGTGGGAATGGAAGGTGTTAAGGAATTACGTTAATTAGTATATCATAATCTCTGTATGCAGCAGAGTGTGCACTTTTAAACAGCATTATGCATCGTTCGATTATTAAACTTCTAAATAACGTAACTTCTAAATAAAAATAACACAATAACGATTATTTCGCATATTTACATATTATCGATTCGCTAATACGCCCAGGAAATCATATTAGGTTTCCTGGAAAGTGTCTTTCTTTTACAGACACGTCTTTTAACGACGCATCTTTATACAAATATTAAACCTAATCTGTCGAATGTTGTGATCTTTATTTTGATAGAACAAAATGGATCATAATATAAAACGGAAAATGTTGTGTATCCATTATTTCCTCATAAAACGAAAGAATCTTTTCGGACGACCTAATAATTCTCGATATATTTGTAAAAGTTAATGCTAGAAGTGAACTACTTTTTAAGATGGTAATATTGTAATTCAAGAATAATTATTTACAAACATTTAAACTAATAATGTAATATTTTTTTAAATATTGAGTATACATGTTGATAATAAAATGTGTCTTTAATAAAATAGTATATATATATAGTATTTTATTAAAGACTTTCAAAGTTCAAAGATCGTGAAGAAAAAGAATGTTTCAATTGCTAGACGATTGAGTCATCAACAATTTGGATAATTAAATATTTGGTAAATATATTATTTGAAAGCAATTTATTTCACAAATAAAATCCTGGAATGTATCCAACAGCGAACAACGCTATTTCCGAATAAACCTATTTATTATTTGAATTCATCTAATTATTTGATCCTCCTATGTATTATGTACTGTCTCTGCTCATCTGTTAAAGCATAAATGCCAATTTGAAGTGTGTCTAAGTCTCAAAAGGGTCGGTAAACCTCGGCTCACGAAACTGAATTTATTTGTCTTGTAAATATCGCTTGTCACGTGGCCGCAAATCCGTAAATCAATATGGCATTTCGGCGTGTCGCGAATAGATTGCATGGATTAACGTAACCACGACTAAGAGTCGAAGATCGACCACGTTAATTTACGCTTTCAAGTATGCGATTACACGTATTTCAAGTCGGAGACGTGGTTCAACACTTCCAACAGCGTATCTAAGCCGATCTACCGTCTCTTTTTGTATGCAGATTATTGTCCATTATTATGCCTTTTCATATGCTAAAACTAATGGCTGGTGGATGGGAAACCGCATCTTTTGTTACGGTGAAACTACCTCCTATAATTATTGCTCCTTCTATTTATATGCAATTACTCGCTCGGTTATTCCATCAGGCATTGTTCAAATTACTACTTCGCTTCTAATTGTGAGTTACTAATAATCCAATAATATGAGAATAATATGATAATATCGATTATCGATAATATAACTTCCCTTCTGAATATTTGGTGATATTACAGCAAGGAAAATTTAGTTTGACTATTTATTACAAAACGTGTGTTGTAATCAGTGTAGAGTAGCGGTAATACTATATGAGGAAATAAATGAAAAATATGGAATCAAATTGGTTCGTAGAAGGCACTGGTATTTCTAATGTAATTTCATTCGATTTTCATTCGTGAAGTTTATGTGTAAAATTAATTGCGTATTCTGAAGAAATCGAGACAGAATGTCGAATAATATAGAAAGAATAGACTACTTTAATATTTGACAATATTTGATACAGTAATAATTATTTAAAATATTTAGATAAAATATATCCCAAATAGTTCCAAACTCTGTCACAAAAAATATCGCGGTAAAAGGAATATCCAATTTAATTTTTGGGCTATTGATCTAACTTCAATTTATTTAGCTTTAACGTCAACGAAGAGCCAAATTTTCATGTTCATCAATAAAAATTCTACATTATTTTTCGATGCTTGTTATATAGCTTTGATTGACTCTGCCAGAGACCGTAAATAAATTTTACGGTGCAAAAAGGAAGTATTATTGACTGAATTTATTTCCTGTAAAACTATTTATGAATTTTCCTACGAAACGCAACCTCGAATTTAATTTACGTATGTCAACAGAAGCGATAAATTTGATCCCGCAAGTTACGAGACAAGTTTTTGAAAAAATAAAATGAAATTATTGGTATTCCAAGAAAAATATTATACCAGTCTCACGTTAATTATCTTTTGCCAACTATAAATTTAAAATCGATCAACCAAAAATTTCAAAAATTCTCTTCAACGCACTTAATCTATTTTCCTGGTCCATTGTTCATTTAACTATTAAAACGTTTTACGTTTTTCCAAACAAATATCTTATAGTGTATCGAAATTTTACACTTTTCAATATAACGGGCATGCAATTGTAACTTATACCAGATGCAAAATGTATTATTCTCAAAGAGATCGGTTTTACGAGCATCAACCGCCATTTCGCTTTTACAACGTTTGTTAATAACTTTTTTGCGACTCATCTCAGCTTACATAATCCTGTTTCCTTAGGTTGTAAAGTCTTATGAATACTAAAGTGGCATGCGGGTTACGATCAATAGAGAAAATTAATGTACTTTATTCTTATTATGATGACGACACAATTTTGAACTATATACGAAGAATATTAAAGTAATGACATATTAAATTTGTTAGAATTTAATATTCTGCCAAGCTTGAGCATTGCTTGAATAAAATATTTCGAAGATGATTTTCGCATTGTACAAATAATATATATATCATCTTACTCGGCTAGTAATTTCTTATTCGATACTTTGAACAAAATTTGTACTCCAATTTACAGTTTGCTGCGTAAGTTAGTAAATAGAGATAGAACGAAGCAAAAATAACTTAAAATGACTTAAAACGTGTTTGTTATATGTAATTCTCCGTTTTGTTAATTCCATTAAAATCCCACCCTAAAAGCTCACTTCAACAACTTTCCCTGTGAACGAATCTTTATTGGCATTTACTTGGTAGTATGGTCTATGCTACACCTTTATGCATTAAATAAGTTACAGTACTCTTGCCCCGACTATTTTACTACCACCTCGAAAATAACGTTTTACAGGACGTCATAAACGATTTAATCCTGTTGAAAATGAATGCGTACCTCTAAATACACGAACGGTATATCGATTAATCGCGAAAATCATACGAGAAGTTTTCAAGCAGCGCAACTGAAGCTTTACATTTTGAAATAATTCTATTGGAAATGACTCGCGTATAAGCGTTTGCAGTATTTTTTTCATACGTAGTAGTATTTTTTTTAGAAAAATAGGAGAGGAGAAAAGTTTGAGTGCTTTTTATACGTAACACGATGGCTTGAATAGACATTTTTAATGGTTTTCGCGGAATGATCGGGTCACGAATATTCCTAAATTCATTGCTAAAACTTTTTTACATTTTATAGGAGTCTAGACGAGTTTAACAAAATACAAAATGGTAAACGAAAATAATGGAATTTTCTACCAGCTTTCAGTGGATTTAGTTCCCGAAACAATACAATTTTGCAATTGTATCAAATAAAGGTATAATGTCGTTTCGATTGTACCATAAGGTACAATCTTCAGAATATTTGTTTCATTTCTGTTTTTCAGCAGCACTAAACACTATGTTGTAAGTGGTAGGCTAGTCGCGAAATACAATCGCGAGATGTGGTGCCTAGCCGTGATTTTAAATAAAGCACGCTATTCGAAATTATAAGCACGCTGACGAAATTCCAGATGAACCAAAAGGTTTCCACAGCCCAAAAAAGGGAATTCGATATTTTCGTCGGACTAGCCGATCAGACTAATGCAAACGCCATGCTCGAAATTCCGCTCGGCGCGGCAACCGCGTTGATTTTAATCTTCGAATCTTGCCCACCCTGCTGAAAATATCGATCCCCGCCAGAAACCTTGTGTACAACTGCCATTTTATACGTGTTTGCTACTGACAGCCGAACTCCAAAAGTGGAACGAAAAGTCACAGTTTTTCTGATCATCCTGAAAATTTGGTCAAATTTTTACGAAAGAAATTTGACGATGAAATTGAACAAAAGATAAAGACAGAAAAGGGTGCGTCCGAGTGTTTGAAAGATGAATTTATATTATAATAACAATAATGATTTTATCATTTTTACGTTTAGAGATGAAACATCAATTGACATCGCCACGAAGAAATCCATAAAATTTGATCTGAATAATCGACAAATAGTCGACAAAAATCATAAAACGAATTAGCCAGTCGCAATGTCTGAAATGGAAGCAACAACAGAACGTAGAAACATTTATGCAATAATGTCTATACGAATAAACTCTGTTCCGGAAGCTTATTAAACCGAATTAAATTTCAACATTTGTCGATATATTATAATCACCGTGAACGATAAACAAATAATTTCTGTGAAACGGGATCGCGTTCGAATTACTGGACTATTTCTTCGCAGGAACATTAGCTTCGATAACGACGCCGAGACGTGACAAAAATATGCGATAGCAGCAGTTAATAATGCAAGTGGCTGGTCGAGGAATTCTTCCAATTATCGGAAAACTGAAAAAAAGGGAAGGCCACTTCATCAAACGGAAAAAGGGACATTTCTTTGTTTTTCTGCCTGATGAACACGTGAGATTACTACTCGAATCGAACAATTTTATTTGCAATCAAATGATCGGTTTATTTGCTAAAGACTCTCGGCAGACCAAGTGAATCTATAATGTTCCATATCGATCGCCCTGCTTCACGTGATAATAGCGAGCCTTAAATGGCTCTGAACCGGTGGAAGTAGTTTATGCAGGTAGTACGTCACTTCTAAGATCATTTTTCGCCCGCTTACCAATGGATTCGGGATATTAGGCATTCTCAAATTTCTCCTATTACTCCGATCACTACACAGATGTTTCCTATCGTTCAATTTCGTCACCAGAATTATAACTGAATTTTAGTTTCATTCGTTTGTAATTATAATTATCGAACGTGTACGATGCTATTCAAGAAGCTATAAATTACATGAAATTCAATAACGAAAATAGCTGGAAAATAATTCAATTATTATGATGTATCAATGAGATTGCTCGCTGATAAATAAAGGTATTTATACAATTTTACCAAATTCATTACGTCAAAATTTATTGGAAAAACGCAATAGTTACTACTTCAGAATTGTGATTTATGCAATTTACCAAGAGACTCTATGCAGCTAGAAACATACGTAAAAATATTACGGAGCATTATTCACGTCGTATTGGCAATATCGTGGCAAAATATCGGGGATACTTCACGCTATTTGAAAAATCCTGCAGCTACCGAGGTATAATTTCTCTCGTGAAGCGTCAATGCTGAAGGCATCAGTTGATTTGGGATTGGTAGAATCGTCGATTTCTCTTCATAAATTTCCTAAAGTGAAAATTTATTCGGTTCGGTCGCGTTCACGTGACGCTTCCGCGAGCAAATCCGTTGGTTATTCGGGGAAAGACTCCATTCTACGTCGCGGAGATCAGTTTTCCATCGACACGAGCACAAATAACTTCCTTGCGAATCGACTGCCTTCGACGGAAGCTTTTTTCTTTTTCTTTATTTCACTCGTAAATGGTATTCTACTCGTTTCAGGAATTTTTTATAATTCTTGTACGCGAATAAACGAACGTGAAACTAAAAAGAAGGAATTAAATTCAATTTGCCTCATTAATTTATTAAATCATGTTCTTCTAAAGATTCATCTACGGGTACAGGATGTTTCTCGAATGGAATCAGTTCTCTTTGATGTTAAAGGTGAAAAAAAAAAGTGGAAATATTAAGCAGTTATACGGTACGAATGAGCTACAAAAGTGTTTTTTTTTTTTTTTTTTTTTTTTTTTTTTTTTTTTTTTTTTTTTACAAAGATGATGTCTCACTTTAATGATCTCATGTAATTTTAATTTACATGTCAAGCTTTGTTATTTCTTATTATCCAGATATTCTCTATATATTTCAGAAATGACAAAAGCAGCTAAAAGTCGCTGGAAATATTTCATCTCAAGATCAAATACTAAAAATACTAAATACGTACTAAAAATATTTATGCACAATCCATAAACACACATCTTAGGCGCTATTACGTTGCTGTTGTTGCAAAACGTAAAAACCCAGACAAAATTGGGTTTGTTTGATAATATCTTGTTGATAGCTCATAATTCGCTGGAAAGTTTCGCGTGAATGTATATAGACAACGAGACAATTTCGAGGGTAAAGATAAGAAAGAAAAAGTACGTGATCGTTTAAGATTCTAGCTGCACATGCTCGAATGTTTACAGAGATTGACTAAATTGAGTAAAAGAGATAGAGAAATAAGACAAAAGAGAGAAAAAAATGTAAGAGTTCAAGGAGTATGCCGTAGAAAATTGGTGTACAGGATCAGTTCCTTGGAGAGTTTTTAAAGAATCTTTAAAGTATTATAGTGAAAGAATTTTATCGTGAATTGTTTGCAAGTTACGTATACCGTAGCTATTACAGGTATTTAAAATATACATTCACAATAAAAAGCTGTTGATATTTTTATTGTTATATCCAGCTATTAAATTATTACACTAGATAATGTGGCATATTTAAACTTACGTTGGAGTTCCCATCATCCGCAATGATCTGTACGCTAGTTACATATATTATATGGCATGAAGCTGGTTTCCTGCTATTTATTAGTTTTGGTAGATTGAGTCAGTTGGAAATGTGACGTGAAACTACAATTTCAGGTGACGTGACAGACTTTGATAGAACTCTAGTTGAAATAATATACTACAGAAGGTGAGGCACGTAAACCACGACAGCTGAATATTATCGGAAATATTGGCAATACAAAAAAATGTTGTTAAGAAAATTTAAATTATTCTGGGGTTCATAACCTTTCGTTTATAACTGTACATGTACAGTAATCAGATAACCAAATTGAATATTTTGTACACGAAGGGATCAAGGATATTTCAAGATTACCAGCATCTTTTTTAATGTAATTAAGTACATGTTTATAATCCACGTACGCACGTACAGTCAACATCATCGAATACTATCGTCATTCACCATCATGTTAACACTTCTTACAATTGTAAAAGTTGAATGAAAATTGACAATTAGGGCATTTTGAATATAACCAACAAATAGAAGATACTTTTAAATAAAAAGTGCCCCATTGAACAATTAAACATTTTATTAGTACATCAATAAAAAAAAAAAAAAAAATGAGAAGAAATCTTGCATCTAACAGTGCACTGTGTTGCATCCATATCTTTGAGGGGTAATATAAGAATATTATTAGAAACACACCTTAGGAAATAATCGTAAATCCGCTTTATAATCACATAATTAAAGTTAGAAGTGTGAACATACCTTACTATTATATATTATATACAGAATAAGCAAATACCGTTTTATATTATACCGTTTAATATTATAATATACCTTACTATTATATATTATATACAGAATAAGCAAATACCGTTTATTAATATCTTCTACGCGTTTCAATATATTCTGGATGTTTTGCTTAGGACGAAATAAGGAATGTGAATGGTTTGTTGAAATTAATGAAGCCTTCTTATAACATGTCGCTATCAACTGTTACCAAGGCACCATGGTGGTCAGCCGTGACCAGCAATAAGGTAAACAGTCCATTGGGGAAGAATGTTGTCTTACATTATCAATTTATTATTATTTTGCCATTGTATGCTTTGAATAATAAAAATAATCCCGTGGTGTTCTGAGCGAAATAGGTGATTTCGGTGTGGCATTCAAAGTATTAACAGGCTTTGTGGTGCACGAGCCATCAAGAATTAATCAAAGCATCAGAGCGAGGGAAACGATAGAGCGAAAGCCACACGAAAGACAAATAATCGTTCGAGCGGAACTTAAGGCGTTTCGGGATCGCCGCAGAGGAACCGGATGTCCGCTATTGTCGTCGGCGGGCCGGCGAACAGCTCTGATCTATGCGGCTATTCACCGGCAAAGGAACCAAGTCGCATCTCGTTGCTCCGTTTTCGCCGGCGGAGAAATTAAAATTTATGATCGCGAAACACGATTACCAGAGACACGGATGAGTGACAAATAAGGGTAAAGCCAACCCGTGATAAATTTGCATGCGCGTCCGCGTAGATGTTTATTCTGTCAGGGTGTGTCGCGATGTTTCACCATGTGGAGATTTAGGTGACGTTGCACCATGAAACGCCGCGTTACCAGGTCGAACCACGAATAAAATTGTTTAATAGCACGCGCCGCCTGTTATCGAGCTTTATCGTTAACGTCGGATACGATTTCAGTTCCGATTTTCATACGTTTAATGGCGGTTTCGCGCACACGTGTCACGCTTCGCGAATTGCTGGTTACTGTCGCATTTTGTGGATGCTCGGTATCGAGAATCGATAGGTGGATAGAGTTCTTGAAATCGTGAATCGTCGCGTTTTCGTGCGATAATAAGGGGGCATTCTCGCTGATCGTTGATTACATGGTGGAAACGTGTTCGTAAGAAACAAGAAACGAGCTTGTTATGTTAACTTGGAGATTTGATATGTTGAAGTTTGAGTATGTTAAATGTGTTAAACTATCGCAAATTATGAGTGTAAAATAATTTTAATATATAACGAGGAAAGATATTTTTATATACATATGTCCCTTTATTAAAATTATTCTTTATTTAATCAAGATAAATTTTGACTAAATTTGCCAACAAAAAAAAATCACTTAAATTAGTTGTATTGATTTCAAATTGTTCGAAATGTTTCGTGTAAAATCACTATAGATAATAGAACACGAAGTTGAACGAAGGTTCGAGTTGGAATGGGACGAGATTTCTCGCGGTGGACCCGTTGGTTTCCGGTTAAATCGTTGCCACATCGATCTCGAAGAACGAACACCATTATTCTCGCGTGATTACCGCGAATTTCGCAATTGATTTGTAGCCTCCTGTGCTGCGTTGCAACAATGCTAACGCGACCGTTGTGTGGCGTGGGTGGCAGATCAGAAAGGGGTGCAGGGTGAAACCAATTAAGCCGTCAGTGCGTTAACGCGTGTCATTCGGTCCCATATTGTAACCAAGTGTGACCAATCGCGACAATGAGACTTAATTGCATGAACAATGTCAAGCGCCTAATAATCACTTGCCATTGCTTCGACGCTGTTGCACAACTTTTACGATTTCGTCAAGATCCACACTGTTTATCATTCATAAGTAGACTGCCGATATTTATGCAAATTTATATTTTCGTAAATACAACTTACAACGTAGAACTTGAATAGAAAAATATATTATCTGTTTAAATTTCTAAATTGTTCATCGCATTTAGTGTTGTTGAATACAGTAAAAAAGAAACAAAATTACAGCTTGTTTTGTTTCTTCGTATTTATTAGTCAAATTTTGTTTCATTGATAACCACTTTATTTGGAATTTTAATTAGCGTCGGTAAAAATTATTTTCGTTAGAACGTGCAGGTAGGAAAAGGCTGAAACGCGAGAGGCACGACGCGATCGTAAATAAGACGGTGGACAGTCGGCATTATGGCTAGTGTTACCACTGCACAATAATTTTAAATTAAACATAACACAGGAAAAGTGAAATTTAATTCAATCTCCGTAAGAGTCTCACATTCCAGAAACCCATTAAAATAAAAAGGGATCTACTTACACACGTTTCTCAACTGCGCTTTTATTTATACTCGGCTATCAGATTTCGTTAAGTGCACACACTTTACGATCTACGCCCGCGTGCACGTAAAGGGAAAATATTTCATTTTCAGATTAAACAATTATCCACTTTGTCAGAAGAAAAGAAAAATTACGAAAAGTATATTACTCTTGACCAATTAATTGAAACAATACGCGTAACTATAACGCAAAAGGAGACTCTATCAATTTTGCAAAAATTGCAAAAATAAATACGAATAAAGATTACATGTGTAACTTCTATAAGCCCAAGAAGGTCATATGGATCCGATCAACTTCGAGTTAAAGAACCAAAAATCAACGATACTTTCTGCGAGCGAAAGTACGCTATGAGAGAATCGACCGACGCGACATGCAATTTAATCAAAGAAAATTACGTTTCGCAATCTTTCGTTCTCCTCTGTGTGAGTTGATGAAAACATCGAGAATGTGGTAAGAAGGCTGAGCCGGTAAAATATTCCTTGTTATTAGAGACGGTTAGTGATACTCTCCATTTTCCCCTGAATTATTTCAGAGTAAGTTTGAAGAGCTAGGAAATTATCCAACGCAGTGAGGACATCCCTTCAACGGATCTGCTTCCTCTTTGTCTTCATCCTCGTCTTCGAGTTCGATCCTTCAAGATTCAGCCTGGAAGCGAGCCAGGGCCGAAATCATGGACTTCAAATCTATAATTTCGTAGAATGAAATTTCTCAACCTAGAAATTAAATATTATATACAGCTATATACAAAATTTGTCGTATATTTCGAAAAAGTGTCATGTTTGTTTAAACAAAGCGTATCGAGCGAAGATAAGACTTTTCATTGTAGAATTAGTTGCGTTCGCAAGTATATAAATAATTCACATTTATTTAATATTTATTCTATATTTATATAATATAATATAATATAATATTCTATATTTATTTAATCCCATTTCAAATAAAGCTGTCATTTTTACAGCGAGTAATGAAAATATTCAAACGCTCTTCGAAAGGGAATAACTTTTTTAAAATTGGACCAAACCACGAGTTTTTTTGGGGGAGATTAGAATGGATTAGTTGAATAGAAAACGTGTGAAAAAGTTTCGAGAAAAATGTAATTGATTGCAATTGCGAAGAAAATAGTAAACGACACCTTTTACAACTCTTTTATCTGAACGTGTAATGAAAATTAGAACAGCGCATTTTCAAGAGTTACGTCAGCTATATACATATTGAAAACTTTATTTAGTCAACCAATCCTTCTAACCTCTCGAAAAATCTCGAGTCGTTTGGTCCAGTTTTGAAAAAGTTATCCTTTTTCGAAGGGCGCTCGAGTACTTTTCCGAGCTACTGCATATCTTTAATAAATTCTATTTAGAATAGAAACTTAGGTTAGTTGAACGCGTTTGGAAATCTGTTTCGTTTAAGGATCACATTGATTTTTCTTTGCCATATTTTCACTTTTCGTAAGTTTTCCTTCCCTTGCGCCCTGTAATTTTTCTTGGCGACCCTGTACCTCTTTTTACCTTTTTCTTGCTAGAATCTCTTTGGGTCTCATTGTGTCTTTTCTTATTGCTAAAATCCTTTCCCTAGTGTACCTACGCTACTTTTTCAATTGCTACAATCCCGTCTTTGGCGTGCCTGTACTACTACTACCACTTTCTTTACTGCTACAGCATCTTTTGCCAATGTTCTTGCACTAAGTTTCTTGGTATTACAATCCTTTTTCTGTATCTTCGTGCAATCTTTTTATCGCGTAAAAGTCTTTCCCAGAATTATCTGTTTCTTATTACAAAAATTCCTGCTTTTTCAGACGTTAGAAATAAAGTTCTTAAGCAGATACTGTATTCGATAATCCGCTAATGGATATAGCGAGTAAAAAGGATATGACGAAATCGCAAGATTACCGTGTTCCTACCTCGACTGGTATCAAACTCACGATTTCCTTAACATTATCGATGTTCTCGTATGTTTATTTTTCCAAAAAATTGTCAGGGTGTAAATTTAAATATATCGACGTTTTTTTGCGAATTACTGTTTTTTACAACAGTATATTTAGGTAGAAAGATGTATCCACTGGTGAAATTGTTTCCAGACAGAGCTCATGTTTAGACAATACCATTTACATGGTTCATCCTGTATGCAATGATATCCGATCGAAATGTAGCACAACGACATTATGTCACGAATCTGGCCGATAGGTGAAAAATGATTAATTATTGGTATCCGGCTGCTATGTCACGTAGACCACAGTAAGAGGGATCGTTTCGAGAAATAGAGCTGTGACGATCGTGGAAAGTTGAACGATTTTCGGTGATGGAAAACATTGTTAATTCACCTCGAATCGAGCAACGGGGTAATTTCGTGTCGGTACCGGCTCGTCAGATTGCATAATTGATCGCGATGTTATGCTCGGCTAACCAATATTCATTTATAGCGGAATCATGCTGTAATGCCTGCCTATTCGACGCACCGTCTCGTAAATAAATTACTGGTATATATACGAACGAAATTCTATACCACTCCAACTACCACCTCATTACTAGTTCACCCACGATCGATTAATGTGTGCATGGAATTTTAAGATTGTTAATAGATGTGAAAAATAGTATAATATTAAAGATAGTCGGCTAAGTAAGGTGTTCGTATGGAGAAGCGTCAAAGCAAGGTTGGGCAATTTTTGTTTGAAATTAAAAATACTAAAACTTTATTGATATAATAACGTAAGACCAAGAATTGTTATCCAATGTCCATAAAAATGAAGGAAATTTACAGCGTTCGGAAAAGAAAAAATATCCAGAAGTCATTTGATTTCAATTTCTAGTATTTCGAAAATAACAAAAAAAAAAAAAAAAAAAAAAAAAAAGAAAAAAAGAAGCAAGAGGAAACAGATACAATTGCATTATTCGTTTTTTATCATGGAACAGAATGTCGGCGAGCGCTTGAAAATTACTCAGTCGTATGAAAAAAATATGTTTCACTCGTGATTTACTATTTTCCGAATAAAGCATGGTCGAATAAGAAAGCATAATTTTCGGCCATAAATTTCTCCTGTTTTTCTCAACGAACTTCATTTCGTTTCGTTTTATCAAACATTTTCGATCAAGTTCATGCAGCAATTATTGGTATCAATATTTTAACATGGCTGAATTCTGTGGAAGTGCTGCAGTTTTCCAAATAAATTGAGTACATATATATTTGTAAATGGCAATTAATAGGATAAAATGTGTAAAACAACATTTTTGTAAACACGATAAATCATATCTGTCGTTTGAAGTTCCAATATTTTTTAAATGACTCTTAATTCGTTTTTGCAAGTAGCAATTACATATATATTTTTGTTTTCCATTTCCATGGACTATATGAAACGCAATAAAGCGAAGCTCAGCGAAACTTAAAAATGAAAGAGAAAATTTAACATTTCCCTTCTGCTTCTCCCTAACTCTATACTATCATTCGAATTAATCATTCCCAAATACAACTATTTTAATAGCTTTTCTTAACATACTAATTAAATAATCATTAATCGTAAAATTTAAAATCAGAGCGTGATCCTACTAAAAAAAAAAAAAAAAAAATGAAATTAATCTTAACATGTGCAAAATACCTCCACACGAGATTCACACGTGGATTAACGTTATGAAATAATTATATTACGTAGAGAATAGAGAAATTTCTTTCCTACTTTCATATCCACGCGATCATTTAACCAGATACTTCCTAATTTCCTCTGTCTTAATTAACATATCCAAGCATCACCTACCCTTTTGCCCTATACACGGTGGCCCAGCTGATTGGGATCAGCTAAATATTTGCCTTTTCAGGATAAAGTTATCGAAATTAAAAGAGTCGAAAAATAAATATAGCAAACTATTTAAAAACATATCGTTTAAAAAGTACCTTTTATTTTAACGAGAAGCTTCTTTTGCATACAACAGAAAACAAGGCAAATATTTAATATTAAATGATCCTTTTTGGCTGCGTTATCCTGTATAGTTCGTATCCCTGTACTCACTGTTGCACTAAAAGTAGGTAATTTGCGCTTTTCCACTCTTGCAGCGTCGCTGAAATATCTTGCACTGGGTTACTATCGGAACCGATATCACCGTACACTGACCGGAAACCATTAAACCGGCGTGTCTCGAACGGTGCCGCGTCATCGGCAGCGTGGCCTGACAACCCGATGAAAATGCTAATTAACTGGCGCGGATTTGGCAAACAATAACGTTGTCAGCGCGGCTGGGCAAAACCAAAACAAGGTTCGCTGCGATCCAGTGCAGAACTCGCTGCTGAGAGCATCCTTTGGACATTATGCACGTGCCACTGCAACCATGATGCTTGCTAGCGACGAGAAAGGGGTTGTAGAACGATCTACGGATCGTGCTGAGAACGTATATTTTAGCCATTAAGCTGTTAAAGCCGCTGCGACACCAGGCAAAATTATAGGTTTAAGGATCGATGCGAACGAACGACATTTTTGCAATTGTGTCATAATGTTACACCTGTTCGCAATTTATGCACATACACACGCATATCTGCTACAAGAATAACGTGATTAGGAAAAGTAAATTTTTGAAGAAAGTGGGGAAATCTGAAGCCAAAGATTAATTAAAGATTTTAGATTTTACGCTTTCCGAATTGAGCGTATCCGCGTGAGACATGGATTTTATCGTCCAACGAACAATTCAGATGCCTAGCATTTTTTTCTGTTCACTGTACTTGCCCTGTGGTTTTTTCCAGGAGGGTGGAACGTTCGAACCAACCCTAACTGTCGATACATCAATCGACGTCACCACTTGATGCTTTTATTCAAATACTGCGAAGACTTGCAGCGACGAGCATACAAACAGCAACGTTTCGGTTACGTAACTTGAATTTCGGAAAGATCTAACTGCAATTAGACTTTTCGATCGTATTGTAACTTAGAACTCGATAGAAATACCACTTCGTTGGAAAATGAGGATATTTATTGCTTTAAATACAATGGTCGTTTACAGCGTATACGAGTATAATATTGCCAGCTAACAGGTAGGTAATTTTAGGCAGAAGACGAAAAGTAACAGGCAAATTGAAGAACATCGATTCATCTAGAAAGGCATCGTGCGTTTTTCCTGATGCTTGGTTAGATGGATGAGCTATTTCGTGGTCAGTAGAGCGTGTAGATGCAAGGGTAGATTGGTGGATTTTTGAGGAAGGTTTCGTTAAACTCTGAATAGAGTGAGATTCTCGAGCTTAGCTCGGGATCAGTAGGATAGAGAATAATCTTGACTCGTTGAATCCTCATTGATGGGACGCCCTTCCGGGGAAAGTTTATTAGAACATCTTGTGTGTAAAATGTATTTGATAGTGCTAAATAATGGAGAATTCCCTATTTTGTATACTTTTCATATATGAAAATCTGAAGAATCTATGGTCGAGGATGTGGACGAAAATATTTGCTATATCTTGGAATTTGTACGAATCTCTATTGGATTTCTCTGGGACTTTTATTGGATTGCCCGAAAACTCAGTAGCATTTTCATTGTGAATTTCTGTCAAACAATGAAACGTTCAAATAAATACTTGCCTCAGTATTGGGCAGTTAAGAAGAAACGTTAAAAGTTGAAAAGTTAATAAACCAGTTATTAAAGATGTGATAAGAAAAATAGTGTATTTATAATTATCGCATTTCCAAGGAAGCCGAAAAATGTGACTTGTAATAATAATAATTTCTATTTGTAGTGGTCACAGAATATTACGTCACAGAAAATTATTTGGTGTATTTGCTTTATATATGTTAGAAACACGTAAATTCATTTTTCTATTGATCGTCGCTATCTTCTATCTTGTTGCTAACTCGATTCTTTTTTCTTTCGACGCCTACTTCATTCCTTCGGAAAATCACCTCGATCTTCTCCAATACCATTCCAAATTCTCGAACAATGAAAAATTTGTATCGTCTTATTATGCTCACGCTATTAATTACAGAAATTCCACCCCGCTACTATTAGCTGTCCGATATCCGGCCACTGCTCATATCGATTCGACCTAGAACGTTGGTTCTAGGCCGGCAGTTTCCCTTTAAGATTCCACCGATACAAGAAACCGGTACGAATATATCATCGAATTACGTGAGTAAAGCAACTGAATTTATTTTGCCGCAGTTGATTAACCTCATAACATGCAATTTTTCGCGACCTAACCGCTGAAAGGTGCACAATTTTGTTTTTAGTTCTTAATACAATAAAATTCAAAATTCAAAGTGTGAAATGAACGAAAGAAAGTAATTTTAGAAATACGAGGAAACGTGATTGTTTATGTTGGTAAAAAAAATGATACTCGTGTGGTTAAGGGTTTAATTCCTTAGTACAAGGGGGCCTAAACAAATGGTTCAAAATCGTGTCAGAGGTTAGTGTTTTATTGCACTTGTTTAGATCAACATCGGTGCAACGTCAACGAAGAGGAATATTTCACCGAAGATTAAGCGATTGGTGGCTGTTCTCGTTTTTAAAGACCTCCCCAGGAGGTTACGAAGATGTAAATTAATTGCGGAGGATCCTGGTTTCAAATGGCGGAGCGGAAGAAAACGGACGCTGCGAAAACTGCTATAGTTTATAATTTCAAAGATCGTTGGTTATTCGTTTTGAAAAATTGTTAGCAAAATTTGTTCTTTTACTTCGCAAGTGATATTTGATAATTTAGTGTGATATTAAATATGCTATAAAAAGTATTATTTCTATGCTTTTCCTATAACTTTTTTACACAACCATTTAAAAATAGATTTTCTATACTTTGAAGCACACTGCCGCACATGAAGCACATGCACACATGGCATGAAATGCCTATAACATTTTCATAGTTACATAGAATTGCTACATAGAATTTAGTATAAATACTTTCTAACAAATTTAATTTCCAAGTTTTAACAAATTGTTGAATATATGGAATAATACCTACACTAGAAAAAATGACGATTATTGTTCATTAGTTTCTGAACATTTCTTTATTCATTGCTTAATCTTTTTTCTATAAGATTTCTGAAGAAAGCGAGTATTTAATTTATTTAGCACTATTAATAGAGTACTCAGTGAAAATTTGATTAAAAGTGCTTGAGTGGCTTGGGAGAAAATAGGTCATGCAGTATGAAATTTCCCCATAAGGATAGACTGTGGGTTACCTTAAAGTAAAGTTCGATGGTTTCAAAGGTATATATAATAAAATTCTAATATATTATTTTTTAATGCAACTATTTCGCATTTTTAATGGTCATGCTCTGGTAATTGTGATTGCATTAAATTGTAAATTTGTAAATGCAGAGAAAGCAACTCGAGATGGACAACGTGATTTTTAAATTGCGTTGCAGTATAATTCAGTGGCATTTACATTTTTATATATATTTAATAGTCGTCCTTTTGCAAAAGAATTAATTACAATTTCATATCGTAATATAACTCGATTCTAAGCGTGCAATGTTCCACAACTGCAATAAAAGATATTTTTTCCTGACATCTCCAATGAAATATTATGAAACTGTCGTTTCTCGTACTACATTTCAAACAAGCTTATTTTCTTAAATTATCAGTTTCAATTAAACATACTTTGACTAAATTTTCAGCAACGAATTATTAAACTCAACAATGTTTTAAGTGTCTATGTTAAATCCTTATAGTTGATTCCCTTTCTTTTCGTTCAATTAATCACACAGACAAATAAAAATCAAAAGATAATTTCTATAAAGTCGCTGATTAAGAACAGTATAATAATGTAATCATCGCTGGTATGATAATACATAAATCGAACAAGATATAAGAAATATAGATATACATCTTTATACAAAGTGCACCACACAATATCATTCAATACGTACAAAATCTCTTTTTATTCTATAACATATATGTAATATTAATATTACAACCTATATTTAAACAATTTTCAAATTATGTCATTTCGTTAGATAATAAAATGAGCGTTTCTTCCATCAGTTCGTTAGAATCGATAAATCTTATAAAACAATTTGGAAGTTGTTGCAATGTTATTTAAAATTAAACGTTATCAAATTAAAAGACAACAATGATAAAATCAAACGAGAAACCCGACGAATTTTTCAGATTCAGCTAAAGGTCCCGGCAAATCCCTTATAACTTATCGCCGCGACAAACGTCGGCTGTTAACCCAACTAAAACACGCTCTATCGAGGGGCAACGAACTCGCAACCCAGCCCCGAGGCCAACAAATCTCTCGCCTACGGGGTGCACGCGTAAAGTTTCGAGACGTGCGTTTTTGCGCGACGGATTTGTAAAATTGATTTCGCCATCGAGTCCATGCTTTACGACTTCGACGAAGCAGCCAGAAGAAAAGCGATTTATTTCGCGCCAACTTTTTCGCCCGGCTACACCAGAAGAACGAGCACGAATTGTACCTGTATTAGGCGTGCGGGTACGCATGAGTCCGCGATTCTACACGGCCAAAGGCAATCATTTGGCTAAGGCGTTTCCATCAAGCAGCTTATCGAGCAGCCACCACCCCATTCGAGTTCGTTTCCATCGGAATACAACCCCTGAACGCGTCTTTCCGGCCCCTTTTCCTTCGTCGTCCCGTTCTTTCGCGATTTCTCAGTCCTCTGTTTCGCCGTTATCTCGCCAAGATTTGAACGTCAACGCTTGTCTCCGTGAGTCTGCATTCGCCCTGTTGTTCAGGCAAGCTAGATAAATTCGCTCCGCTCCTTTCTCCACTGCCACCGCATGTGAATCGCGATAGGACTGACCTGACACGAGAGCTTGGAAAATCGCCCTTTCCTCTCCTTTTTCCTTTCCATTTTTTTTTTTATTGTCCTTTTTTTATGTGGGACGATTCTTCATGGATCGTCGCGACTATCGTGGCTTTTTGCTTGCCGCGTAAGTCGCGGATCGTGCTTGAGATGTTTTTACCGTGCCATCCGTGCGGCAGAATGTTGTATAGGTTTCTTTCTGGCTGCATTCCGACGTTCTTTGCAAGGGATCACGTGATAGGACGCAAGATTGTGTAGGTAGTACGGAGTATGATATACCGAGGTCATAAAATCAGTGAGGAATGAAATTAATTTTTATTGTTGGAGCTAGCGAATCGAGAGAGATACAAGGATTTAAGAATTTGAACCACGGACAAGAATCGTACGAAGAGATTTTGAATACGGTTAGTTTAGCGTACTTTGTGTGGTGTAATGAAATGTATCTGCGCAGAGCGCTTTTAATTTCGCAGAAAACCGACGTCGGGCGGCCCGGATCGAAAGTTTACGAGAATCAAGGCTGCAAGTTGCAAAGTTATTGAACTGCAAAAGATTAAGTTGCCGGTGAGGCAGTTATGCCAATATGAAAGCCTTCCGGAATACACGGAACCAAGTTAGCTTGTTTATAGCTAGCCTTAACTCTGGCTTCCGATAGCGGGAATAACTTATTTCTTGCTTCGCATTTTATTTCGCAGCCGCGAGACATCGGAAACAGGAAGACGAAACGAGAACTCCGAGTTATCGTTGTCATTCCATCCCTAATGTTTCGTGCAGAGGGTTGTGTAAGCGAGAACTAAACGGCGAAAAACTTGTTATCTGATTCCGCTGAATTAGATATCTCCGCCCAGTTTAATATTTAAACGAATGCCAAGTATATACTTAGCTAGGTGAGTTTCCCCACAAGGAAGTTCGGTCGTTTGAAGTAGTTTCTGTAGACTAGAAGTGTTATCGTGAGGTTTGAGAATTTAGCTTACTTTAAGCTTTGTAGAAAGAAAAATATTCAGTTGGATAAAAAGAGATTCTCCTCATCTGATAAACGTATTTAATATAATAAGCGATATTTAAACGAAAATGAATGAAACTTAGTTGAAACATTAATCACATGTAGTAAATTTTAATGTACTGTCGATCAGATTTTAAACGAACAATTAAAATATATCATATACTCATTCCATATTTGTTTCTACCATCGCGTTTCGAAAATATGAATTTGCATAAATGTTCGCAATCAATTTGCAATGATTAAATTTCGAAGGGATTAAATTTTAAAGCTGTAACATAATGCTTGTAAATGGCAATTTAATCAGAATTAAAAGTCCGATTGTTCCAATACTTAACAATTGCTTGCATCATAACTTGCCGACCAAATAACTGTTCAAATATTTAAATAAAAATCTGACCAGTAAAGAGAAGAAACGTGAACGATTGTAACGTTGAATCTTCGAAGGAAGTGACAACACTTCCGTTACGGGGCAAAAATACACAACCTGAAAAGCCTGCTGTCGAATATTGTCGCAAACAATAAACGTCGGTAACGATCCACAAATTGATCGGTTTAAAAATTCAGGCTATGGTAATCCGCGACACAATCGAGTACGGGTTCTACCACGATGGAAAATGGAGGATGGCCCGGTTGAATCGGCCGGATTTCGCTGGGAAATGAAAAACGACGCGAGCTAAGCGACTTGTGTGACCACCTGAATTATTCAGAATTCACTCACCGACCACGTTGAGGCTGTAGTTCAACGACATCTTTGGCTCGGTGCTGACCTGGCACTCGTAAACCCCGGAGTCTCGTTCCTGAGGCGACTTGATTTGCAGCGTCCAGTTTTCAGACTTCTCCGGATGGATCACTTGAAACCTCAGGTCCGAGGTGTACATCAGGATGCCGGCGCTCAGGATATGCATGTCCCTTTTACGCATCCAGGACACCTGCAAGATAAACAAGAAGCGCAGCATGTAAGCCGGTGATAGCTCTGAGTGTCACTTGAGGGTCTGCAGCTGCAGCCTTGACCAATGATGAATTCTATCGGTACATTTTGAATTTGAACATAATCCGGGATTTATGTGAGTTTGGTTAGTTAGGTAAGCAGATTGTTACTCTGCGAAAGTATCGTAACATTCAACATATAGAAGATATTTATATAAAATCCGTAGCTTCGAACTTTGAGAACTGCGAAAGAATATACAACTTGGGGAAAATAAATTCTTTCAAGTGATTCTTCTTTTTCAATAACGAAACAAAATGATTTTCGCGTCCATATATTTTTCTGCGATTTTTACTATTTGTTTGTATTTGTTTGTAATGATATTTTATCTAATTTGATTATTTCTGTCTTAATGTATTTTTTTCTACTTTAATCTCCATTATTTAAAATACCCTCGTCACTGCTGAGTGAACTTCGTGTTCTAGCGAACAACAAATTCTCTGAATACTTACGCATGAAATGTTTCCCTTTAAACGAGTACAATAAATTCAAGATTATTAAACGAAACAAAGAAATTACACTGTAAGCTGTGCTTCTCTTCAATTTCTCGAGGAAATAATTTAACGGTAAACGTTAATTGCATAGCGTAAAAATTTAAACGTTAATGAATGTGATGAAGGACATTCTTTTAAGTTACTTATATTTGAAAATTATTACATTCAAAAAAGTTAAATTATATCAATTATGTATGTTGTATACTGTAATTGTTAACAAAATAACATCTTTCTTCCCTGTATCCAGATTTTTCAGGAGTTGAAGTCAGAATATTTACCGACATATCTCTCGGCGAACAGAAAGTGTTTCGTCACAACGTAAGGAAAATAACATTTCAGAGAAAAGAATATAAATTCAATTTTCGAGACGATGTAGGTTTGCCGACACTCCACTTCAATTATTCACACCACGATGCATTACTCAGTGCACACTCGTTCAAACAACTCTTTTCAATGGGTTTCTGTTTTGACAGCAGACAGATCCGCTTACGTTTACGTTTCACGTCCGACCCTCGACCCTTTTCTACACTTCTGCCTTAACTAAGCAGACAAGATTTGGAAACTTAAATAGTAGAAACTTTCCTTCCAGAGAAGTGGAAATAACTTAAAGAAAATTACGAACGTGTTACAATTGAGATTATATTAATCTTATGACTGGACTAGCTGGATATTTATTTATATTAATTGTATCTTTCTCCACCTAAACAATTCTTTAGAAATCGATTAAAGTTGGTAATTTAGATCTATGGTGAACTAGCTGGATATTTATTTATATTAATTGTATCTCTCTCCACCTAAACAATTCTTCAGAAATCAAGTAGAGTTGGTAATTTAGATCAATGGTGAACGGTAAGCCAATTGAAGTCGTTAGAAATCAACGTTATTTTCCCTTAATAATGTATTAATCTAATATATACATAAGGGCGAGGTAACTTAATTGTACTTTTATTAAAAGTCACAACATCTTCCAAGATATTCTAACGAGATTTATTTTCCACGCTGACGAACTTGCATGGGGCAATTAATAAAATAAATTGTTGCCCATGGTACGTTACTCATCATAGAATTTTCCTACACAGGAAACTCTGTCTAACCACGAGGCTGGTTGGTGCATCGTTTTATAATTAATTTCGCGACTGCACTCTCTCGCGATACCGTTACGAGCTTGCAATTATGAACATTTCAGACGTTCCCACAAGCAAGAATCTTTGCACGGCAATTACGCTAGGTGAGAATTAACGCCATCGTTCAGAAGCACCTATATATTAGGGGATCTTTTGCTTCTTCTTTCTTTTTTTTTTTTTTTTTTTTTTTTGTACAAAACGTAATATTTAATTGATCGATTAAAATTTTGTATTCAATTTCTGTGTTAAATTTAAAAATAAAATTTTGAAGCGTTCGAATACTTGACATTTTCGAGCGAGTGTGTAACTCCAAGGACAGCGCGCGATAGGGGAAATGAATCGTGTTTTTGTTACATAATAAATTGTTAATTATTCGAGGAATTAATTTCATTGATATTTCACATTATGTCTGACGTAAATACAATTATTACAACATGTAAAGTTACTATCTCAATATTGTTATTTCAAAGTAATTCAATATGTTTATATTAATTCCGTTGAAGTTTGTTGGAGAAACAATCTCGTATAATTCAGTCGATATAATGCTCGTTCCGGAGTCGAATAAAAATTCAACGCATGCATTCACCGGGGACACTAATACACTTTTTACGCAAACATTAGCATTCAAATCGCTTTGATTCTGAATCGCTTTATCCACCGGTAGAAATTAAAACACGACCCGCGCATCTACAAACTTTACCCCTTTATTTCTTTCTTATCGCGAACCCTTTTTTCCTCCCAAAACCACCATTCACATTATAATCGTTCCCTTGCTTTTTATTCGTCGCTTTACCGCTCTTTTTAACTGGTGATTTTATAGCTAGCGAACTGATAAATCCGAATTATCGCTAATACTGGAAATTTTAATCAGTTGACGCAACTTTGTTTCTCTTTCGTGCAACTTCGTCCAACAGTATCATTATCATAGAATTTTTTAATCCAATAAATCCAATAAAAAAAATGATAAGAATAATTTCCGTAATTCGAAGATTCCCTCAAGAAATCTATCGCGCAATCATCAAACGATACGTACAATTACCAGCTTATACATATACAGATATCACTAGCAGTATCGACTGTGAGTCATCGTGTCCTATTAGGAAGTTGGATTAATTTGACTAATTTGAATCTCTCGGGACAATATCGACTAGTACTTATTAGTTGCAGCTGTCTGGCTCTAAACACTATACTAGAGAGATAGAGGGAGAGACAGAGACGGAGAAGTTGGAGGAAGCTTAGAATTCACGTGTTCAACGCTATTCGATACGAAGTTCTATTTTATGGATTGGCCATCAGGGACGTTATTGATTCCATATCAGTCTCATCGTCATCGATAGTCATCGAAGTGGCGCGGATGCCGCAGTTAGACGCAGCATGGCATCGATTAATACGTTTACCAGGATGATTATTGGCAATGCCTGTTAGGCATTAGTAAAGCAATGTCCACACACTGAAGCTGTATCAAAGGAGAGATTGAACAACCGCATTTCGCTTGGCTTGATAGAAATGTTTTATGTAATTATACCTTGCTGTTCTCTGGCGTGCGCTCAGGGAAGTATAAATTACTCAAATTGCGTCTAATCTTTATTTCACGCGAAACGAAAGAACTTTAAAAGTACTCGTAAAACGCTGGCAACTATGACAGTCAAGATGAAACTTTCAGTTATGAAACTTTTTAAATATGTACTTTGCCCTCTAATGGAACGTTTCAAATATCTGACACGCTCTTAAAGAAGTCTTTCTCTTTCATCTTTTGTTCGCTGTTTTCCTATACATATTCGTACAAGCTGTTTGCATTTGGAGAACGGTACTGCGCTCGAGGACAGAGATATCGTGCGTAAATTTTTGATGATTTTTAATTTTAATATTACTCTATGGCTCTATAAGGGAATATTTTAACGTAAAATAACTGAAATTGGGAAGAACATATTTTAATATTATGACAACCCATATTTCCTAAATTATGAAGAAGGTGAAAAAATATACGTGTGACTCAAACATTAAACAAAAGGACAATTTTGGTAACGTAAGATTAATAGACGGTGTATTGAATTTTAAAACTCTTGTCCTGTAAAGAATGGAAAACGTGACTTATCGTGTTCCTCCCCTATAGTCTTCATTTATAATAGCGTAAAATTTTTTTGAAAGTATGCTAATAGATAATGATAATTCTATATGCTGTGCTGCTAATAAAATTCAATACAAGATGCGTTTATCATAGCGAATTGATCTTTCATACCCCTCCATTGCCTTTTTACAGCTAGTTATTTATCGATGTAATAAATTTCCTTAGACAAGAGCTGCTCGAATCTCCGGCTAAAACAAAACGATTGCTCCATATATTTCCTGGAAGCTTCTTTCTCGAGCTGTCGAACGACCTGTCAAATTGTGCGTGCAATTTTCGACATTGTTTACAACGCTATCGACGAGCGCTTAATCATTTACGAGCCCGCCGAAATACTCCAATCGACGTTCATTCGAAATTGACGAAAATCGATCTTGTCAGCTCCCCAACCCTCCTGACTTATCGCCAACTGATTGTCAATATTTCCATAAAATTTTCCTCCACCTTTCTTCCTGTATTTATATTCCGTGATGATAATTCTATGAAAATATATTAGATGTAGAAACTGACTCATTGTGTTTATATCGAACCAATTCCAAATCTGGCGTAAATGTAAAAATAAACATTTTTCTTCAGTGTAAACGTAAACATTTGTTCACCATTTTGCGATTAAAAAAAAAACGATTTCTTAACATTTATCAGATATTACACACATAGGGCATATACAATATATAAAATATAAAACATACAATATAAATACATATATAATTTATACATAACAGAGCACTGAGTTAATTTCCACACCTAATATTATCTTTCACTACGTACTTTCCGAAAAATCTTTATATTTAAATACCAATATATTTGAATATAAATAAAAACACCTTCGTCGTACCTTCGTATTCTGTGAACTTGAAAAATTTTTATTTCAAGGAACGCAACGTCTACCAGAAAAATATTCGACGTCGCGTCTTGGATACATTCGAATTCAAGCGGTTGCCGTTGGCACGCACGAGCGGGCGCACGCTCGTGCGAGTAAATTTTACACGCGACGATATAAAGTCTGATATTAAATTCTCGGACGCGTACCGCGTTTTCCCACTCGGAGTGACGCGAATGGCTCGCGCAAATTCAGGCCACCAGGCCTCAAAAGGGCGAATGAGTTTCTACTAATTTCAAAGACGCGACGAGAAGAAGCCCGTGGTGTTTCGCTAATGCGCTTTGGAAATTGCCGCTTCTACATGCTTGCCTCACGGCTACATTTCGTAGTGACTCATTAAGTTGGAATCAACGATATTAACACTTAGCTGTCGAGTTTACCTTGGATATAGCGCAGCCTCAAGGAAAACGTGTCTTCGAATAGCGCACGGCGCTAGGTACTATCTGATAATAATACGCACGACTTTTGTCGAAACTTTCCCAGAACAATTTCGTAATATTAAATAAATCTCGATATTGTTGAATTTGAACTAACGAGTGAACGAGTTTAAATGAAATTTGTATTAGGTTGTCCCAAAAGTTTCTCTCGTTTTATAAGGAAATAATAGATGCACAACATTCCCTGTTTTATATTATTTTATTGAATTATGTATGACGCATTTTGTTCTATTACGTTGTTCTATTTACATTTGACAGATTAGGCTTCATGTTCGTATAAACATTGCCAGATAAAGCAGCTGCGTGCAGATAGCGAAAGACACTTTTGGCACAATTTAATACGAAGGGCGTCATGATCTTGAACAAAGACAGTTCCAACAATAAATGATATAAATATAAGTGAGAATATTATATCATCTGTGTACAAAATTTGACATTTTAATATGTCATCAGGAAATTACGACGATTCAGTAGATCCTTAAACGCATTTCTCTTAAAATCGTGATGTCTGAGCGCTGTCAGTGTTACGGCGAATGATGGACGTTACAGCGCGTTATCTCCACAATCCCCAAACCAGATCCTTCGTGTTCCAACGTTTGTACAACAATTCGATCGTTTACAGTGTACTCGAGGGACAACGTCGCATCCGTTGACAATCAATCGGCCACGAAAACCGTGGTAAGACCGGGAGGACAGAGCAGACTTGTCGTGTTCACGGGGGCTGCTTACGTTCTCCGTGTAATTTACACGGCCAGAAGTTTCGAACCGATGCAGACAAGAAGACGGTTCGCGCACAATAACTTCGCCGATTGTCAAATCGTGAGCTGGTTTTGTCCTCGTCCGAGGTGCTAGGTCTGGCCAACTTCTGCGGATTACTTAGACAGCAGTTCGAATGACGGCAGGTATTTAGACGTCACAGAATGCGAATATCTCGCACGTGAACAATGAACAGACTAGCTTGGATGAACGATCGTTAGTGTTAAAATAACGGAATTTCGAGTTTCATACGGGGTCGAAATGACTTTTGCTGATGTCTTCTGACGGCTCCGGGAGCGTTGCGTAGTAATTTCGTTATAGTTTCGAACGTGTTGACTGACACGAGAATTTTTGTATATTTCGCCGTGCGCGCCGATTGATATATGCTACGCCACAACATTTAATTTTTGCAAAATATTATATTGTATCTGCGCACTCTTTTCTGAGTCATTTGTTTTATTGACAGTCTCTTAGTCCGTGAAATTTATCTTGTACGTGCCTATTTGTTAATATAGCTAAATAGGTTGTATGTTACTTGTTATTTTCACGTTATTCGGTTCAATGAATTATACCTAACAAGAGCGTAGTTATTTCACTTAAAACTTCATATGCATATGTATATACAGAACTAGTTAGATTTTACACTGTCAAATGTTTCAAGTTCCCTTATCCATTATTGATGAATAATCGGAGTAATACAATGCTTGAAAACGATATATAATATAGACCCTTGTTACGCTCGAAGCTTATCATACAGAAATTAGGTTACAGGAATTAAGAAATAATCCGATTACGCTATTGTCTAGAGAAAATAAAATGAACATGTTCCTGAGATGAAGCTTCTCAGAGAGCAAGCTCTTTGTGGCAGAGAAAAATGATTCGATAAGAAACTCTCTGTGAAGGAGCCTTCGCTGGATTTGCAGCTCTTTCAATGCTGTAATTACGAGTAATAGGTCAGTTTGTCCATTGCTTTAAATACAAGCGCCTCGAGCCGTATCTCAAAGACGTTTGTCCTTTGTTTCTGTAAAATCGCGCTCAATATGTAAAAGACAGGATGATCGGGAAATCAACGACATTGTGTCGCAACTTGAATGAAGCTATAGTAGTACGAACAATTTATTGGAAACGCGAAGCACATCCTACCATTTTGTGATACAAACGGAAAGAGAGAGAAAAATTTCTACAACATTGATCGAATTTTTTCTTTTTTTCATAAGAATTGAAACCCGATCGCAGTTCTCTGAAGAGAATCACATTTTATTTTCAAATCCGCCCCTTTCCATTTTTCTGAACAAGAATTATATGCCGACCGTTTCGCGTATACATATCCTGCAAAGCCTTTTTTTCGCGCTATTCAGCCGCATTTTCACGCGTAATCTTTTTCATTCCTAGATGGAATCCGACCGCTACAGAGACGTCGAAAGCTTTCGAGCTTTTAAGATAAGTGCTACATTGCATTGAATGGCTGTAGAATTGCAAAGAATTGGCCGGCTTAATATGTTCCCGAACGAGAGGATTTATGGTTCAAAAATAAATGTCAATCCTACGTGGATATGGATCGAAAGTAGTCACAGTTACAGAGAATTCTTAAATTTACAAATTACTATTACTTCTTGCCTCGTCCACAATAGTTTCTCGACATTTGTCTAAGTCGATTATTTTATGAACTTAACTAGACCTTCAAACTTATACCAAGAGTTGATAATTATTTGCTGAAAAATACAAATTTTATGGAAATTTGAAAAATACAAATTTTTAGGAAATCGACCATCTGAAATCTCTTTGTACAAAATACGTGTCTCACTTGTTCCATTTAAGAACGAACTAATTACACTCGACGAGATTTTTAATTACGTCTAAGTGAGGCGAAACGGTTGTCAAGTATCGTGTACGTAATTTAAGCATCCTCGGATATCGACGCGTGTGTTTCCAGGGCAATGGTCGTCATTGTATTTTCCAAGTTACGTCTCCGGTGAATAAAAAATACATCCGGAATTCTCCGTAGCACGGGTAACGATTTAATCCGCTGATTGCGTGGAACGTATAACCCAGGCTGGTTTGCAATAACGTTTCGATCTGCCGTATATTTGTGGAAATCGCTCGGCACGATGGGATACGTTTATGAGTCATAAATCACGGGCCGGAAGTGAGGCGCAGATATAAACCCTGGAAAACGTAAACAGGTATCACGGTATACGATTTTTTAAACGTCCCGTATTGCGGAGACTGCCAAAAATCCGACCAGAGGGAAACACGAACGACGAAGGGAAGGACCGACCGAGGTGCAAAAATCCTCGTTCGAATCGATCACGAAAGTCGGTTACAGGTTAGAGCTGTGTTACCAATATGGAAATTTTCCCCGTCCGTCCTATTCTGGCTAGTAAAACTCACACGCGATCGAGTAAAACACGTTTTTGAATACAACCGTGGAAAGTCAGGTATTGAATGTTCGCTATTATGTGTCAACTCATAACATAAAAATTTATTTGTACAAATATTTAAATGGAAATTTCATTGACGGAATAGGCAGATATCTGGTAGATCAAGTCTTTAAAAAATATAATTTTCGCTTAGTAGTAAGGGAATAAGAAATTTTTTATATATATATACAGGGTGCGCCGTTAGAATCCGGACAAAAGAAGTTTTGTGCAGAAAGTTGTTTATTTAAGTCAATACACAAAAACACATGAAAATGTTGTTATATCTCATTTAAAGGGTCCTTGCTGAGAACTTTTATTCTATGTAACCACCCTCTGCCTCTATGACCTGCTCTATTCTTGCTCTAAAGCGCGAGCACGCTGACTTCAACTGGTCGCGTTTAATTGTCGCGAATTCTGACTCGATAGCAGCTCGTAGGGAGTTGACGTTGGGGTGCCTGCATTTATTAGTTTGTCTCTCGATAACGCCCCACACGTAATAGTCCAATGGGTTTAGGTCGGGACTGTTAGGAGGCCAGAAATCTTTCGACCAAAACATGTCCACATTGTCAGAGAGCCAATTTTGAACAAGATGACTTGTGTGAGCAGGTGCGCCATCTTGTTGAAATAAATACGGCCTTCCAGAAGCCGTAATTTCCATCCACGGCTTTATTACTGTCTTCAGGACCTCCAAATAAACCTCCTTTGTGATTCTTTCGCCTTTTTGGAAGAAGTGCGGAGGCATGACGTCGCCCTCACTTGAGACAACGCTGAACTTTTCTCGCCGGAGAAGGAGAACCCTTCTCGAACCACTCTGAGGCTGCGTATCTCTTAGCAATGTCGTATACCGTCGATCTTGGGTAGCTAAAGAATTTTATAATTTCGACCGGCGTTCTCCCGGCGCGAAGACTTTCTATAATCGCCGCTCTTCTATCGTATTCCGGGTTTTGCTTAACGAGTTCTGTCATTTTGAGGTTATAGAAGACTTATTGACATATTTAACTAACTTCAGAGTCAATCAGCACAAACATCTGAATTCTAATATGGTGGGAACTACAAATTGAATTCTGTCCGAATTCTAACGGCGCACCCTGTATATATATACATCTTTCAATGGTTTATACTTTGTCAGAATTGAAGTTTCTGTGCGAAAGCAATACGGAAATTATTTTTATAAGGCAAGGCGACTTACAAGGCAAGCTCGGCAACTGGAAAATTAAGAAAAGATTGGAGCTTTATGCAGGTATAGTTCATGTTATGTTAATAAAGGAACAATTTTTTCCAGCTGAAAAACGGTCATAGGGGAGGAAACATCCCCAAAGTTTATTTTTTATTATCCTGTTATTATCCTTTTATTATCCCATGTTTATTTTTTATTATCTTTTCATACAATTTTTATTTATACATTAAAATTCCGGTGATTAAAATCACACAAACGTTACATGAAGTGGCTCACGGATATATTACCCTTTTGTATTTACCTTATGGAAGTGTTACGACGATGATACTCTTCGAAAAAGTGTTTAAAGCACAAATATTTGTACTAGCAAACATTTTGTTGTTTCAACTTATATATATTATATTTGTAAAGAGCTCTTCGTAAGCCATCTATGCTTGTGACAACAACAAATAGAACTATCGAAAATATTATAGTGGAGTAAAGTTTGAAGAAACAATTCTTTCAATTTCTCACGCCCACAATGTACAATATAAAATAAAACCTTCTAATGTAAAATTTAATTAATGTAATTTAACAATTAATATAACAATGGAAACTTAAATGTAACTTCTTTCCTTTTTCTATATAGTTCCTGAAATATTCAGAATGATAAAAGCCAGGATGTCTTCACTCCTATGACTGTTTTTTAGCTGGAAAAAAAATTGTTCCGTCAATAGCGTCGCACGAACTACGTTTGTGCAAAGTTTCGAATTTATTGAAATTTTCGAATTGCCAAACTACTCTTATTAATATTTTTGATAATGAGATGTAAAGTGAGTTAGTCTCGTCATAATATGAGATACTAAGTAACCACACTCACTAAATAATAAATAATAAATAAATAATTAAAAAAGGACGCAAAGTGACCAGAAATTCGTCGTGATAAATTAGAATAGTTGACCATGATCGTGGAAAGGTTGTCAGCTCGATAAACATGGTTGATACGAACGGAGTACGGAGGAATCGCTGAAACGCGACTTATCCAACGCATTTGCAGATTGCATGCAGCCTGCTACACCCAGGGGGATGCATCAAAGTAAACTTCTTCGGTATGCGCGACGATACTCAAGTCCGCTGGGAAACAGCCTTCAAGTCGAAATTGGCCACGCGAGCGTAGAAATTTCCCGGATAAGAAACGACCGGCCGAAATCTCGCGAGGAACGCCGGCCTTTTCAGACCGCGTCATCGGCGAAATTTTCTCATAGTTCGAACTATTTTCATCCTGTGAACTCGTTTGTCGCCTCGCCCGCTTTTATTGCGTTTTTTGCGTCGCGGGGATGAGCGAGTTCGTGGACGATGGCACTGATTTACGATTCGCGGAGTGTGTTTTAGGGAATGAGATGGGTGAAATTTATATTTGAAGAGGGAAAAATCATTCCGATGCATAGAGTCCATTTTACGAAATTCCGCAAGGAGTTGGTATTTTTTTACAGATCTTATATAACACGCTGATGATCATCGGTGGTCATCGGCGTTTTACTTAATGAATTTCCTAAAATAGTTAAAACAAGATTAATTTCACGGACTGAAGAATTTTTAATAATGCGAATGACCTGGATAATAAGATATGATACTTTGTAGAAATTAAATGTTATAATCGTAATATATTTCATTCTACCGCTGCCGTCCAGGGAAAGATACTTTTATGGTTCTGTGTGAACGCAGCTAACCGAAGTATTTCGGAAGAAATATTTCCTTATTACGCAATTTTTCTTAATCTTTTTTTATCAAATTTCTCATTGTGAATCGTACGATGACTTTCGTGAACTTTTTTCGAAGGTGTATATTTTGTGCACAAGCTTGAAGAACCATATAAATCGAGAACAATGAAAGGAACAGGATGAAGAGAACAGGTTAAAAGAGAAAAAAGTCACCGACATTTTCTTATTTCATTCTTTTCACCGAGAGATTTGATCTTTTGTTGCAGTAACGTCTGCTTCCTCTTCCTAAGAAGATGTTTCACGAAGTTCAATAATGGTATAGCACTTTACTCGAAAACATGTTGTGAAACCTCGTTCTTTAATACGCTCATTATATATTAAGACGAATGATTCAGCTATTAACATTAGAAAGTGGATGATATTTTATGGAATCTGTAAATCATTTTTTTCTAAATTTATCAAATATCGGAGCAGCAAATATTAAAAAATTCATGTTTAGAAGAAAGAATACTATGACCAAATGGTTAATTTTTTTTTCAATATATTTTTTTTTTTTTTTTTTTTTTTTTTTTTTTTTTTGTAGAAAATGTTGGTATAAATAAAACAGAATATAATTTTTAATATAATTCATATATTTAATTTATTCTTAAATTTCACTTTTTGTTTCTTTTCTAAAGAACCACTTTGTGCAACGTTGGTAGAACAAATTGGATAATCGGTAAATCAAAAATTGGTTTGGTAAACAAAACAAGAGAAACGAGACCGAGAGAAGGAGATAAAGTGACTTTCCTCTTAAAGTACTATTTCTGGAAGTAGAATGAAGGGACAAAGAAAGAAAGATAGGCAGAAAATCCCTGTACACCGAAAGAAACTGTGGACACCGATATTTGAAGAACACACGATCCCGCAGAAGGAAACATTTTCTCCGCGTCGTAAAAAGAAAGAAAATCCAGTCTGTACATAAGAGAAGGAAGAGGGAGGAAGACAGAGACAAGAAAAACTCGATGAATGAGTCTCTATCTGATTGATCCTGTGGATTAGAACAAAAAACGATTCAAAGGCGTTTCAACGATGCGATGCGACGTTCGTATAAATCGATTCCCCAATCTCCTCAGAAATCCGAACAATTCTACAGCCGTGAAATTCCAAGGCAAAAAAATGTCACACTTGGATAGAATTCTCTGAACCATCCAACTATCTACATTCCCTTCGTTTTATTTATCGAAAATCTCATGTTGTAAATTTTCATACTGTAAGAAGAGAGTGTCGTTGAGGAGAATCGTAATCAGAGACAAAGTTACATTTTCATAAATAATCTTCCGTGTTCGATCTCCGGGGCATTGAGACACATTCACGATCGAACGTACGTAGTGATTTCTTGTTGCAAGTAGCGGCGTCAGGAAGAACAAGAAGGTTCTATTCCTGGAATATTCCGGTAAATTCGCTTGCTTCGATCACTCGAAGCATCGCGTAATAGCGTTTCGCTGCTATGATGTTGGGCAGAGGTTCGAGTTAACGGCAGTGGACATAGGCAAATCGTAAGTGGAATTGCTCGGAAGCAGAAATTCGTGGAGCAGTTTCGTCCCTCTGCAACAATATGTTCGTAACTGGTTATCCTGTCGGAGGAAGTGCTACAAATTGCGTTCGAAGATGGTATCGACGGCTTCATTTTTGAAGTTGTAACTGATTGTTGGAAGACATTCGAAATATGAATTTCGATCTTTGTAACAGTGTCGAAATACTTTCGCAAATCACTGTATCCTCTACAAACGCGTTATTTATTCTCATATAGATATTAACATCGTGGAAAACATTTTCTAAATAATTTAATACGTTTTAGCGATCTATTTCATCGACAAATTACGGCGCCTGTGTCTTTTGTCGCACAACTCGCAATCTTACGATTTTCCTAATACAAAATCTTATTTGAATAATCTTTCTTTATTCTTTTTGAAAGGTACCGTAATAAAGAGCGCATAGCACATCCATCAAGAGGAGAGCCCTTTTACAAATATAAATTCATGACAGCCATCGTATTTTCTGAAAAACGCCCCGAGATAGTAAATTTATTAACCTGTTGCTGAATGCAGCGACGTGAAATTTTGAAGGAAACACAGGAATTATTGGAGCGAAGATGATGATGCCACCGGTTCTTACGGCACGTACATAAAATTTTATAAAAATCGAAGCATTCTGTTACTGACTCGCGTTTTTAAGCTGTACAAGTGCGTATCACTGCACACTTTTGCGAAGAGTGACAGAACAGAAAAAATGCGATTCTCGAGTTATCACTATGAAAATGTTGCAGAGATACTCTTCGACCAATTATGGAAATCTTATTCATTCATATTCATAATTTGGCCGATAGAGGAAGATTATGTCGCTCTTCTTGATTTATGTGGCACTATGCTGTATCCTACAAATGCTCTTATTACTAGCTGTGTCCTGACTAGAAAGGCGACTGTTCCAAGGTTAAGGACTAAAGCCGAAAGGGAAAGAGTGCTTGAGCCTGTTTTACGAGCATTATTCTTCTTGCTCGTAAATTTCATTCGATTACGATCGAAAAACAGCTTTTCGCTTCTTCTGGAATATATAGTTTTTCGAGTTGTGTCGCTTCTCACGCAAAGCTGCGATATGCATACTCTACCCCGTGGTACGTTAGAAACGAGGACATAAGGAAAGACCTCGGAATACCAACGGTCAAGGAGGAGATTACCAGATTCGCAACAAGATACAGAACAAGAATAGAAACACACCCGAACCAGCTGGCAGCTGAAACGCGCAACACAACAAACATCGCAAGAAGACTAAAAAGGAAACACCCAATAGACCTCATAAAAGATATAACTTAGAAAAAACGAAGCTGGCACCCCGCTGGGGGTAGCCGCCCACATGCTATATTATTTTTTTTCCTTCACCAACAAGATATAACACTTTACCAAATGTCCGCAAGGACAAATTGTAAAATAACCAAAATAAAAAAAAAAAAAAAAAAATATGCATACTCGACACTTCGTTTCAGATAACAGATCGAATTATTAGAATCTTTTGTTGATCTTCTTCGTGTTTTAAACGTATACTTCAAATATATTTCTATTATTCGCTATTATATCGTTATAGTATACTGTTTCAGTAAAATGTGCAAATGTTACAAACGAGAATAACAACTAAAACGTATTAATATCGCATAAAATATCGTCAAACAGAAATGCACTTTGCAAGAACAGAGTTTCACGAACTTACGGTATTAAACGAACGAACACGAGCGCATATTTCGTAATCATCGCGTCACTGAGATAGAATTTCGACGTTGGGGATGCAATATTTGACGTCTCAATCCAAGATAATCTAAAGCATTTTAGGAACAGTTTATTTCTACAGCTAAAAGCCTTTGATGACGTAATCCTCAGTTATCAAGCTTCCTCGCGAATATTCCTAAAATTCGTTGGAACTTTGCGCGAAGAGATAAGAGCCACGGCTACGTTCGTTGCTGTGTTGATACGAAGAGCGTCTCGCTTCTTATCAACTATCGATAAAAGTCTTAACAACTTGAAGATCTTTCGACCAGTTCCATTGGCGACGGAATTTCGGTACGACGGTTCCCGTCACGACAGCTGACAACTGCTTGAAAAGGGGTAAGACAAACAGCTGGCAAGTTGTGTCTCGCGTCGCGACGAACGACAAATATCCAAAACGAAAGTTGGAGAGAAGCGGAAACAACGAACGGGAAACGAGGGTGCAAAACCGTTGTCGCGGAGAGATTTTCATCGGTGCATTTTCTTTGACAGAGGACAGGATCAGGTGATATTGTTCCGTGACACTTTCGCATGAAAATCCATCGAGAGATCAGAATTTTGCATTCGCTCTAAAAGCAAAGAAATATCATGGCACAGAGCAGCGTGCTATTATAATCTTTCCACGCGGTTATATCCAAAACTACGTATTTTGTCTCTGAAATAATATTTCTGATGAATTGTACAATGTGTGTCTGGTTTATCTCGAAACGCTCACGTATTTCGAAAAACACCAACGACAAGAAAAAATGTTTCAGACAAAATTTTCGTGATACGAACGGGGATATGTCGTGTTAGGTTGTCCGAAAACTTTCATTTCGTAAGGCGATAATAGATTTTTTTTTTTTTTATTTTATTTTGGTTATTTTACAATTTGTCCTTGCGGACATTTGGTAAAGTGTTATATCTTGTTGGTGAAGAAAAAAAAAATATAAATAAAAAATAATATAGCATGTGGGCGGCTACCCCCAGCGGGGTGCCAGCTTCGTTTTTTTTCTAAGTTATATCTTTTATGAGGTCTATTGGGTGTTTCCTTTTTAGTCTTCTTGCGATGTTTGTTGTGTTGCACGTTTCAGCTGCCAGATGGTTCGGGTGTGGGCGATAATAGATGAGCAACAATTTCTGTTTTATATTATTTTATTGAATTAGGTATTCTTTCTTATTTCCATTTCTTTCTATTCACTGTCTATTTCTATTATTATGTTCGTGCATAATTCAATAAACTAATATAAAACAAAAAACATTGTACGTCTATTGTTTCCTTATAAAACGAAAGAAACTTTTCGGACAACCTAATATATTTGACTTTGCAATGCCGTAAAATCTCCTGTAAAGGTGATATTACAATTTTTAAGTGGATGCCTCTAACTTTTATTACATATCCCTGTAGTTGATGTTCAGACGTTTTTAAAACAGTACAAACTTGTGTCTTTCGTACTATTTGTCATCGTGACGTAAACTTTTGAATTCGACAGAGGGATATAAGCTACGTATTATCTAAAAATGACTGTTCAGAACGGACTGACTATTTTGGAAACATCAAAACAGCTGGGTCCTGTGTTTCAGCGATACCGGTAGTAATATTATGAAAAACATGTTTTGTGTTCCTGTGATGTACGTAGGGCGACTCTAGTGCCGGTGGCACATCGAATTTTTAAATTCGTAACTCGATAGCGGATAATATGAAACAAAGTACGCGAGCTTACAGTGTTTTGAAATCGTCGGAATGTATCTTCAACGTGTGCTTTATAGGAGGTCTCAAGGTCATCGCAATATATTCTCCCTGACATCGCACAATTTTTATTTGAGGCATCTTTTTGTATCGCTTGTTTTTCGCGATATTTGAATGGTTCAAGATAAATCAAACATACTGTTTGTTGTTTTGAAAGTATCATAATGAACAGAATTTCCTTTTTCTAGGTAAAAACGTCTTTGAGATTTCAAAGCGGAGGCTCCTATTTCATGTGTATAAAAAATACACATGTAACTACATGTAAATGTAAATACACGTGGATTGATGCATATGAAATTTCGTTTTTCCAAGTAAATCCTCGGCCCGATACATAGCTCCTTCAATGCATATTCCCAACAAATAAGTAGTTGCATTGCTCCAATCTTAACTATCAAAATGGCAATTCAATTATTTGTCAAATGGAGTCCCGTCGTGGTTTTATTTAAAATAATCTTTAAATAATCTTTAAAATAAAATTAAGTCAAATTTCATTTTTTTAAAGGATTTGTAATGAAATTGAGGATGTCTGTAACCTTCCCTAGGTACATATACTGTATAGTAACTTTCATAGCTCTATTTCGAAATTTAAGTTAAATTTAAGTTAAGAACATGCTGATTAATTACGACAATTAAACGAGCAATAGATATTTGATTGATCTATCCATTGTAAAAGAGAAAACAAATAAACGTCTTCGATAACGTCTCCTCCTAGTTACGATGAAGTTCAGGATCAACATTGTGGTTGAACACTGCAGGTACTTCATCCCCAATCTCTTTTATCTCTCTCGTTTGCATGAATTACGTGAAGAAACTGGTTCGTGCTCTCCCAAGTAATTCGTTTTCTTGTTTAACTCGATTATTTCGAGAAACTTTTTCCTCCTATATAAGAATGGCTTTACTTTGGTGGTTTCTAGTGAAAGAGAAAGTATTGCGGAACTTTCGCCGATTTTTTCATACTTTGTAAAGCAGTACGCTAAAATATGTGAAATAAGCGAATAATAAATAAATAACAAATAAACAATCTTATATACTGTATGTACTCGACATAATCGAAAAACCTAAGTCGATATTTTCTTTTTCTTTTTTGAATCTCGAGAATCGTCGAAGAAAGCAGCTGCGAATTCAGCTCGCCCCGAATGAAATTCAAAGACCGACGCGGGGCCACTCGACATCGCCGGACACAACTACAAGAAAATGCAAATACTGGTTCGTGGCTTTGCGTTCGTGAATCCGAACAGTGTCACTGGGACGCATTGGCAGCAGGTATGGAATGAAATCGTTATCCTGCTCGGACGAGACATTCCAGCGCATGCTGGGATCGACGAAACTTGCATCTGGCATGTAGACGACAGGGAGGACAAGGATTCGACAAGATAGAGCCGGATAGAGAGGCAGGGAGGATATTTTTGTTGGTCACAGGGAACACGAAGGCTTGGCGTAACGCCACGCAAACGAATATTGCCAATAAACTGCCAATCCAATTTAGCTACGCAGAAAATACTGCCGTTCATCGTTACGTCCCGGCTTCGACTTTCCATCAGCCTTCCTTCTTTATCCGACTATCGATCTTTCTCTGCTTTTGACAACCTGTTCCCTCGTTTTTTATTGTCGATTCGCGTTAACTGTGGCTGGTAAACGCGTATACGTACCGAGTTCGGAGCTTTTAATCTGTACGAGCATCTCTTGATTCGATTAAATCCCGAAAAAAGGTTTCCTTCTTCAATCAGGCGTTTCTCGAAATTTAATTTCTCGGAATGAGATTCTTGAATCTTGAGAATAATCTTTTTAATTCACTGTTTATAATCGGATCGATTACTATAACGGTAGTAGACTGTGAATTTTTATGTAATTTCATATCTTTACTGTTGAGAATTGTGCATCTTAATTGCCGAAATAAAAGTAAAGGAACGTTAAGGTTACATTTAGAATTCATATTAAAATAATTTTAGATTTATTTAATAAACGATTTCCAGGATCTTCGTCGATATACATTTGCACGCGTCTCAGCACTTTCTTTGTCTCGCCATCTTCCATACCAGACTACCAACGGAACAGTTGCATTCATCTGTTTTTCGAGACGCTGCGCACACACATACTACGCGGCTAATCTAGTCTAGCACACAAAATTATACATATCTCAATATTTATTAACATAACTAATAAAATAAAAGGCTTATTTCATTAAGGAAATTCCATTAAGGAACTCGTAGAATTGGATACGTTTCATCCGAAGTTATTATTAAGTCCCATTATCAATGTTTTGTATTGAACGATGTATCAGTCTACGAATATTTGTCAATTATATTATATTTCCTAACCAATTCGCATTTATTCGCGGAGAAACAGTACTTTTGATAGTTTCTTCTGGATGCCAAACAATCCCTAGCTCGAAACGTTTACAATAAAAAGGAAGCATAAAGTATTCTCACCTACCTTTTTATGACCGTCAGAATTTCCTCTGGAATTCAAAACTTCGGTTAAAGAAACAATACTGCTCCGTGAATCCTTCGCATAAAAGTTGAAATAAAGCCAAGAATACATTTGTTCCCTTGCATTTGTAAGATAGTCTTGTGAACGTGGAAAATTTAAGCCTCGAAACCGCGAGTCAAAGCTGGTGGTCCTGACCTTATTAATTATTAAAACGTAAATATGCACTGCGTACGCAAGCTGTTCTGATATTCCATATAGTTGGTGATTGATTCCTGAGGTTTTCGTTTATTGGAAAACTTGGAACAATAAATTTGCCTCGAAGTCTTCGTATTCATCCCTAAAGTAATTCCCTGTACATAAATCTTTGCTATCTCTATTACATACGCCGCTGAACCACCTGCAAAGATGCTATCAAATGAAACATTAATCTAGTCAATAAGTGTATTTCTCTCGTGTCAATTTCAGACTCTTCTCTTCTAAGCAAAATCAACGTAGCATTTGCTATTTATAGACTGTATACATTTATGATACATTTTGAAGAGCAAACACGTAAAATGTACACAGCATGTAGAAATATATAAAGTACCCAAACTACACTACCTATGATAACATTTATTAAGTGAAACAATGCTTTGTCTAAATCCCATTATTCTCTTTTTTCAGACACATTCTCAAAAATGTGAATTCCCACGAATATTCACCGACTATTAAGGAAACGTATAAATATGTCATCGATTCTAAAATCTCTTTCATTGATATAAATCCTAACAATCTAGATCTAGATCATTTCAGATTTAAATCTTCCACTGACGATAATAGATAATGAAAAATCGATAGCAGGCGAAGTATCCTTTCGCTTTCAGACGAATGTGATTGAATATTCCAGCTGTATACGCGTGGAAAATTATTTTTTATACAACCAACTTACGACGACCGAATGTTTCTTGTCTTGGACTGATACAACTGTGACGAAATATTTAGGCCAAATAAACATTTGTGTACTTGTTACGTGTATATACAGACAACTCTGCGTGACATTGCGGAAGATTAGTTTATAGATCAGAGACTCGGCAAGTGGATATTCGCTGTTCCTATGCTAACTGTCGGCCCATATACATATCTCACTTCGTGTTGCAACAAGGGCGTTGTGTTCCACCCTCTGTAGCCGTCTAATTCAGCTTGCAAACAGAAAGAAAAACACCTGCCGTGCAAGTGAAATAGCTTCTGCCTGCGTTTACGGACGCTGAGAAAATGAAAATGTACATTTATGTTCGTCGAACGATCGAAAATTAGGTGCTATCACTTTACGAGAGAAGATCCAAAACCCTTTGAAAATCTTTTTACAAAGAAAATGAGGATTTATGGTGAAACGAGATCGTCAGCTGCCTTCTGTACGCGTTCGCATTATCGTACGTTATCGTTCTTCTTTTATTGATTGAAAGATACGGGACATTTATCCTAGCAATACCTTTCTTCTTTACAATGAGACAGCATTCTAAGACTTGTTGTTAGCTACTTCATGGCACGTCTTTCTTAGATCAATTATAGTATAGAAAAGCATTGTGAATTCTTTTGGAGATTGCTAGAAATCGATTTGCTAGAAAAGCGACAAGTTTGAGAAATTGTCAATTCGATCAAAAGTTTCAATCTTAATGTATCTACAATGATGAAATCTAACAGCGAACTATTTTCTAGGATGGGAGTATCATCGACACATCCAACAAAATTATTATTTAAGAGAAAAAAAATATAATTTTATTATTCACCGTTATCAGAGTAGTTTTCGACGTACATACATCGCAGAATCATTTGGGCCAACATATGAAACGTCTCGAATCTGTTTCAAAGCGCAGCGTGTCCGGCTTTCACACGAATTGTCAGAGTAGAATTTTGCTGACCAGTAAGAATTTGTTCGTCCCCTGTCAGTCGCCACAATGTCGATCCGTTTTTAGACAGATTGATTACCGTGGATGAAAAATGAACGACGTGCAACAATATATCAAAAGAGGCAACCCAATGTAACAGCCACCGACAACTTCAGAGCCGGTATTTGCGTAAAACAGTTACCATATGTTAACGACGAAGTGAATTTAATATTATTATGCAATATAGAGAATAAGAAATTAATATAATACAATAGCAAAGCAACGAATAACAAACGATAAAATAATAAAATAACAGAACAGTAAAATCGTGTAACTATGGAGTTACTGTCATTCGACATGTAGTTTTAAACAATCTACGCCCATTAAAAGTTTCCTGGAACAAGCATTTCTGTCCTAATTACGACGAAATGTGAATACAATACTTCGGACGAGCAAAAATAAGAGAAGCTACTGTTTCATTGGCAGAATCACGGAGCAAGTTCGACAACGGAAGGTACAAAATTCTTTTCTATAGCGTATCCAAGCGCGTATCCAACAACTATGGCAAGCAAATGTAATTTGCAGTGCTTTAAAATTCCGCGCACAGAAGAAGCTACAACTGATACCGCGTTCCAACGAATATCCGCCTCGATGATGCAGTAAAAGTGCATAGCACGTACAACATCGCTTCTATTTCTTTCGCTTCATTTTCCAACCGGTCGGATTAGAGGCCCGCCTTTATTTCGTTTCCGTTCCTTTCTTCCAGATGTATATACTCGCTCGGTCGAATGGTTCTTCAATTCGGATAGATACGTTTTAATCACGCCCTGGCCAATTGAGTTTTCGTCGTGACATTCTACGAAATTGCTATTGAACGTTTTTCCATCGTATTTTCGGTAACAGACGTCGAACAATTCGAACTGACGTGAATACAGTTTCTAGAGGAATCGAAGAATCGATCCTTTTCATCGTATTCAAGGTGTTACACTTTATCTATTCCGTTATACTTTATTTTAGCGTATAAGCAGATGCGCTCACGAGTATCGAGATACCTGCTAAGGTGATAATCGATTCGGATTGTTAGGCAAACAATTACTTTCTTTGCACGAGATAATGATAAATATTGTTTGCGAAGATTATAGGCGAAAATAATCAACTAATAATTTCATAATTGAATTATTTGTTCGTCTATAGAAAATTTTATTTGGCCTGAAGATTGAAACAATTGGTAGAATCGGAGATGAATTAATATCGTAATCCAACGAACACGTTAACTCGTCCCATTTACCATTTAACCTTTAGGTTAGGAAAATTAAATCGCAGCCAATTTGATTTACCCATACTTTGTTCGGTACTTTACAACAATAATCGGATTTTCAGCGCGAGCTTTCTGGAAACCGAGTCCGGTACAAATCTCGACCAAGAGCTACGTAGAAATTAATCTATGAAATCCCGACTAATTCACCAGATGCTTTCTGTCCTCGGTATTTGGACTTCCGCACGAGTTTCTCGTACAGAACTTTCCCACAAAAAAGCCGACCAAGAGTTCCACTGGCCAGGATTCTGTGTTTCATGCTGCTCATTCGACTGATTAAATTCTCTATTGTCTCGACGGAAGAGACACGGCATCCGTTCAATTTTCCGATCGACTTTCTAAGATCTGTTTCGTATTTCCAAGGCTGCGAACCTCCTTCTTTTTCTTTTTAATCTTCCACGAGCCTTCCACCTACTATCCCACCTGTTTTCGCGTTACTTCAGGAGAATATCTGGATCCTCGAGCTTCGATTTTACTTGCAAATTTCAAGACCTCGATTTCTGGGTCCAGTCCATTAAGTCTCTCAGAGCTTGTTGGTCGACGGAATAATGAAATATGTACTATTAGCCGATGAAATAGATACGATAGGTAAAATAAAGTGTGGCAATAAGGCACACAAGTAAAATAAAATAGAAAATGAGAAGGATTAGGATTCATTGTGAGAAACGAATAACTAGATAAACGAATATCATACGTAAGAAGATACATAAATAAGTTGCTATAACAGGGATCTATTGTTACGTAAAAATGGATCACTAACTGAAGGTTAAAAGCCTGTCAGCGTGATACTGGCCAGTATCGCAGTTAATTAAAATATCAATCGGAGAAGCTTTCAATCGCGGTGGTGTCTTAAGAACGAAGCCAAGATGAAATAGCCTCGTCTGATCTTGAGCGTTAATTACGTTTCGCCTTCGCGGAAGGACGTCGTCCCATCTTACGTCAAGATCAGAGGCTGGAATGAGGGACTGGTGAGTTGTCGTATTTACATCGACTCAATGAATCTCTCTGGGATTCTCAGCGGAAGAGGAGACGCTGTGAAGCGGCTTTTGATGCTCGCTTGATTCCATTCCTACAGATATGTAAGACGGCCTCGTTCATTGCGACACGCCGAGCATGGAATTCGCGATATCAAAGACGTGGAATTTCCTCCACTGAACAGCCGCTTTATTTTTACCATTTGATTGTGTGCTTCGATGTTATGCAATAGACGTCGGCGTTGTGCTTGCATGACTTCGGAAACTGGAGCTTATACGGATAAAATGACTGAATGTACGTTTGATTGCTCACCACTCGAGATACGGTTTTATGGCAAATGAATAACCATTTATTTGCTGATAGAACAGAGGAGAGTATTGGTAATAATGTTCATGTAGGATTCGGATTGACCGAGAAGAATTTTGGAAGAACTCGTTTTTATGGCAATAGTAATATAAAGAAAAGAAAAATTAACACAGAAATGAAAAGAACGTTTCTTACGAGCTACTTCAAAAGGTGCGTTTCATGACTAAACGATCACGATCAATGCATTATTACGTCCCAACGAAAGAAGATGAGAAGCGAACTGCTGTTTGCTTTAAAATGATTCAAACAGCAACCTCAAATCGCTTTTCCTGGCTAATTAATTCTCGAAATCGCGGATTATACTGTCTTCATTTATTAATTAATTCATTCATTTATTTGCTTATTCAACTGTTTCTCCATGGGATAAACCTTTTGGTACATAAAAGGTAGCATGTAGGAGAAAGGAACACACCATTATAGGTGGATAAGTTAAGAACAAATTAATATTTAGATTGAGCGATATTCTCATCGAAAGAAAATGCTTTTGTAGAACCAGCAATACGTTCTCTCATGTCACTGACAGATATGAATCACCTGGTATTGTAAAAGCTAGCAGAATTTCACTTGCTCCCGGTCCACTTCTCCTTTTTTCCCCTATTCCCTCTTTAATCCTGTTATCTGGCACCGACCAAAGAATATTTTCGCTATCAAAAACCGTGATTTCAACCTTTATCTGGTAGAACGACGCAATACATCGTCCCCGTCTAAACTGATCAGCGCGCGGCTTTACGCACGATTAAAGAAGATGGAAAGATGGAACGTTTTTATAAACGATCGTTTAAAGGTTTAGGTCTGGTAACCGATTCATGTTTCTCGGTGGGTTGGAAACGTATCGTTTTAGGGGTCCCTGCAATCGATTTCTCATTGTTCACAACCCTCTTTGCTTGTCGTTAATGACGAGCAACAGTGGCTGCTTTCGAATAAATAAACGTCACATTAGAATGGAAACGGAAATGCATATTTTGCAGAAATAGACAGAGTAAATTGTAGGAAGTTTGAGACTGATTGTATATTCATTGAGAAACGATTTATTGTTAAATTATGGAAAAATTTAATAAATAAAAACTTACGATTCCTACTCGTGATCTAATTTTTCACTTTTTATTTTCAACAAAAATTGAATGTTTGAGATTAATTTTTCAGACTCGTTGAAAAATTATTAGCTGAACAAATTGATATAAAATGTTGCCATTCCTATTGGTGATTTAATTTTTCATTTTTTTACTTTGAACAAGATTACCTAAATTCGAACAAATTGTCAGGAAAGAATTTCTCGCGTGATAAAGGATAGAAATTCAGACTAATTATTTTCGTCAATTCGTGTGAACGGAGCATCATATTAGAACAAATAATTCCCATAAATCAGGGACAATGAGTTATTGTGGAAGATTGATTAAATATTTGACGTTTGAAATATTTGAAGAAGCTAGGAATAATTGCCACCTTATTGGACGAAACGATAGCTCGTATGCCTTAAATCACTAAGGAATCAATCAGGTTATCATACTACTAGCAATTATACAAAACGGCGCAAGTAAAAGCAGAATAGCGAGACCTCAGCCACGAGAGTAGATCTCGCACGACTATCACGGAGATAATCTAAAACAGCAGAAACGGAAATGAAACAGGAGAGGTTTAAAGAGAAGAGAAGAAAAACGAGTTGCGACACGCGTTTTCCTGCAGAAAACGGCCACGCGAAGTCGAGAAAATTGTCGAGTCACATGGAAGAAATTATGGTCGGCAAACTGGCTACTTATTACGCGGTTCGGTGCGTTCAAGCGTCTGTGATTACGGCTGGCCGTGTTGTTGTGACCACGCTCCTCGTCGCTTCTAATTATCTACGAGTACTCAGCCGTGCCTATGGCTCATGTTTCTACGTCTGATCGCGAATTTCCCGTTACTTTCACACTTCGGTCACGACTGAACCGACAGAAAATATGTAGAGAATGCTGCGTGCAAATGAAAAAAAGAATTAACATAGATTATGTATTAATTCTCCGAGCGATTGTAAGAGATTCCCGACGAAGTTAACATGGAACTACGAGCATACCTCGATTAGAATCGGAATTATGAGACATCGCTTTTAAGTCGAACAACATTATCGCGTGTCTTCGCAGCTGCGTGTGAAATCCATATACCAAGGTGAATAAATTTTCGTGAGTTGAAACAGGGGGCGACAACGTGTTTCGGATCGATAGCCTAGTACGCGATTTGTAAGAAAATTAGAACGTTGTCATGCGATCTAATTCATGCAAACGAGTATTCGTTTAAATGTCACATAAATATAAACAATTTATAGAGTTGGCGTTATGTTCTAAAATACCGCACAAACACGAAATAACATTAATTCTCGGTAATTGGGTCCGAAGAAGGGAGAATTTCTTGCGTTTAATTGGATTAGTAATAATAAGCGATACAGAAGATATTTCTCTTTCCAAAGTAAAAACGAGGAAAAGATTTCTCGTTGTAGAATTTCTTCAAAAATGTGTCCCGATGTCCAGGTGGCGTGTCACTATATGAATGGTTAATTTATACGCAACCTAGGTTTCTTCCACTGAAATGCACACATTTACAGTAACAGATTTTTCAACGTGCCTGTGATTCGCGGGAAAAGTGCCTTTTTGAAATTTTTACGCGTCACTCGCCGCCACGAAATATTCTCGGTTCACTTTTCGATATTATTTCGAAGGAAACGTTGTTTCGGTGGAATCATTCGCTATCCGGAATGCTTTCAACGCTTTAATGCTGTTAAAAATGTGAGCGAACTCGTTGCTACGCGAATATGCGCGCCCGTATCGCTGGAAGACGCAAACTAAACGTGGAAACGCGTGTATTTTTATCGACCTCTATTGACGCAAGGAAAATGTATGCGTTCCGTTTCGATGATTGCTGAGATTGAACTGAAACAGTCAGCTGCGAGTTCAAATGGAAATATCGTAGTGGAATTTATTCTATTCTATACACAGTCAGTCAGCAAAGTCTACGTAAACCTACCGAATTTTGCGTATTTGACTTGCCAGAGAAACCAAAGGTGCAAATTTATCTACGTTTACATATCAATAAAATTATTATTAATTCTAAAAAGGATGAAGAAGATTAAGACACTTGACTCGCAGAAATCTGTGGGTAAAATTATATCAGAAATGAAACGCTTTACGAACAGAATATAAAGAAACGATGGCCATGAAATTCGTGGAAAGTGATAGCAACTTGAAGAACAAATACTTGTGCCGTGGTATTTATCCCAAGATGAAAGAAACATTTGAAAATAGCCACGAGAGATATCTTCTTTTGGTTCTCCCCCAAACGTCAGTAAAGCAACCTTTGTTGATCCACAGGTTTTATACTCGCCTGAACGCGAGCCTCAGGCTGGATACAAATTAAACCGCACACCGATACTCCTCTGCACCGTAGAATAGACATTGTGTGCTGCTTCGTGTTTCGACACGAGTTTCGCTGCTTGCGGTAGGAATATTTGGCGAGAGAATGGAGGGAATACAATTTTATAGCCACTAAACATTCTTTTAAAGCCAGGCGTTGAATTTTTAGAATTTCATCAACATCGTAATGAGACACACATCTGCCACGATTATATTAGATATCTTTTTATTCATTTTTCTTACGCCGCGAATAGTTGGCGGTTCCCGAGTTTGACGCGGACTGTACGATACTACCCGAGTAGAACTTCGTGAGTGAATTTCGACGTGTTCTGTTCCAGGGTTTGAATAACTATGTACTAAGTGTCTGGAGTTTTGAACCCGCATCCTCCGTGCCCTTGCACCAAGGTAGGATGGATCAAATTCTACTCCTGAGAGGTGGCTGAGTGCCGACCAATGAAAAATTAGTTAACTTCTTAACACTTTGACTGCCACGCCGAAATCACGTGTTTCGCTCAGAACGCCACGGTAGTACTTTTATCATTCAAAGTATATAATCGCAAAATAATAATAAATTGGTGATGTAGGACAACATTCTTCCCCAATGGACAGTTTATCTTATTGGTGGTTACCGGTGACCACCGTGGCGCCTTGCTAACAGTTGATAGCGACATATTATAACGAGGCTTCGTTTATTTCAACAAATCATTCGCATTCGTTATTTCGTCGTACGCAAAACGTCCAGAATATATTGTTGAAACGTGTAGAAAATATTAGTAAACGGTATTTGCTCATTCTATATATAATAGTAAGGTATGTTCACACTTCTAACTTTAATTATATGAGTATAAAGCTGCATTTACGATTACTTTCTAAAGTGTGTTTATAATAATATTCGTAGATTACCCCTCAAAGATACGGATGCAAACACAGTGCACCCTTAGATGCAAGATTTGTTCTCTTTTTTGTTTACTGATGTTCTAATAAAAATGTTTAATTGTTCAATGTGGCACTTTTTATTTCAAAGTATCATCTATTTATCGGTTATATTCAAAATGCCCTAACTGTCAATTTTCATGCAATTTTTACAATTGTAAGAAGTTCAAGCATTCCGGTCACCAATTGTGTGGCGTCACTGGAGAAACCTTGGCCGGTCATATATGACCAACGTTAGCAGTCAGAGTGTTAAACATTGACAGTGCCTAGGAAAACACCGTCCTCGGGATATTGAAGCGGGACACAGGTGACTAGAGCTAGAGAAAATCCAAGGGCACAGTATTAGCTCATGCGCAAAAGTTCGAAAATTGTTTATGGGATTACAATACATCAGTTGCTTTGATAGGCCAGAAGAAACTTCGGTCATTTCGTTAATCCGACAAGATTATTAGTTCTGCTCGTATGTATATGATCATATGTATTAATCATATATATATATTAATATAAATTTAATATAAATAGAGTTCTAGTGATATATGGCAACAATACGTCCAGAAACAAAAGCTCAAAACTAACAACGAAGTCGTGTTGTTATCACAAACTATGCTTAAGCTAATTGTTAACGCCTTAACAATTTTTATAGATTCCTTCTAGTTGTCTGTTTACCTATTTTTCCTTCATTTTATATCTGTATCGGCACATGAGTCAACGCAAGATTCGAATCGGAGAGAGTCATATTATTGTGCCTTGGAATGGCAACGTTGTTTTGGTTTGCTAGGTTCAAAGGTAAACGAACTGTGGACAAAATATTATTACCGTTGTTTGTAGTCGTCAACCAGAGTCACATTCGTACTTTTTACAATAACACCGGTCGATACAAATAGACGAACGTGCTCTCTAGGACAAGCAACATAGCGAGTCAGTATAGCGGATTATTATAGCGAGTCATAGAGTGGAATAGCGAGCGTAGCGTTGAACAGTAGCATTGAGCGGGCGACGATTACGACCGGCATACATTGTCTCTGTACTTGTATTTAAAGTGGTTTTAATATACACTGACTATTACAATTTTATCACTCGTCTCTTTAATAAATCAACACGTATAATAAACCACCTCATATCGTTTAATTGGAAACCATGACTTTCGCGACTAACTGTATCTTCAACTGATATTTTTATTTTCTATAACGTACGATATAAATCCTCGCCAAAGGTCAAGAATAAAGCGGAGAATAAATGCAGAATGGTTGACGATTAATAAATAACAAAACGCGTAACTAAACGAAAAGCGACAGATACTCATTATAAAGTGCTTTACGCCTTCATATATGGAATCTACGTCCATGAAGAGTTCTTTGAAAGCGTCCCTCGATGCTGGAGAGTGGTGAACGCTTTTTTCCACGTTTCGATCTCTTACGTGCTACGACAAATGACTACAAAACCGACTTTAAGCGGCTTGCAAGCTTCGATTCTCCTTTCTTGAAAAATCGTTTGAACGTTATAACCAGTGATATGTTTAGAACGATGTTTCCGTTTCCAAGGCGGTCAAGAAGGCGAAATTGCAAACCAAGAGAAACGACATTACAGCGTGTAGCACATTATAGGATGCATAAATGTCAGTCGGGTCACATAAATTTATTTCTTGCTCTGCGTGTTACATTTAGTCGATGCTGTATCGAATTTGCACCAGAGATAGAAAAAGTTTAGATTACGTTAATAGTTCGCGATAATTTAGTTCCCTGATGATGATTTCGTGACTTCCATCAAAAATAAATGATAAACATATTTAAGTAATTGGAAATTTCACTGTAGTGATCAGTATCTTTTACATACAGAACTTCTTCATCGAAGATTGGATAAAATATAAAGTGCTAAATATTTCTAAAGAACAATCACTTTCTTTAAAAACAGAAAGAACGAGTATCTTGGATATTATAATATTATCTTGAGAGAATATTATGTTTGGAGAGAACAGAATAATATAAGGTACGTTTTGTACAGTTTTAAATATCCCAGTGATATCTGAATCTACGAATTGAGGTGTACAAGTACGCTTTATACTTGAAAGCGAAAACAGTGGAACAAAATACGATGCTGAGTCTAGATGAAAAGATACAGAGTGGATGAACTTCTCGAAACTGTTGGAAATAAAAATCAGGCAACGGATCGGCATGGAAGAGGAAGATTCGCAGAGCTAAGAAATTCGCTGTTAGCAAGAAACAGGCGAGCGCGAACAGCAGCAACCCGGCAAAAGGGTGAGAAAAATGGTTGTCGCGATTAAAGTATTTAAATTCCAAAGGGATCGCGCACGATCTAGCGCACTTATCGCCTTAATGGAAATTAGAGAGATTATGAAAACACGTGGGCGACACGACGCCTTAAATATGTCCTCGCGGCTGGCAGCTTGGAAAATTTGTGTCGCTCGCGCCTCCCCCGAGCTTCCTTCCTAACTACCACGTCACTAGCACGCGTGCACACCGTCTTGTGTGCGTACACGCGTATACACGGCCGTGCACGTATATATCCGAGCGTCTTAAGGTACAACACTGAAATTTATTGCCACTAAACACGACATCTCAAAACCCATCCCCCTGGCTGTTCGTGAAATTGCGCGTGTATTCCGTGATAGTTGTCGTTTAAAATCTGCTCGTTGTATGTAGAGAGAACACGAATTCGTCATACGTACGAGTGATTTTAAATGGATGACGAAAGCATTTCTTTATACAGTGACTCGTGTATAAGTATCCTTACAGTTGGCATGGAAAACTTCTACACGTATATCGTAAATGTCGCACGAAATATTTTGAGAATTCATTGGCGCTATAATGAGATGCAAGTGCCACGATTATACTCGTGTAGCGGCATATGAGTCATAGGTCGATTCGAATCGACAGTGACTGATATTGTTGTGCCTCAGAGTATCAACGTTGTTTTGATTTGCAAAGTTCTAGAATAAACGAACTCCAGATAGAAACAGTATGGCCGTTATGAGTAATCGTCAAGCTGAACCAAATATGACCTTCTGTATGTCCGCTGGACAATATAAATAGAAGAGCATCCTCTTGAAGGAAGGGCAGTCTTGAAAGCGAACCAGTATAGCGAAGAATATAGCGAATTGTCACAGCGAGTCATACGAGCGACGGCTACGACCGACCTACGCTATTTCTCTACTTGTATTTGAAGTGATTCTAATATGATTGACTTACAATTTTCCACTCGTCTCTTTAATAACTAACACGTTTAATATTAGGTTTTCCGAAAAGTGTCTTTCTTTTACAGACACGTCTTTTACAACGGCGCATCTTTATATAAACATGAAACCTGATCTGTCGAACGTTGTGATCTTTATTTTGACAGAACAAAATGGATCATACGTAATTCGATAAAGAATATAAAACGAAAAATCTTGCGCATTCATTATTTCCTTATAAAACGAAAGAAACTTTTCGGATGACCTAATACCAGCTCATTCGCAAAGTTTGAATCCAGTCTGCAGATATGTACACATATAGAAAGAGAAGCGTAATTTAACACGTTGATACCGGCGTGCATCACCGGTGGCTCAGCGCTCTACTTTTTGAGAAAAATCGGAAGAGTACTCCAAAATTAGGGCCAAAGCTGATTCTGTTAGCTTTACTTAAAATTTACAGATATATGCAAATTGATATTGCCAAATTATTGTATATCAATGTCACACGTCTGTTCCGTGAGGCGGCGTGCATCACTGTGGGTCACGCTAGTATTTCACAAAGTAGGTAGTACAAAATGGGTTTATGTTATTTTATCTCAACATTATAAACAGACATTCAATAGTAAAAACATAACAATTCAATGTTATAAACTTAACATAATTATTTATTTTTTTATGCAATTTTTTAAAGCATGTTAGGCAGAATGTCGGATGGCCCCTACGACGATCACAATATGATGTTATTTTTTGGGCTTTATTCGCAGGATACTCTCTACTCTACTACTTGTTCTATTTATTTTAGAAATACGTTTATAACATTGTTTACACCGTCGTTTCGCTTTACTCGCGGGCCCTTGGTACGACTGCAGAAACTGTGAATGTTTTTTTGGCAGTACATACAGTACGTCCTAACACTGTCTTCGCGTGCCGTCGTTCTTCGACGAACATGCATGACTATTTTTTTTTCCTGTACGAAATTGAAAAATTTTTTGATTCGCGCTATGAACGTTTCTTATAGAAAAATGTTCACAGAATTGCGTGCGATGGTCAGAATTCGCGCTCTACTTTTTCAGAAAAATCGGAAGAGTACTCCAAAATTAGGGCCAAAGCTGATTCTGTTAGCTTTACTTAAAATTTACAGATATGTGCGAATTGATATTGCCAAATTATTGTATATCAATGTATTTGTTGAAGTTCACGAAATTCATTGAACCCAACAGGATAGCCTTTGTAATTTTGCTATAAATTGAGGTCAAAGTTGAAAAATTGCGATCGTGTTGAACAGTGTAATCTGACGTTACGCCGCCCCACGAAGCAGACCGTGCATTCAGGCGCCGCTTCACAGAGAAAACCTTGAATATCGACGCCGGCGTCAACGTGTTAACTGATCGTTACCTTCTGACTGATACGGAATAAATATATATTACGGAGATTTAACAAATTATTTAGGATAAAACTGCTTGAAGAATACGCCATTGTTAATTTTCTCGTCAAATAACAACTAAAACTTCGTCAAGCTGAACAATGGTCCATTTTGAAAGTTGACGAACAGATAAATTATTAACATCGATAAATTATGCTGCGCTGAATATACTTATTGCCGGCATTTAATTAGAAACGTTGAATCAACTATTTCCTTGAAAATGACAAATGTGGCCTGTCTAGTATAACGACGCTGCACGGTGCCGTAAATGCCGATGAACGTAGAATGAACAGAACGTGAACAATGAAATCGTTGTGGTACCTACGGCAGCCCGTTGAACAGTTTCCGTGGCGTAAGTCAGGCAATATTTAGTGATAAAGCAGTGGAGATGAAATGGACTGAACTATCTAAGGTATTCACAATAGGACCTACGTATACGTATATCCATGCCAGTATATCAACATCAAATTGTGACTCTGCTGCTGGCGGTTCTCAATTCGCCAAAAAGCACCACCTTCCGCATCGAAATTACGATTTACTGGTCAGCTGATGTACGTAAAATGCAATAACGATGAAACAATATTCCATTAACGATTGACAGAAATAACTCGTATCTCCTCTTTTATAATTAATAATCAAATCACGACTTGTAAAATATATTCCTGTGATATTAAATTTTAATTCGTCGTATTTACAATAGTAAATTAATATTACTGAAGAATATATCCATTTCATAGTGAAAAAAGATGGCCTATTTGAAAATTTCCAATATATTAATCATTATAATTTTAATTACTCGTAATTAATTGCTGCGCTTTAGTCGGTATAAATAAATCTTACGTAAAAGTAACGATTTTAGAGACTATTTTAAAGGAATCCAAACGAACCTACTACAGGAGTTAACGTTTGAAAGAAAGCTGTTATTTCTGCTTCTTTAAGTTGTAACGATAAACAAAACAAGGCGCGTTGCCATAAAAACGTAAATCCCTCGATGTTAAGCATTCAGTGCCCTGAATTCCTTTCGCTTTGCAAGAATAGTCATAGACAGACAATGGCTATTAGCCTGGCCGAACGAACGTAGTTGAAGCATGACGTTGCAGCGTCGAAAGGATTTTATAGAAAATCTTTCTGTTCCTCTGATCAGCAGAGCAATGTAAAAAGAAGGATGGAAGATTGCAAGGAAGGAAATCCGTGAACGGCGACCGGAGGACGGGAAACTTTGGTGGTTTCGCGACTCGACCAGGATTGGCGAAAACAAAATCCCGAATACGAAAGTCGAAAGGTAAACTTCTTCGGTGGAAATGTTATGTCCGCCAGTGAAGACAAGTGAATTCAATCTGAAACGCTGCGTACCTCGTCGTCGCGGAAAAGAGACAGGAAATCGTCCAAGAATCGTTCCTGTTTTTGTACAATGGACGACGATGAAAGGGGTAGAAAGGGTGAAAAGCAAGATGTTCCTTGACCAGCAGATGTGCCTTGAGGCTTGCAGGACTTGCTGCGATGTCCAATTCTAAACGGATACAGTTTGGTATTCTACCGAATGATATCGAAACATTGATCATTGTTTCAGTTACTCGTGTTAATATTCATGTTATCGATGATATACTTTGTATAAGGGAAGATGATTTAAACACTATTGTATATTGTATATTCTTCCTTTAGAAAAATAAGAGATGAAGCTATAGAAAAAGAGCTTCAACAAAGATTGCGCTGATTTTCGGACGTGTGTCTAGAGAAACATATATGGATAATTATCATTGTATAGTATTATGTTTTCATTACAGATATTTGAATATTTTTCCTATGCAAAATGATAAAATTACTCGCATCGCGCCCAAATTATTCATTGCCTGATGTATCGTATATTAAAAATGGATTAAGTTAGGTAAGATTAGGTTAGATCAGTTTAGGTAAGGTTATTCTACACGATTTCCACATAAAGAACATATGGTCACGAATTATTTTCTTTTTTCCAATGAAGAAGTTTAGCGATCTATCTCTGCCATTACTAGTTGACGAAAATTCATATAAACTCGTACAATCGCAGGAATATCTGAAAATATGTCAAGGACGAATTATAGCATCACACTGAAATTATTGGAAACCAAGGAAAAACAGAAGTTGGTATTGAGAAATGTTTACACTGAAATATTACTGAAAACGAGGTCAATATCGTATAAGAGGAAGAATTTATATCAAATTAAATATATCGGACAAAGTGCATTTTATTCATTCATGTATTGAAGCCCTTTTTCTATCCTGAGGTGAACGATTCATTAATCGAACTAATTAGAAATTATGATGTCTGATAATTTAAGAGAAACTAATATGTTGATATTATGATATTCATTTTCTATATCAAACATTTGACATTAATAATATTTGATATCATTAAAGCATTAGATATTTTCAGTTTTGCGAATGATAAAACAGTTCCGCTAAATGAATCGGTTCTCACTATGTAATTTCTATTAACGTCATTTAGCTCTCGAAAAAATATCAGGCAATATCACATTATTGATTTTCGATCGCAGAGAATTTTAATTTAAAATTTCTTCGATCGAAATTCACGGAGAAGATTAATTTAATTCATAACAAAAGCTTAAAATATATTCATTAATGCGTTCGGGTCCGATTGCGATTTGTTGAAGCTTCAACGACTCGGAGGGTCGCTGGTTAAAAGGATCTCATCCTAGAGAGACGACGGTTATCGCTTATGAGTGATAGACCTTTCCATTTAATGCAATGCAAATCCGGATATTTCGCAGGAAAAAGTTTCGATGCAATAGTGCCATAAATCAGCCAGTCGGCTGACTTGGGAGATTCAATTTACTGACGACGACGTAGCACGGTTCTGCAGTTAATTAATCTTCATAATCCTATGACCGGGGCAACGTCTTAAGATACATTTCTTCCGCTATTTTTCAACGTACCAGCGATACAAGTATCGATTTGCTTTCCCTGAATATCTTTCCTACTATAAATTCAAACCTGGATAAAGTCACTTTCAGCGATTTCTTCAGTTCTTTTATTTGCATATATCTCGAAAACCTTTGCATCAATCTACATTATCAAAAATATTTCATTTGCAATTTTTTTTCAACCTATTAACCAATTCGCCTAAAGACAGAAATGATAAAGAGCTTGCACAAACACGAACGTGACGCTTATTTAATAAAGTAAAACAATAGAGAGTACAATTATACAGGACACGTCGATAAAAATGATCATATACGCGATTGTGGCATGTCGATTATCATGACACTCGTGTTAAATAGTTTAAAAGGTTACACGCGAATGTAATTGAACAGATAAGTCGATAACATTGATGAAAATGTCGATTTTTCCACGAGCTCCGCAATTTCCCGAGTATAATTTTCTAATAAGTCAATTTCGCGCCTCGAAAATCGAAACATCTATTGGTATTAATTTCATTTCATTCATAAGAGATATTTACAAAGATTGGAAATTGATTTGTTCGGTGAAGTAGCTTTTCCTACTGATTCTTTCACTTTCTTACATTTTTCTAAAACTACCCTAACCTTTTGTCGCGTCTGCGTTTAAAAATTAACGAAAGCTAACGAATCTAACAAAACGAACGAACGAAAATTACGCATTATATGTCGGAAATCGGTGATCGTGAATCCTGTTTAATAATTCATGATATCTTGCCGGCAATAAAGAATTGGCTGGGCTTCGTAAACATTTGTAAATATCGAGCAAACAATGGCAACATGTGTAGCACTGAAAATGAAATAAAATCGAAAATACGATAAGAACGAATGAGAATTTATAACATTGCGAATATACAAATAAATCAAGCGCAATGATTTTTTTTACTGCGAATATATTACGTTTACTAAAGGTTAATTTAAACGTATTTAATTAAATTCCATTGAATGCAGGTAAAATATTTGAATCGTTTGAAAAATGTATTGTTTTAGAATCATAGCTACAGAGGTATCGCATGGAAAATTTTATAAATATTTACGCGCGAAACAATGTGCATAGTTATTTTAACCAACTTTTTAATCTTCCATTATACAAATCTGGAGTAAAATTACACGGTTAATCCTTATCACGAGTTCGACTACGGGTGAACAGAAATATCGCACTGTTTTGTTATTGTTAATTATTCGTTTAACTAATTACTTTATTTAATAGAATATTTATTTAGTTTGTTATACAGTTTATCAATAGTTTCAATAATTCTCGAATAAGATGCATAATACATATGTTAAACGTCTAACACTAGAAATATCACACCGGTCAAAATGACTAGTTCTACAATTTTATAAATGTGCCAACCATTGTTTAGGGATCATGGTCCCAGGTGGATTGATAATACCAAAAATGTACTACATAACGTGGAATTCCTTGCGTAAGAAAGTAATAAATCAATAAATATAAAAATATCCTATTATTACGTATTTTTTAAAGTCCAGTCATTTTCACTGGTTTTGGTAGAAATAGCTTCGCGTTAACTATCGGTAGTTCTAGTGTTAAATCAATTAACATTATTTTCTTAATATTATTGTTTTAGAGAAGTATCCAATGTACGTAGCTTTCAATAAATTCAACGTTATCGTTTATTCGTTCGTTTTTTCTTTTATTTGTTTTTTCGTTCGTCCGCTGTCTTTAAAACGAAAAGGGAAGAGCTGCTGGCTGTAAAAGAGGGCGTGCCGTCGCGTTTCACTACGATGAACTGACAGTTCTATCGGTTATCTAAACCGGTATCGTTTTCCCTTTTCCAGCTGGCTCTTCTTCTTCGTCTCATTTACATACGGAAAGATCGCGTGGAATAAGAAACAGATCTCGCAGAAATTACTGAATCGACTTATTCTCGAGCAATCCTTTGGTCAGACTTTCTCGAGGAACCGTTCGTTTGGTTATATTTTTATCATCAAGTGTCTATTTGTCACATCGGTGATGCAAGTAGGTATGTACATACTTATCTAAATATCTGAATCTATTCTTTTAATAAATATGAGTACAAGCGAATTTGAAGAATTTTTAGTTATAACGAGTTACTCGTTATTCAATACCTATTTATATATTTTGCATTTCATTTTATGTAATGATTATGTGTTTTGTAATACATTCACCAGTTCGAAGATCGATTGTGTTATTCGTCTTAAAATTACACGAAATTCGCTTCCCAAGTTTTTGAGATTACATCGGATAAAAAATTCTTTGTACATTTATTTAAATATATAGAAGAAGATATGGATATCACGTAAAAATACAAACAAAAAAATAACCCTTAAAAATTCTATGACAGTAACCAAATATCTTGGAGATGTGCTTCCTACCCTTGGAAGATGAATATTTATTTATTTCATTAGTCTCAGAATCTTATTTTTTTATCGTCTTGCGTTTCTTTTTACGGTAGTGCATGAATCTTCGTCACTGTGGCAAATTCAAATCTTTTCTGTAATGGCAATTTCAATTTTCTGCATTACAGAAAAAGGAAAATACGGGAAACGGGAAAGTCAAAGTACCGACGAAATAAACGGAAACAAACTCTCACATGAAAAATAAATTGAATTTTATCTTACGGCAATGGTATTTACATGTGCAACGCTTTACTAAACATTGCATTATTTAATATTTCATTTTCTAGAAAAGTTTCTTTGTGTGCGTTTTTTAAAAAATTCTTAACTTCTCCCATTATATTTATTTTACCGCATTTCGATATTTTTCGGCGAATTTCATAATTCAATATCGCTGTACAGATAATTGTTTACCATGCAAAATTTGAACGTATTTCTTAATTTGAAAAGACATACATATTAATTTGCGAACAAAGGAAGGGACTTTGGATACTAGTCATGCAACATGGTATCGTAAAATCATTATCTCTATCGAACCCTCCCTCAGAGACTAAGGGATATTAACGAAATTTAGCGTCATCGCAAAACTAAGGATCTGCAGTTCGAATAGTACCATCCTGTTTGTAATTCAAGGGGCAATATCAGATTTCGCATTGATTAATTCTGGGAAGTAAATTCTCACAAAGCCTGCCATTACGCCTAATAGGCTGTAAATACACGCAGATGCGTGGGAAGTGTGGTAGATCATACATATGCACTATATTCTCCGTATTTGGTTCCTGTTATTTTCAATTTATATAATATCTTAACAATTAATTAATAAATTGTTCGAAAAATTTCATTATGTTTTCTTTGTACCTTATCTATCTACCTTATCATATCTTCTTCGTAATATTAAAAATAATGTCACGATATTAAACGAGTTTGACGGACAATTTACGTAGAAAAGACTCGCGAAGTTATAGATAACAGAAAGTCTAATTCCAGTTAAATAGCAACCTAATGAAATATCATTCGAAAATCATTATATTTAATGATTGAAATTAGAACGTTTTGGAGGACTATCTCGTTGTCGAAATCTAAACATTCTCGTTGCTAGTCCGGGTCTCGTGTTGGTCTGGATTTGAGCGTGCAAATAAAATACATCTTGTCAAAAATAATCAGTCGCAAATAAGCGTGTAGCTTTTAAACTTTAGCGTACATCCTTTGTTTGAAAATCTTCAAGTCTGTTCGCCATGTTATTGGAATCGGCCCGAAAACATTTCAATATATCGAACTCCGTAGAGTGTTAATCGATATTCGAAGCAGCGAATTTCGCAGAAAGCCGGCCATTACGTCGAATAGGGTGTAAGTAAACGCGTAGGGAGCGTGCTGGATCATACATATGCACCGGTTCGTGTGTATCCTTCTCTTCGATTGCAGTTAACTTGGATCACGAGCACGGCATCCCGATGCTACCGGTCACCGTCCCCGAGGGTTCGTCCTGCAATTTAAATGACTGCGACACGCAGCAAATGTCTCTCGGGCTCGGCCAACAACACCGGCTTACCCGCAGCCTGGTCTCGGTTGGTTCCATCGTCTGCCGAATATGTCACACAAACACGTCCAAGGAGCCGCTCATTTCACCTTGTAGGTAAATGTATCATCGACCAATTGAACGACTGGCCCCTTTTACGGGACATTCATCCCTGGCCATGTGCTTGCCGTGATCCCTCTTTCGTCCGAGATTCGAGATTCTAGAGAGTTTCGTGGCGTACGTTCTTCGCGTTCAAGAGAATTTCAATGAGAGCTTTCAGCTCTAAGCTATACCGTTTCTGGAAATCATTTCGAGGATTTAATAGCGGTATAAGCTACGCTTTATATCATGTATATCGAAGACTATATTTGAAGACCAAAGTGCTTGCGATTATGTAGAAAATGTTAGATTTCGTTGAAATAGAATTTTAGTAGCGGATTAATGAAATTCATTGGAATATCTTTATCAGAATGTTTGAATTTCATTTTTTGAATTATTATTTCGCTTTTTAATGAGATGTTAATAATAACAGTGCGATGGATTATCGTTAATGTACAGCGACTTTAATTAGTGTAAAACTCCCTAGAATCTCTTTTATTAAAAACACATTTGTCCTGGGGAAATATTTGAAAAAAAAATTCAGGCTCTTGAATAATAAACTCCAAATGAAAAAAATACTGCAAGCACTGTGAAAACTATTGTTGAATTTAAAAAAATGGAAACTCCTAGCCTACCTAGATATACTCGCATTTCATTCTAACTATTCTCGCACGCTAGATATTAATTTTATTTGATATCTTTGTAATGCTTTATCCTTAAGCTAATTTCAGAATTTGTTAATTTGTAAGAAGCAGACGAACTCGCGATATTTTTTACTGATTTAACAATATTACTACGTAGATTCGTGCTCGTTAGGTACGGATTTAGCACATAGATCTTGACTTAATCGCTCATTTAAAGTTAAATCGACGTTTAGAGGTGAACTAACGATTCCAATTCGCTGAAATTGAACGCGAGCTAAGGCACGTTAGTTTACGAAACACGATTTCCAAATCTTTTCACTTCTAGCATGTTGCGATTACGAACCATTTTAATTGCTGTGCCAATATATAGCCAATTAATAACAATTCAATAACTTCGTAGTTTTCTTCAAATAATACAAGTCAAACAGAAAACATATAAAATCAGACGACGAGAAAACAGAATTCTTTGTAGGGAACGATTTAGGGTGCTTCGGAGCTCATAGAATGTATTAATTTCGTTTTCTAGAAAAACCCTAAGATATCCTGTATATTATAATTCCGCTTCGATAAGATTTATCGAAATTTGTTAATGACAGACCTTTGACCCAAACCGCTCAGTATATTCCATTCATGATTTAACGTCGGCCATCATTTTCAAACGTCTTTGAAGATCAAAAATACCAGTGTACACTTGTAAACATTTCGCCTTAATAGCTCGAAAATTCTGCCGTTGCTGGCTAATTATCTGGCTACTTTACCAGCAATGAAATTTCACCGATGCAAAGTTCATCCGGAGCGCCAATATTGAATCGCGTAAGCGCATAAACTTATTAAACTCAGCCTTAAAATGGGGTAGTCCATTTCTCTACCATTTGCTATTCCCACATTTACAATGTCCGGCAGGATGGGCAAACAATTTTGCAAGTAAAATTCCGGGCCCGTGAATCCTAATTAATCCTCGCGTTGCCTGATTAAGTAATGATTATCCTGTGTCAACTAATTACTACGAAATCCCATCAACATTAAGCAGACGACGTTGTTTGAAATTCAAGGACGCCAGGCCTTTCGAAACTAATTCATTAACTACCGACGCGATCTCTGTTACCTCGGACGAGACTAATGTCTAATTGTGAATTTAAAGTGGTAGACTTTGCGAGTGGTTAGATTTCGTTAATCGAAAAATTGATACTTTAGAAGTTATAAACACTTTTTCGTCTTAGAGATGAAAAAAAAAGAAACGATTCATGGAACGAATCTAACCGATGAGACTCTTTTGACAAAATAAAAAGTTTAGCAAATCAATTAGTATCTACACAGCTTGCTAATACGATGGAATATTTACTATATCGTCATTTGTTCAAACGAAAGTCGAAACAGGTGGCAAACACTCCAATGCCGGGAACAATTCCTATTGGTAGAAATAAATCCTTTCAAAATTATACTCACAAATTTATCGAATGCAATGACGTGCACGTTTGCCGATAGATATGTACATTTCACTAACGCGTATTTTCACAAGACTAAAATAATCACGCCAAACACGGCTCGCCGATACGTTAATCGCGTACCTTGAACCACAGTATTGCTCTCTGTCTCTCGTGCAAAACGACACGAAAACTAGATTTCAGCTAACCAATTGGTCGTATTAGCCTTTGCCACGTAATAGATATTACAAAATACGAGGGAAATACTCTCAATTTCTGACAATTTCCATGGAAATTTGAAACACGACGAAGATAACTTCAGAGTTGACAATTATAAACTAGTGAGATAGCCCTGTGTTAGAAGAATCTAAAGATTATGCTACGATTTTATATCATATAATAATAATACTTTTGTATGTAGATCCTGAGTATTAACACTCTTGTTCCTAAGCAAAGGACTTTTAAAGAAAATGAACGAATTGTGGCGGAACTTGTGGCAAAACGTTCCCTTGGATCTCATTTAACAACCAGCGCGTTTCCTTGGAATTAGATTTCTTTAGTGGAAGAGGGGAACGCGATCACGGAGTAAAAATTAGAATCATTCTTCTTTCCTTTTAACAGCCCCAACGATGCTCACGAGGTAAATCTATGAACATTATCCCCACTATAAATCGTTTCAATAAAACACAGTACTGATGAGACGATCCCTTATTCGCAAATGGTAGCTCCGTTTGCACGAACCACTTGCTTACCGCAACCTTGCAACCCCGCGATGCTTCTAACCCTTCTTAATCGAATTGAGAACACGTGCCGGTGTTCTACAATTTTAATCTCGCCGCGGCAACCCGCTAAAGTCAAATGGGACACCCACAGTGTTTTCAATGCGTGAATAAAAATCTCGGTGGTGCGCCATACCTCTCTCCGCTTTTTATTTCCCTTTTCTTCCTTTCTCCCCTTTTTCTAGCCTGGTTTTGCCCGTTTTCACCCGTTTTCCTTCAGCCACCTGCCATTTACTCTCTCTCTCTCTCTCCCTCTACTCTTTCCACGCTTCCCCTGGCCGTTTATTTCCCACGCCCTCTGCTTCCCTGCTCCTTTTCCCGCCCGAAGTGACACGCCGCGAGAAACTTAACTCACCGGTGCCCCTCGCGAGAATTCTCGTGGAATGACACGCGTATCGCGCGACCTATTTCTTTCCTTCGTTCGTCCCACAGCTTCGTCCAACGTTGCGTCACCTCGCCATCGTGTTCTCGCGTCTGAAAGCGCCGCGACGCGTCTAAGGGACCGTCAAGAGCGTTCCTCTGTTACATGTACACATTTACGTTTGTACGTGTACGTTTACGTAACACTTCCGTACGTTTACGTCGACGCGCGTCGCCATTATTTAATCTCGTGGCTTTGCGTAACTCAAATTCAAATGCGCGATGAGTCGAACAAAAGTGACAGGACGAGTCCGCGAGCCTGTTCACGTGGATTAACAGAAGCCCACGTGCACGCTGACCTGCTTATGCAATTTGTCATTGAGATTAGCCCGGTCGCGATGGATCCCTTGCGAGAGCTGCGTTTGAGCCCTATCTATGTCTGGATTAGAATCGGATCGGACATATACTCGGCACGAGAGACGGCTACAAATCTCAGAGGAGTCTTTCTTGAATACGTGATTGATTTTAATAGGTCTTGCGGTAGGCTTCGATATGGCTGCTTCTCGTCGGAGATGCAAGGGAGAAATCTCAGATAAATGGCGCAAGTTAGATTTGTATTAGGTTGTCCGAAAAGTTTCTTTCGTTTTATGAGGAAATAATAGACGCACAACGTTTTCTGTTTTATATTATTTTGTCGAATTACGTACAATCCATTTTGTTCTGTTGAGACTTGGTTTTGCATGAAAGTGCACTGTTGTAAGAAACATGTTTGCGAAAGAAAGACACTTTTCGGACAATCTAATATATTATTAGTAAGATAGACGATGGCTCGCAAAAGTGTCTTTCCTTATCACAGAGAACTCTTATTTGTACGTACTGTACGTGTGATAAAATATTTCGAAATTTCATTGGCCATAATGAGACGCGAATGATATGACTTTATTGATAAAATTTTAACCGAATCTGATCTGGATTAAAAACTCCAACTATTTATCCATTCATCGCTGTGAAAATTGAGCATTTTCAAAGTAGCGAGTTATATCTAGTCGACTTGTGAAATACGAGTAGCATATGAGATCAAAACTTCTTCTAGTAATCGGTTAATCGCAGTTGTTGTTTTACAGATCTTAGGCTCGTATAAAAATTTAGATGTAGCATTTATCTGTTCAGTAATAATAAGAACTAAGATTGTTTGTAAACTCCATGAAACAGGTTAACACACATATCTTCCGAAGTTAGTCGAAGTAGTTAGACGAAGTTCCGCAAAAGTAGCGCACAGTTTACGTTACAAATGTATAATGTCGAGTCAATTAGTCTTCTAACTTTATTACACTTGTTACTATAACGACAAATTCTTGTGTAAATTGTTGTCTGAAACCTGATCTCTGTACCTTTTAATTCAGTTTCAAAAGACACCGGCCTTCTTTGTCCGCAAACCTGATCCGCCACTTACGTTACAATGTTAAAAACTAACGTAGTCTCGCTGGCGTAAGATCCCCACAAACGGCACAAAGAGATTCTAATAATGCGCTAAGTATATTAAACATATCAAACATCCGTGCAAAGTATATAAAGATGAAACAATTTAAATTACGAAAAAAAAAGAATAAAAGAAAAAACGAAAGCAAAGAGCTAGTTACATGAAACGTATTATAAAGGAGTAGAGCAAGTTAATGGAAACGTTATCTACGTGCAGCACCTCGAGCAAAATAGAAAAATCACTGTTCGTACACGCGTGGTGCGTTTTTCCATGTCTTCACATTTACTTCCTTTTTTAGAATTTTTTTCGAGTTTTCTTTTACACGGCCGTCTCGTTGGAGAAGACTGAAAGGGCTGAATAATAGGTACGCTGAATTCTTTAAACGCATCTCGTTTCCCAAGCAGCTATGAAATCGCGGACGCGCGTAAGTGATGAAACGCATATTTAAAATTCTCTTCGCGATACAGAGGCCGAGAGAAACCGACGAACCGCGGAATGTCATCCGCATGGATGTTTAGAGTTTGTTTGTCCAGGAACAGTATTCTCTGACTGAAATGGATTAATTAACTTGGACGACCTACGCGGTAAGGGATCATCCGCTCCATAACGTAAATACACATACAGAACGTACTTCACATTTACGCGGTGGAAAGTAATTCATTCGAGTCTCGTGTGAATGATCGTTACGTTCTATCATCTTTTTCTCTTAATTTCTGCGCGCCTTGTTTATCCGTAACCTACTTCGTTCATGGTAAATAGAAACGGTCTGAATGGGATTAAATGGTTTCAGTTTGAAATTGAAAAACCGAAATGCGCAAAATGAAATCGTATAACTGCAGAGTAAAATAAGACCATTGAAATAAAGTACTTTACCACTTTGCAGGTTTTACGTGAACATTAGTTTACGGTTTGACACGTCAGTCCTTACCTGTAATATAAAATACAGATTTGTGTTAATTGTTAATTGCATGCATATATAAATTTGTTTCTGCTATTCATACTGATAACTTGAAAAAGCTTTTACTCCATTTATGAAACTTGTAAACTTTTCTAGCAAGTTTAGTTAGGATATGGATAAAGAATTTATTAAAATCAGGAAAGATAATTAGTATTTATTTTTCTTAGAAAGAAATCACTAGAAGTTGAAATTAACTGATTGTACAAATTTTCACACATTCAGCGATATTTCATAATAATAATAATAATGTTCGAGATAGAGCTGAAATTGAAAAGATGAAGTGGAACGTTTGGAACGCGAGAATAGAACGTACGATTAAAAAGACGATTGAAACCCAGAGAACCTCGTCGCATTACGTCACTTAATCATCCTGAAAGTTTATAATGTAAAGTTATACAAGCGTGTTTGTTATTAATTTCACAAGCGTCTCTCTGTTACACATTCATTAATAATAACTGGGAAAAAAATGTGGATCTATCTGCTCCGCTTGCTATTTCAAACCAGACATCCATTTAGTTTAAGTCAACCTCCTCGTATCTTCAATAGACACACGCTAGAACTGCTTATACGGTAAATTTCCCTAGCAAAACAGAAGCACATCTCGTCTTTTTGTATCAGCCGGCTTCCAACTCGCATGACGAAGTCCGCTCGAACTATGGCAAGTATAAATTTCGCAGACTTTACGTGATTCAGCTTATTCAACGGTGTCTTTCGGCGGGTACTCGCTTGAAAGAACCGTCTTAACCTACTAAAGTAGGCAAACATGCTTCCGACGAAGTTGAATAAGATGCGTTTCACCAGGCGGCGAAACGACGCTCCCGTAGCAGCGTAATTTTAACACCTGCCGTGAGAATTATGGTGTTAAAAGGGGTGGTCTTGCATGAAAACATGTTCGGGAACACGGAAACGAATAATTCGAGAAACGCGCTCTCGAAGTGATTAAAGACGCTCGGTTCGTGGAAAATAAAAAAAGAACAGAAAATAGAGGAAAGAGAAAGAAATTCTTATAGAATCAAATAAAAAGAGAAAGAGAGAACTAAGAGAGCGTGTGAAACGTAAGACAAGTGTCGCATGCAAATCTCTTTCGCTGAATGGTCGCGATCGTAATTTTCAAACTTACTGAACTTCTCTTCTTATTCGAATGTTACTGTGAAATATAAGGAGTCTGAATACTCCAGAAGGAAATAAGATCGAGCGCAGACCGTGATGTATGCGCGAACACTTTTATAATGCGAATTTGCGACACGTTCGTAAAATGCAAGATTCAATCGACCGTCGATTCGTTGAGAAAAATGTGACGACGATATTGTTACGGGCAAAGAACTAGCTTACTTTTCGTCTCCATCTGTCCCAGATGACGATATAGATAATATTTAATCGAAATAAATCGCTCCTTCTATCCGTTGGATTTGTCTTTAAATCACGCTCCAAACTTGCAATGAAACAAGTATTTAATGACAGTCATAGAAACTGGATCAACCAGTAATGATCAAAGTACGTGACTCGTGCAGGTCAAAGTGTTTCATAACTAAATTCACACAAGTTTCACAAGTTTTCAAAGTAGATTTTCTTAGAAATGGAGCTTCCAACATAATTTCGTCATTCTTGATTTTCATCTTATTCCGGACCATAGAATCTTCTCCTGGCTTCGCTGGCACTACGAAGTTTAGTATAGGCGTATACCGCGGAACAGCTGGTTGCTGATAGATGCTCTTGCAGGTAGAGTATCGATCGCCAAAGTTCTGTGTAGGATAGCGTACGTTTTTCACGGACAATTCTAATTAATTCCGAATGTCCAAAGTTGCCAACTACCTGGTTTAAACGATGTCCACTCTGTGGTCAGTCAGCGGTGACACTAGCGGTTACTTTCTCCGAAATAATTCATAGCGACTACCTGACTTCTGCGGTCATTTCTGAGGGACTTCCTTCCGGTCTAAACTACTACTTGGACAGTGTCAATCTGGAAACAGTGACAGGAAGTAATCTATTAAGCCACGAGTTTTATTTTTGTAGTACTTTACTTGCTAGAGGAACACACTGTTACGGTGAAATTAGGATTTGGGAAAATTTCCATATTCGAGCAAATAATTCCATCGTGGGTGATTCTGGAAAAAATTCTATCAATCCCGACCGCGGAACGAAAGATTCTAGTAATAAAAAACATCATAAGGGCAGCAGGAAAGAGATTCTAGGGTCGTAAAAGCAACGTGAGGACACCAGAGAAAAGCATTGTAGCGATAAAAGAAACAGTGTAAGGATATGAGAAAATTGGCTCTACGTCACATTTGTCAGAAATTTGAGAATGGAATTAGGCGTTGCTCGGTGTATGTTTCAATTTGCACGAGATACACCGTATACCACCGGAATGTAGTATGTATAATAAATAATAAGAATAAAAAAAATCGCATAAACCTACGTCTTTTGTCAGTTTTTTATTCTTTTTCCTTTAGTTTATGCTATTTTAATTATAAGGTTTCTGACCATATATTCTTTTATATGTAAAGCTTTTACTCTCTCAGGTATAGGAAAAGCCAATATATGCTTGATAGACAGAAATTCTGCAAACAAAAAACACTTCATTTTGCGAAAATACTAAATCTTTGTCATGTACATGAAATACTTTCTCAATGCTATTTGCTATGCTTACATATTTTCCTAGAATGAAACATAATTTGTGTAGATGCAAAGGATCGTTGGCTTACGTGCATTTGGCATGTTTGGAAAGATGGTTGAACCAGTCGTGCCGATCTTATTGCGAATTATGCCGTTATCACTTCAATGTTATCGAAACACCTCGTTATCGATGGTAAGCATCGAATTTCAAAATTCCATATTTTAAGATTGTAATTACGCGCGTTTTGCTCGTTCGAGGTTTGATTCTCCGAACGATTAAGAATTAAATACCGATGTTACCATATAGAAGTTTTCAAAATGAAAATAAAAAAGAAATGATATTGCTAACGTGGTAACGATTATCCAATGAATTGTGGTTAAATTTCATTTTCATTTGCAATATTCATGTATATTTGACGAAAGTTACTCGATTTTGCATAGAAAATAACACATGACATTCAACTTGTTTTCGACCTGTATAGTGATCACTTTTATGGGAACCTTCAGGCCAGAATCGTTGAGGATATGGATTACTCACCCCAGGAATCGTAGAAACATACAGTCAGATTTGCTTATCTTCACATTACTTTCCGTCGTTACTGTGGGTTTGGTAACAGTTTGTCTCTTAGGTGAGTCAATTTGCAATAACAAATAGCGAAGTAAAATTACGGTAAAATTTATTTTGCGTACATACGTAGATTAAAATTTGATTCTCTGACTGGGATAAAATTATAACTGAAAATACGTTAATTACGTTTATACGTCTGTTAAAACGTAGGCATGCAATATTTCGTCATCGAGGGAAATAAGATTGGAATTTCCAAACTCTGGACAAGAGGAGCTATATGGTTTTTTCTCACCATCGTGGTACTGGGTTACATTACAACGGTCTATTTACTCGGGAAGGTAATTATATTTTTAATTCAAAATATGTATGTATGAAACATCGCTGCACATAAAGGGAAATGTTACTTTCTACCTTAGTATCATAAGTAGACTGGGGATATTTATACATTTATGGAAAATTTAAAGATTTAAAACGAAAACTTAAAAATGCAAAGATGCAGAAATGCGAAGAATATACAACTATGTAAAAATATGTGAAATATTCAAAATCAAATATTACTTAAATTCCATTCGATTTACGGTTGTTTAGAAAAATATAAATTTTCATAAAAGTCCCTAAACTAATCACGAATACCCAAAGCATTGTTTGAATCCAAGATCATATTTTTTTAAAACAATATACAATATGATAACCTCCTACTTCTTCAAACCGATTGCTTTGTGGCAATAAATATTCACAATATCAGCTCTTTCATCGATTGATCGTTTCTTCAAATAACTACTTTATTTCATTTTGCTTCTACCTATAATGAAAACTGCCCTTAAAAGACGTACGGTGCAGATCTATACGTATAAGCATTAACCAGCAATGGTATTGTAATAAAACGTATTTAACTTCTGTTTGCCATTTCAAGCGACGGGTCGCGTTCTTGCAATTAACCGACTGGCTGTTGCTGGATTAGCTTTGTAAGCAACCGGTAAATCTGATAATAAATTCTCCATTTATTCCGTGACACAATGGACTCAGTTTTCTGAATACGTACATGAAAAAAGCGATTACCGTGCCAAAAATGTGGGTATTTTAAACATTCTTGGACGAAGTACCTTCTTCAGATGTGCCATTTTATTTCTCAGTTTAACAGTCGATAGTACGCCCCATATATATTTATAATCAGCAATGCTAATTACAATAAGTAACGCGGTTCCTAACAAGTTTTTTAATGGCCCCGGCGTAATCTCGAGAACTTGCGAATTTTTTTCGTGTCAGCCACGGACTGATCTTTCGCGGAAATTCTAAGCATATTCTTGCCGCGAGTAATCCCTTTAATGGTACCGCGTCTCACTTTTTCTTTTTCGTAACTGTAAATCCATCCGGTGTATTCGCGAGGTGGCCGGACGGAAGCTCCAGACTCATCACCTTTGTTCTTATCGAGTCTTGACGTGTTTCGCTTAAACATATAAATATTTTATAGGAAGAATAATGGGACTTGTACCGATTTTAACAAATACAGTGGCTCATGAAAGTACTCGAATAATTGTAGCTAGCTTTCATGAACATAATTATGCACGTCGCATGCCAATGAAATTTTAAAAAGTTTCATACACCTAATAAATGCAACATATAGATACATGAAAGTTGTCTATGATAAGTGTACCTTCATCCTCCACGCGTATAAAAATTCGAGAATCGTAACGAGGTTGAAGAAAGCAGCAGTGGTAATCGAAGGAAATCTAAGTCCAATCTAAAACAACTCTGTCGTTATTAAATACACCTGTTACTGTTAAATTCCACACATTAGAACCTGTGCACGCCCAACATCCCAACGCAAATACGGAAATCACAAATGGAAGCCTTGTTTACCGCAATTCGATCATAATCTCCGTTACTGGAATGACTGCATGGCTATAAGCCAGAGGGTTAAAAGATTTTCCTGCCAGGGAAACGCAATTATCCCGGAACGAGGCGTCTCTGAAAAGCAGCGACGCATTTCCAAATTCGTTTCCGCCCGAGGAACGAACCTGGTTTCCCCCGAGGTAAACGTAGCCCGCGTTTTATTCACGCCCGTTGTTTCTTCGCGAGAATTTTCAAGCTCGCGACGCCGAGTGTATCGAGTATTTCGTTCGGGGGTAAAAATATCGCGGCGGTTGCCGCTAGAGACACGGCGCATTTCGAGGTAGCTCCGAGGCAGGTCTAGGTCGACGGCCTTTTACGATGCGCCCGTGTGGTGGCTGCGACTGTCTTTCGCGGTTTATGTTTATGCGACACGATTCCGCCGACCCAGATAACAAGCTGCCTCGGAGCGGATGCATTAAGTCGTGGCCCGAGAGGTGAAACAGGTGAGCCAACGCTTGGCTGCGTGAATGGAACGCGTCAGCCAAGTGAACCGGAACAAACGTGCCGCGACACACTCTTTCTGGCTAAGAAAATAACGCGAAAGACACGCGAAGGCGTGCATTTGGTAAATGGAACGACAGCTATCCGCTTTATAAAGTTTGTCGCTGACTTTCTTTCTCGTAGGACACGGTTCGATTATTTCTAATTTTAAACAAAATTCCATGATGATAGTACATGTCCGCGGGGAACACCGGTGGTAGAAAAGAAAGGAAATTTCTGCAATGAAATTTTTGGCTGGTCTTCAATGTTTGGTAAACTAGAATAGGACATTAGAATGTATATATAAAACAGCAAATTTCGTTTGCATTTTCTGTGGAATCTTCTGTGTAAAATATATTTATATTTGCAACTTTTGATATTTGAGTATAGAAAGGGAAGAGAAGTCAAAGAATTTGAAAAGACAGGCTCGCGATCTAAAAGAGAAACAAACTTAGCTGAGAGAATATCGATGCGTAAAGTAACTGAGACGATCAATGGCAAATTGCCTTTGTGTGTCTTCACTGTAACGCATCGATCGACTCTTATAAAAGTTATTTCTCAATGTAACGCACTAGAAACTATGATTCCCGTAACTTCTTAGAGATTTAAGAAAGATAAGGCGGAAGAAGGGAAACATCGATGAAAATTTCCAACGTACAATCGAGTTGATGTCTAAAGAAGACAATCGCTTTGAGGCAGAAAATTACACGTCAGTATCTGACTATATTTCTTGAGTACAGCTCGGTCCGAGTTCTCAAGTTTACAAAGAAGAAAGCTGTTATAAAATTGCCTCGACTAGAAGGCAGGACAAAGTAACGAAGACACGAAGAACGTGAAAGATAAAAAAAAATGGAGGAAAAGGGCAAAAGGAAAGGAGTTGGATTGTAAAAAGAGCAGCAAGATATTGAAAAACGAAAGAGCTAGCCGTACCAGGAATCGCTAGCAGTTCCTTTCATCCTTTGGATCTTGACTACGGTTGATAGAAGCTGTAAAAATATAGCGAACTCGCGGTGGAATTTCTGCTGTCGCTTTATACTTGATATTACATGGTTTACGTCCAATGTTTCATGATATTGGACACCAATAGCTGATAACAAAATATCTAATAACTTGCACCCTCACGTATACTGTTTATTTGTCGGAGCAGTAGTTAACTCGAAACTATCGATAATGTCGAAAATATTTCACATATAAACCGAATGATCTTCTTCTACAGACGCATCATACGATATCGTTAATTTTAAAAGAGAGAGAGAGAGAGAGAGAGAGCATATGAAAGTCAATTTCGTTTTTTAAATGTCTCATATTTTTTAAACGCACTCGTCCACCCAGCTCGATATTCTCCGTAAAAAAGTGTTAACTTGTTCACGTGAAAAATCTCTAATTTAAATGATATTCCACATTCAATATTATGAAGGGGTTTACGATAAATTTCATCAAATGGTATGACATACTTTTTATAGCACATATAGTATAACATTTATAGTAGGAAATTAGAAGAATCTAACCATGCAGTTCCACATTTCATCTTATTCAAAAATTTACGAAATAAATTTCCATCCCATTCGGATGTCCTAGAAACCTTTAGAGTTCTTTATAATAATTACAGAAAAAAAACATACAAATTTACATTCGAAAGCAAAACAATGTTTTTAAAATTCAAAACGAATTGCTTTTATATAGTAAATTTCAAATACTATTGATATCCACGAATGATCGGATAATCACTATGGAATCTACTGTACGAAAGTGTACAAAATATTTCATTCCAATTTGATATATACAAATGGCGCAGATGTGTTTGTATCTTTACGATACTAAACAAATGCCATTTGGAAAAATTTGGGAAATTTTCTAATTCTACAAAAACACTCTTAATTCCTTAGAGAAAACATTTCTCAATTTCAATTCCCATCACGTAATTCCATTCGTTTCTCTATACCACGATCATTACGGAAAATACGTATAAAGTAACAGATTACAGGGAAACCGGAGCAAGTGATTCCTAGAAAGGGTAAATCACATCTTTGAAGCGAATATCTCAACAGAAACGGGACAAGAATTTCAAGCAAAATCTTGTTCCTGGTTGCATAAATTCAATTCCCGTCGAATAGTCGAATCGAAATCCAGCCGGTGCACATTTAATTAAGAATTATCTTGAATACGTGACAGCCCGGAATCAGTTTCGCTCGGGTTTCGATCAGGCTAGCTCGAAGCCTGGCCACTTCGAAGCCACTCTGGTCTAATTTATCGAGCAGAGTGTCTTTTGGCCGTGACAACCGAAACTATCTAGATAATTTAAATCGACCAGAAAAGAACGACCGCTTGTACAGATTTTCCCCTTTGCCTTCGCCACTTCAGTCAACTCATTTTTCTTTTCGTCAGGACCAGGTGTCGCCGTGGTATAGGTGGTGGAAGAGCACTGTCAACGTGAGGCTTATCATGGATCCGCAACTATCCAGGCTGCCGTCAGAATCATTTCAAGCTCACGAGAATCAAACGTCGGGTAATCCTGTTGTAAGTTCAGACATAATCTCCTACGAATAAGATACAGATAAATATTACGAAGAAGAAACTTGACAACTTACATTCTCTGTTTTTTTAATAGGGCAATAATTGTTAAATTTAACACGCTGCACATGTATTTGAAGAGCGACGTAACTGAAAGTAATTTATTTCACACGTGGCCTTCAACGCGTTGAAAATACGAATCCTTGTTTGTAACATCGGTCACATCGTTAATTTTTAACATTTTAAATTTCATGGATTTATTTACTTTCTGTTCTGTTGCATTAAAAAATTTTAGAAATGTGCGAATTTAGAGAGAGCGAAACGCAAGTGAAAATAAATGATCTTTTTGTACCGAAATTAAAATCTACGCGCTATAGAGTGGTGTGAATTTCCTTGCGTTTATTAATCTACGATAATAAAATCGATTATTTATTTCATTTGCTTTGTGGTTTAATACTGTCACCGTTACTAAATTTACATAAAAGTTTTCTATGGTAAGTAATCGAATACTTTCGAGAGCCATTGTATAATATCCTTTTCTAGAATGATATAAAATAATCATCTTTAAATAACACAAAATAGAAGATTAAACAAACTCTTCAAATGTCTTTTTCTATAAATTGCCACGTTCAATCTAATAAACGCGGATATGTAATTGGAATATTTTAATTCGTCGAGCAATGTCTAAATTACGATAAGATAAGCATAACTATTTAGGCCTAGTCTGGGAACGAAACGTATGATAATAGCGCAATATAAATAGTTGGCAGAATTCCAGGTGAGTTAATTGCTAGATCAGCGGCAGTTTCGTTTTCTCTGCGCGGGCACGTTCGAATGAGCTAATTTTTTCTTGGCAAAAGGTGTGCTTAAGCTCGCAGGATATTCCTGTTTAATGCACCGTCCTGGGTGAGCCAGTATTCGAATCTCATTTGTGAGATTAAATCTTCCGTACGACGCGCGAATTATGTAGCGTTTTTATGACGAACGAAGATCTGGAATTGCAGCGGAGATAACTCAGTGAATAAGTCGAGTTCCATGATAAAAATTCATATTGCCCACTGTGAAATTGGGTCTCCCTTGTTAAGCGTTTAAAAAGACGTAGGAATTTTCTATGTACTCGGGAATTTATAATTTTACGTACGCATCGCTTGAACGTCCCCGTTTAGATATTCTTTTGTATGTTCAACGGCCAAAGAAATAATTAGCCGCTACGTTTCTAAAGGCACGTTCACGTTAACGATGCCTTTCTTTTCATACGTAAAATATAAGATCCTTGAAACCACTTTCTCGTTTCATACCATCCTGTTAAATTCGTTTTAAGAGATTTAAAATGGAAAGGTTTTCAATCTCATATTTAAACAGCGAACTCGAATTCTCTACAACGTTCATTTAAAAACCTTGCAGATCCAAATCCTTATAAAAGGAGCGTACAAAAGCTAACAATTTTTTTAGAAAAATATGTTTATTATAATATCAATAATTTCCTTCGTTTCCTGGTACTCGAAAAAGGTGTTAGATTTCCATAAAAATCCAAGTTTCGAAGTAACAAATCTCCAATGGAAATCAGTGTTCAGTGTAAGGGAAGAGAGACTGATAGTGTCAAAATTAGATAAAAATACTTGATCGAAAAAAAGAGGATCCCATGGGCAGCTGCGTGTTCGCCAGATTTTCTTATCGCGGAAATAAATCGGGGAAACTAAAGCCCGGCAATTAGCAGTAAATATTGTTCACCTCGTTCTGGATAATCCGTGCTTAAACGGCGGCCGGTTCGTTCGACTTTATCCGGTAGTTAGTTAAGCTCCAACAAACCAATTACAGTGTCCCGTGTCGTACGAAGGAGCACTGACTATCGTTGGATCAGGAACGAAGTGAACTGCGCGGTTAGCTTGACATTAAGTGCGGAACAGCTGATCCTTAATGACCAATTCGCGGAATTAGTCGGTGTAATTAATGGCCCCACCGACGTAGCTGCTTACAATATGTGGCTATACCGATTTTGACACGTGCCATACTATTCATTAAATATGTACGGTTATTCGCAGTAATATTCGAACACATGAGTAACAATGAACTTATTTCTCTGCAGCTTGAAAATACGTAAACAATTTCTCCCTAACAATAATACGTAATTACGCAATAGATTTTTAACAACCTGAAAACGTCAAGCAGCCTTTCAAACGATATCATTAAGTTTTGTACATATACATATTTTTGAATTATATTCTTCAAGAAAATGCTAGAGAAATCGACTTTTCCAAAGGTCCACAGTGAAATGGTTCTACAAGTGGATAACTTAATCTTTCATGATAATATTAATATTTGCATAAAATATATTTTTAACGTTTGAATTTAGAACTTATTAAGATTTTTTAACATTTTTATTACGTTTGTCGCGCGTTAACTTAAAATTCCAGTTGTGTGCTAATTTATAACTTTGTTATCATTGAATAATCTGTGTATTTATAAATAGCAAAATTTATATACGATACTATATACGTACTAAATACGTACGAGTTCCATCAAAATAATTTTCGAAATAATCTAGTTTCGAACGTGCAATAGCAAATGAGGATATATCGCTTCAATATATTGCTGGCGGATCGATAATGGAAATTAGAAATGTTTCGAGAAATTGCATACGCTGATGTATTTTATATATTTTTATTCAGTGACTGTAAGTAAAGATAATGCCATATTCCACGATCTAGGGAAACGTCAATGCTAGGAAATACAGATTTTTAGATAGAGCATGTTTCTGAAAGAAAATACACTCGTACAAACAGAGAAGAAAGGAGAGAACACAATATCGAATCGGATATATTACAACAACCATACCCTATCAAATATTATGGCTTTCAAACAAAATCTACCTTATCTGATACACGCAACAATAAAAGTATTGTATTGTGCTGTATGCATTTTACCAATGTTATTTTATGTTATTATAAGAAGTTATTTCTAAACAATGAGATCGAATAATACGTAATAAACGTAGATATTCACTGAGGAATGAAAAATATAACCGATCTTTCCATCAACTTATAAATTCAGCGTATAGATAGATATTTTGATTGCAAAATGACATAAATAATTGAACGTAATCATTTACAAAAACTCTTTGGCTCAAAATGTATATCGAAATGATTTGAAAAATCGAAAGAAGGATACGAATAAAAAATATAAAATATGTACGCAATATACAGGACATTTTAATAACTACAATGCAGCAACGGGGTCTGATGCTTCTTTTTAAAAAAATGAGTTGTATATAGATTTCAGAGGATTAAAATATGTTTTACAATGCCAGAAGGGTCCAATATAAAAAATGCACGGCATTCTCTTTTTCACGTATTTCATGTTTCTACTGCGACCGAACACTGGCTGTGTCCTTTAAATGTTTTAACAAACGTTTCCACCGAAATTCTTCGTTCTACGTAATCAAAAACAACGTGATAACTTTTTGTCAGGTTTCCAAGTTTGCACCATGCATGATAGCGACTCGCTGTGCCATTAATGCCAACTCCCGCCAGAGAAAACTAAGTTTCTGTCGCTTGAAGATACGTAATTTACTGTCGCGTATGCATTTACTCAGTGTACGCGTACTTTAAAAATCATTTTTTCAAACAGAAACGTTAATAACGTCTTTCCAGGGAACCCAGGTCTCTATATACGTTCATTTAAACATTATGCCGACGTTATTTACGAGCATGGATAATTATGCGCTCGAGGAAACGTAGTAGAAAACATAAGAGTTGTTCCCTGATTTAATTCCTTGATAATTTTGGTCATAGGACGTGAATAATAGGCGTTTTCCAACTTCTCTGTGAAAGATAAATTTAACTATTTACAAAAAATATATAAAATATTCAAAATCTAACATGCGTTATGATATCCAACAGGTGGAACGATTTTTTGCCTGCATTCTATTTTTTAAATTCATAAAAGTACGAGTTTGCATAAAAAGCTGCAGTCTAGATATCGGTATATAAATGAAAGAAATACTTGAAATAAATCGTAATATATCATAAGCTAATAACTGAAGTATACGAAAGAATGACTGGAATAATTACAAAATGAGTTATTTACATTTTTCAATAATATCGCACAACTTTCAAGCATTGTTTCATTGCTCGGTTCTTAGTAGGTTTATATATCCAGTCTGTGTGCAAAGAAATTGCGTATTGATTATCGAGAATATAACAATTCAGACACAAATGTGTACTCGCGATGAAAATAGAAAGGTAACCGAAGAATCCAATGAATGAAAAGCGTTGAAAGAAAACAATATGTGTATTTGCGTCCAATATCTGGTAAATGTTCTTTAGAAGCAAGACGAATAAACAACGAGGCCTGATTTACTAATTTTACGTACTAGCACATGCTTCAAAAACGTCCATTTCTTTCACAATATTTGCAGTATCTCTTTTTCTAATAATAGCATATACGATTTTTATACAATTACACGCGTATGAAATATTGCTGTCTTAGATATATTGGTCACATCTGATATTGAATATTCAATACGAAGTAAATGTTTACAATACTGGAAATGGAGCAGCTTTTGATTAATATGCTAGTTGATTATTCTGTCGAAAAAGTTCATAGTTGAGGGAAAATAATAAAGCTTATTTTAGTATGCAATCCGGGTCTCGTTAATGAATATTCAAAAATTGATGGGATTTCAAATTCACCGGCCGAAGCTTTAATTATTTTCTCTTGAAACGCCTCTGTCCGCGTTAAACTCGTTCAGACACCTGGTAATTTACAAGAAATTCCAAACGATCCGACTACTATGTTATATCATAATTTCAGCAATTATTTTGAAATTGATAGATAACTGTTGAGATCCAAGCAACATTATCGCCATTAGGATAATTTACTGTGAACGGAAATTTGAATAATGAAACGCTCGTGTCGTAAATTTATACTTAATTGGTTATCTTTTTCCAATATCGCTGCAATAAAACATATTATCTTACCTTTACCTTGCTAAATAGACGACGACTATCTTCTTTTTGTTGTTGTTTTCCATCGCCATCGTTATAAAATAATTAAGATTTATACCATCATCTTAGAAAATACAGCAGAACGCGGAACACGTGTGCGAATGCTTCAGACAATCGCAAAACATGCAATTTTTCCACCAAACTGTAAAATATTATTTTGTAGCGGCACATGAATCAACATTGGAAAATTCCAATCAGGAGACTATATGTTTGATAAGTAATTATTTGTTACGCTTCGAGGCTTACTATAGGCCGTGTTCCTAACCGTCCCCTTACTACTACAGTGTCGCAGATAGATGGTCTACATGACCGGCAAGATATACACAATGTAGCGATAAGCGCATAGTTGTTGTCAGCAGCGAGTTCTAAAAAACATTGATTCGCCTTCGGTCCGTTATTTTACCTACACAAAATAGGTGGCACACGTGATCATAGGCGCGAACGATCGCGAGACCCGAGCGTGGCAGGGGTTGTTTCCAAGAGAAGACAGAGGAAAAAATCAGAGGGCAATTCAAACCGAATGCATCGAGAGGTTCAGAGAAATAAAATCCAGGTCGCTTAGTCAAACGAATACGTCGAGAAACATTATAAAGTCGAGTCGAATTATAATAATAAATTAGTTGTATCATCGTTAAATCATATTAAACGTGTTAATTATAATTTTAAATATTGTTAAAAATAGAAGCTTATATTAACCCTGTTAATTCAGTGTTACAATCATTTGAACTACCTCTGTTATCCTAATCGAAACAGGGGAACGACTGGTCAGCGTCGACTATCAGAATCGTAGTGAGAATTTACGCCTCTCGCTGACGCGTTTTCTCGCGATCGCGTCTCTCCGCGAACAGTCGTAACATTATTGTTGGTTACAATTTATGTTGATTATTATTTTATTATTGTACATGTGCTATCATTTCGTTCTTAAAATAAAACAATTTTTTTTGTTACACACTAAACCTCATAATATTTTTAATTATTTTCAACGAATCGCATATTCTGAGCTCATAATTTTTTAATATTATACTTTACAGACGAAAAACTTTACACGCGTCATTGAGGTATTAAAGATAGCACATCTGGGCTGTCTTTTTAGCGAAGAGTGTATTTTTGTGCCTTGGAGTGCCGACGTTGTTTGCTTTGCTAGGTTCAAAGGTAAACGAACTCCGGACAAAACATTATTGCCGTTATTTACAATCGTCAACCGAAGTTACATTCGAACTTTTTGTAATACCACCAGTCGATACAAATAGACGAACGTGCTCTCTAGGACAATCATTATAGCGAGTCATACAGTCGAATAGCGAACGTAGAGTTGAACAGTAGTATTGAGCGAACGACGATAACGACAGGCATGCACTGTCTCTGTACTTGTATTTAAAGTAAGTTTAATATACATAGGCTATTACAATTTTATCACTCGTCTCTTTAATAAACCAACACGTATAATAATCCACAATTTTCAGTTCTATATTGTACAACAAAATAATGAAAGATACACAAAAAGCTCTTTTACGAAGGAAATACAACCTTAACCCTGTGAAATAACAAACTTTTCGTGAAAATGATGCTGTATAACAAATATTCTGTCATACATCTGCTCATCATCTTTGAGCCCGGTTAAACATGGTCGTTTCCTCTTTCATTTTTCCTTTTTCTTCAAAACAAGTGTCTAGTGACCTATGCGTGTAGAGGTTAGATGAACGTTCAGCTTTGCTGTAAATGTCTAATAGCCGTGTATACAAGCGTAATTAAGCCGGCTAGTTTAGAAACTTTAAATTATATCTGGCGTCGTACAAACCGGGCACGGTCGGCTTGTAGCATCGGGGAATAATGAGAATTTCAATATTCATATTCTATCTTAAGTTTTGATAATGTTCGGTGTCCGCGTTGACAAAAGAGCGACGATGGAAGATCGTGATAAGTTAAAGGACTAACTGTAGATGTTCATATTTTTATCATCCACTTGATAATTAATAATTATACATAAGGACTTGATCATTTTATTTGTTAGATTATTGTGTTAGAAGAAATTCTTTGGATGAAAGGACTATGGACTCACGAAGGTAAATTTTTCCTGTTCATATTTTATATATTATATGAAATATTTTGACACTTCATATTAACATGATGTTATAGAGGATTAACCTACTTTTCTTCAAATATGAGTGTATTATACTTCATACTATTATATCATTACCTTCATTGTTGGATGGAGAGAAACTCGTCTCGAAAGCGTTAAATGCTACGTGTATATACCTTTTATCGTTTCGTATGTTCACAGTTCAGTACGTAGTATATGCGTAAGGAAAATATGGCAAAATATGGAAAAATATGGGAAAGCTGAGTATTTAAGTCGCACGATATAAAAAGAATCGCATATAGTGATGATTAAGTTGAACATTATTTAAATAAAAACGATCATTCTACCATCTAGATTTAATACCTGAATGACCAATTTTTACCATTAGCTGTGTCTTTTTTATGTTAATAAATAATTTTGCTCCTAACAAGTGGATGCATCCTGAAACAAACAATTACAACAAATTCTTTTAACGAAAATAATTTTTTAAATATTGCCCATTCGTTTAAAATCTTAGTTTCTAAAACAGCAAGAAACGTAACGGTAAAGTCGACAAACAGACGTTCTACCCGAAAAATATTAGCAAGTTTATAAGAGTAATTCGCCATAATCTTTGCAAAAGTTTATAATCCGCTTTCGTAAGACTTTCCTATAACACTTCTACGACTAACGAAACTAAATTATATCAGTTGCAATTACTCTTGTGCTCTATCAAGTTTAAAGCATCTCTTGGAAGGAACAGGGCGTGTAAAATTTCCTTAGAAGGTATCCCTCGCGAAATATGATTACAAACAATAAAAAATACGATTAATCTGAATGTACAAAATTAATAGAAATATTTTTGTCTCTAATAATACGCAAGCACGGTGAGATTTTAGTAAAGCGTAAAGTCTGTTCCATAAAATGTTATTCTCTGGCACGATGTGCAATTAAAACTGGCCTAAAATATTCAAAAGAGTCGTATGGATCAACAAGAAAATCAGAAAGCGCAGAAGCAAGCTCGGCTGGCGTTTCATGGAAACGAAATGTCATGTAAAAGCGTACACACATGGTCGATCCTTTACTCTAAATGTTTCGTACGAACGGCTCATTTTGTTCGCTATTTTGTCGACTCTCTTTGTGCCAGTTCTGTAGAATTTAATTATCGTGTCGTACTGACATGTGCGTTACCCAGGAGTTGTTCTACACCCGTCGAGATTTTAGCAGATGGTTACCGAAATAAACTACACAAACAGAATTCGAACAAACGATTCCAACAATTTTGCAAAATATTCTTTTTATTTCTCACTGAAACTAACTCTGAACCAATAACGATTGACCTATTAAGTAGCAATAAATAGATAAAGAAAATAAAAAAGAACGAATAATCATTAACACTGTATATTCATTTTACAAAATAACAGTAGATGCTTTTTTATGTGCTCAAATTTCAACAAGTAACACATAACACAAATATTATATTTTTATTTCATATGTTCAAAAAATTTTCATTCCTTTTACGATGATTAGATCAAATTACATAAAAACAAAAGTAGAAATTTCTATCGTGGAACTCGTAAAGACGATCGTAATTGGTGGTTGACCAGAAGCTTGTAGTTATACACTTTAAAACACTCTCAGAGATCTGCGAAAGCCAATTATCGATACTGCTGACTACGAAATAAATAGGCAAACGCACAAAGCATTTCATGTTGACGAGCGGAATTTTTAAAGCGAACCAAACACGCGAAATATTTCTCTGATGAAATGCCTGCTACTGAGTACCGAGTGCGAAACCATTGGATCTCTTCAACTTTGTCCAATCAACGTTCGAGATTCGACGATATTTCGCTCTTTTAACGCTACCTTTTATTGTATGAGAGTAAAACTCCAGTCCGGTTTACGATTAATGAGATACGATAAATTCTTTGATGTTTCCGTTTAATGCATACACGTTTTACGATTACCTACGTACTTATTACATTGAGACCAAAAGTACAGAGATATTGAATGGAAAAGGCATAGAAGCACAACTCGAAAGTTGCTTATAAATTTGTCTTTCAACTAACCTCTTTTTATCGTAATATAGAAATAAAAGAGTTATTATATATTACGAACATACAGAATTGTTTCACTATACTTTGTCTACGTTTGATTAGCCAGTGTATCCTCAAACTTTTTCATTTTCACTAAAGTTTTTAATTTTTATTACATTTCTATTTCATTAAGAGCGGGGGGGGGGGGAGAGTATCTGTTGTAATTTTCACAACGAAGGAAATATAATAACTATCTCTATTGTTTAAAACACTTGAATATTAGTAAAAATTTTATTAAATTAAGGAGATATTAAAAGAAATAAATATTAATTAAAAAGAATTCGGAACTTTCTAACTAAATGCTAAAAACATTTTTAAAACGGTATTATTCAGAAAGCCGAGGCTTTTATATTTCAATTTAAAGAAACAAATATTTCGTAACTAATAATCCAGAATTACCCACGATAAGAAAAACAAAAGTAATAACAAGTAATTAAAAGAAGCTCTAGTACATCTAGCTAATACTTTTGTGAAAACACGTCTCGAAATACCCGAGTTAATCCTTTGGCTTTTTACTTTCTACGTACTAGAAAGTCCATTTATTCGCGGAATAAGAAGCGTATAGAGATGATTTATTGTCAGACGGATTATGCTAAGAATGTTGCATCACGAATGCACCGCTGACGAAGATAAATTATACTGAAATATAAGGAAATTGTAATGTTGTAATTTTAAGAAAGTGAGCGTGCCGGAAATATTTTTAATGATTTATGCGACTGCAAAATGTAACTTTCATGTTTGTTTCTTTGTATACAAACTGCTTAGCTATCCACCATTAGGGAAATAACATTATCGAAGTTATTAGAACAGTGACAGAATAATTTTTGAGAATTACCATAAAAGAGTTTCATGAATTACTCTTAATACTTTGGTTTATTCAAATAATTTGAGTTAGGTATTTCCAATATAACTAATACGACTATGCATTGAATTCGTTTAAAGAATACTAACGATTTTCATAATATCAAGCAGCTCAATATTTTCCAATTTGTAGTAAGTCAACTTCGACATTAGGCCAGTATATATAGATTAATAGTAAACTGTTCAATAGTTCTGGAACTCCGGACTTACGGTTTTCAGTTATATTTTTATTAGAATGGCCGTTCGGTATCATAAACCAGAGGAAGATTCGATATTGGTAGTAAACGTGCAGTTGATGCAAAATCCAAGCGGTCGGAAGGAAACGAGAGGGGGAAAAAGGAGCAAAGCCAACTATAATGGTTATGACTGGATTGGGTCAACCAACTACGTATCTGCTGGCTGGACAGAATGCGTCCTCAATTGCGGCAGGTTGCGTTATCTCACGATTTTGAAAATGGGACAATTTAATAACAACACTGACAAATCTTCTGCTCAACTAAACGTTTTAAAATTATAAATGCGACTGCATTACGATCTGGACACTTGCGCCCGGTAAATGTTTCGGGATTGGAGCTTTAAATATCGAAACAAAATGTTAATATGTCAGTGACGGTAGAAGAAAAATAGAGAAAAAAGGAGAGAAGATGTATTCATCTTTTTTCGTTAACCTGCGATATAATGTTCGTCATTAGACTCCATACTTTTATCAGCTATTCCTACACATAAATTTTTTGGTTTCGTATTGAAATAATCTGCAGTTATTTTGTTTATATGATCTTCGCCATTAAACATTTTCCACTCATATAGAAAATTCCGTGATATACAAAGATGGTATACAATGCATCATTTTAACAATGAAGCAACGACTGCACTTGGAATTCGTAAATATTTACATTACCTTTAATCTTCAGGTCAAAATTAAAGTTTAAGTTCAGTTTTAGTAACAAGAGACAGTCCGAATCATATATCGCTTATCGAGTAATAACTGTTGAAAATGCTGTTGATGAGGACGTTGCTTAAAAGCGATATAAAATGCTATCGACTGGTAAGTTCTACCTCGATGGAACTTGAAGAAGAGGGAGACGCTTATTAAAGACCAGTGTTTGAGGCAGTTAATAAAAATGCATCTCGAGTAAGACTTGTATCAAACTCGCGAGCAACTTCCGCGGAGAAGCGAAATTATGAAGAGGCATAAAAGGAGAAGGTTGCTGGAAAGTATTTCCCAACGCCGGCACGATTTGCAACGCTATCCCCATTTCTTTCTTCGGGTACGTAATAATGAGACAACTTATAACTCTCCACAATAAAAAATAACTGACCAATCCCAGAATCGATGCCTGAAACACGGCCCCAATTCAAACTTTAGAAGCGTCCATAACCGCGGGAAATCCTATAAACTGTGCCCGCGGGCAAACTTTCCAAAACGAAATTGAAAAACCTCCGTAACCATGAAATTTTCATACGGAAACTTCTCAAACTGTTTCTCCTGCCTTCTTTCACTCGTAAACGCTCCTCCCAGCGTTTCGCGCCTCGCCAATCTGTATCAAACTCGAAACACAGTCCACGTCGATTAATTCTTTCCTGCTGGTAGAAATGATTAATTCCCCAGGCGATCGTTAAACGAAAAGTATTCGGCGATCTAAGAATGCGATTAAATTGTTGTAGTTCGCTTCTGTGACTCTTAGTAGACAACATAGTTTTCCAAATATGGAAATCAAATTTTACTTCCCAAAGTGCTCACGGAGGATTCGAATCTGTTCAAGTTCCAGTGTCCTTGGAAGTATCGTTCCTTTTTTCTAAATACTTACAGAAAATACGAATTTAGAATTTTCGAATACTCGAGCTCATCACTAGTGACCATAGACTATATCTTATATGCACGGTACACAAACCTTATTTAAGTAGTTTACAGCATATTTTTCGTAGCAATATATAGCCTTCCGCCAGTCTGATTTGTTACCATTAAGACTGCAGCAACAACGATGACAAGTAACAATAAGAATTGCAAGCGTAAATGGACTGACCTGTTAACCCGCTTCGACATTCCAAATAGGCGATAATTGGATAGAACGGAGAATCTCCACGGGGAAATGAGGGAAGAGGAGAAACAGAAGGAGAAGGGAAGTCAACGGAAATAGAGGAACAAGTTTATATGGCACGAACGAAAGCCAGAGCAAGTTTGCACGATTGGGCTGATAATCCCCGATCAGGGCGATAGCTATTTGCGTACCTATTGCAAAGAGCTTCCAATGGGAACAAAATCGCGCGGGAACATCGATACCATTGCGATCATGATAAATCGTCGGTTGCACGAATATCGGGCAACAGCGCCTTAGAATCGGTAAGATCCAGTATAATTTAAGACTGTGTTCTGTTGGTTTGCATTCATGAGCTCTGGGATTATGGAAACATTTTGGTGTACTTTAAACGAACATGTAACTTTATGAAATTCAAACGTAAGGAAATTAATATCTAGATTAATCGTGTCCCCGTTCATACATGTGAAAAGTACAAAGAAAAGACCAAAAAAGATTATTCTATCACTTGCACGATGTCTTTTGATTCGATTTCAAATTTACCTATAACGAAACATTGCAATTTGTTATTGACAACACTCGCAGAATTTTGAACGTATCTGAGATATTTAAACATCTACGAGTTTAACAAAAATAAATTACCTTTTTCAAACGAAGAACTGGACAGTAATTTAGCTCGGACTGGTTAACGCTAGAGCGACGTTCGACGAAATGAATTTCCTCAATTTCGGTGCAGATGAACCAGAAAATATGCTCGGCGCTTATAGTGACGTATGGCGTTCAAGAAAGAAAAATAACAGGCAATCCTGGGTTAATTTATCGTGGCTTTTTTCACCGGCAGCGTATACGAAAGCGATTAATTAGCAGCTGGCTCGAAACTATCGGCTACGCTCGGACTACAGGCTGGTTAATTCGCCCGATATCATTCGCCCTTTGTTCGCCCCGGATTGGATTACATGTGTTTTCATTTGTTCTCATCAAGAAAACTGGCTCGTGAGAAGGTAACCTTGATTGGGGGCAGCTGCCGCCGTGAGACATTAACCTATCCGCTTCTATAAGACGACACATTGAAAATAACGAGCGCAGGATGTCATTGCGGAGCAAGGGAATTTTATTCGGATATTATTTGAATTATTGTAATGGTTCCTTGCGATGATTTAGAACGACACTCTGTATATTTAAGGCAATTTCGCATGTTGATGGATCGGATTTAGAAATTGGATGTGAACGTAGATAGAAGAATATTAGATGTGACAAATTGACATTGACTCTTGAAATCGCTAAAGCGCCTTGTGCTGCGATAAAGTTCGTTTGAGGAAGAAGAGAACGAGACTGGTGCTAGGGAGATGAAAGAAGTAGTTGCTACTTTCTTGCGAGAAATTGTAAAAGTAGCTATTTGCTTTTACGTTTTTACGGGTTTTAGGGATTTTAAGAGGAAACAGTTCTGCTGAAATAAATTTTGTTGAAGCTAGAGATTAAAACGGTACGAAGGGATTGCCTCCAACATATTTTTCTCAGAAATGTCAAGTTAAGCATGATATAGTACGAGAAATATAATACAAACATGAGTAAATGTAGGTACCAAAATTTTGTCCTGCTACTTTCCTTGGAGTATTCTCCACCGTTTGAAGCTTCAAGCAGACTCTACATTCACATACATTATATATTAAATTATTTTTGTAGCAAATTTAATATCCTGCACTAATTATATAGCTTTATACATATTCTATATTTAATATCTATATATAATACTGTTACGTCGAGTAGCACTCTCCTCCATCGGATCGCGTGTCGCGGGCAGGCTGGCAAGCAGAAGTCTATACATTGTCGCGGCGCGCCTTTAATATCGTGTTTTTAACCGTCGCCGGCGGCCCGCGGTAGGTGATCCGATGTCGTATATCAACACAATGCATCGACGAGCGTACTGTTGCCGTCTGGCCGCGAGTTCCAGAGACTTTGATTCGGATCGGTTTGATTTTACGTGTTCGTTGGCGCGTGCGGTGGCGTGATCCTGGGGTGGTGGGGGTTGTCTCCTCGAAAGACAAAGAAATCGCCCCAGAACAGTAAAACTCTTGAGTAGCATTCGAACAATTAAACGCATCAGTCGCATCAGTAGCATTTCGCATCATTCATACAAGTCATTCGTATTTCACACGATCTCGCTAGAACCTATTATCCGTAACCTCAACCACGATTAGAATCAATACTTTCTGTATAAGTTATTGTTATAAGCTCTGTATAAGTTGTTATAGTGTTATTGAGATATAAATATATCTATATATATATCTATATTCTACAACTGTGGAATAAAGTGCATTCATTGAATCACCCCTGTTATCCTAAACGAAACACGGGGAGCGATCAGTTCGCGGCGTCGATTAGCCTAATCGTAGCGAGAATTTACGCCTCTCGCTGACGCGTTCCTTCAAGATCGCGTCTCTCCGCGAACGGTCGTAACAATACAATATTCGATATTTATTTATATTCTATATTCAATTATAATTTGCGTATTCATAGCTCACTATTTGAAATAATCGGAGATATTGTCGATCCAAAAGGATCGGTCAAAAATTATACCCAGCGGTCAGAACAATGGGAGAGTCATTAAAAATTTCTCAGACGCGATTAAAACGTTTCGCGAGGAATTCACCGGCGTAAGAAGCAAAAATGCTGAACTTTCTCGATCGAGACTCTCCACCTACAGTTTCTAACAGTTCCGAACTTGCGGCTCGTTTCAGCCAGACGCAAGAAAATGCAGGTTGAATGTACGTCGTCATGAATGCAGGCCCGCGCGCACCTATGCATCTGTATACGTAACTTCACGTGCGAATCTTCAAGCTCAAGCTTACCCCGAGGCGACCGGAAAAACGATTGTTCGCAAGCATCTAAAGTTCCGAGGTTTTTATCGCTCTCGAATTCTGCCGCAGGACAGCCTTGAGACATGCACGAGAGAGGCTCGGAAGCAGAAACGAGATCGTCGAGGAGGCAAACGAGGACAAAGAAGGGAAAATCAGAGAAAAAGGAAGAATACTTTGGTATACGTATCGTTTCAAATGCGGTTCGACTCCTTTAACTTCTCCATACCGTCTATTTTCTTACGCCGTAATGATCTCTGCTCCGGGTCTCTCCTTTTCGTTTCGACCGACTGAAGCCTCGCAGAGTAGGAGAAACGCAAAGAAACGGCATGAATGAGCCGACTGAAATTTTTATAATCATCCGTGTTCGTTTCGTCTGTTTGGATAAAAAGGAGGCTGGAACGTTGCTGCTCTCGTTTCTATTTCTCGATTGTTTTCGTAGGCACTTTTTATCGAGATCTTTGCCACGAAGTGAAAGAGCTCTACTCTCTTTGCTTGCGATTTGAAGATCTGATAATAATCTATACGCTTACTTGCACGTGGACATTCGGAAGATTTTCAGAAATTAAAATGGGAATTCCATGAATTTGGAAGTTTGATGTGTGAATTTAAAAAATTAGATTCAACATCTAAGTCAACGTCTAGGGAACTGATGACTCAAGATTCGAAGATTTAAGATATCAGAGGTCTGAGATTTGGAATTTAGAGAATGCAACGGTTCCCAATTAGCATTGGAAGAAATTGATATAAGAATTTTAAAAATTCAAGTACTCTGAATTGCAATTAGGAGATTCTAATGATCTGTGATCAAAATTCGAGAACTTAAGTGCATAATGCAGGAATTGTGATAACTGAAGTATTCAGAATAGGGCTCGCAGAGTTTAGGAGTTCGGAATACAAAATGACTAATTTCAAGTGCTTGATAGAATGTCTTTAACAATACGTCAAGGAATTACACGATTGTCCGTGGGTTTTAGACAGCCACGTTAGCAATATTTAACATTTAAGTTCAAATCAGAGTTGGCAGCGAATGTAATTCATTATGCAATAGTTTCCGACTGCACAGTCAAACAACTTCCGTTTCTGGAACTTCAAATAGAATAGAGGAACACTGCCTAACGCTGAAGTTTAATTACTTGATAAAACTGCATTTAAACCGCGGAAGAGAACAAGAGAAGAAAAAGGTTTCACCGTGAAAATATCGACCGGGGATGTCAAAAAATTAGAAAGTTAATAGAAATAATCTCTTTAAGAATATTTAATTACTAATTGAAGTTTCTAAATATTATCTAATGGTAAAATAGAACTTTAGTGGCGAGGTAAAAACTTTTACCTTGTTGACCGATCAACTCCGTTATTTACAAGTATTATTTTCCAAAAATTAAGGTACTTTCAAACAATGTACTTTATGAAGTTGACCAATTCGATCTTTGTATGCCACAATTATCAGACCCAAAAAATTCCCCCTCGAAACCTTTGACTATTCCACAAAGTGGGCGCTTCGTATTGTAAAATATATATATATATTTTTTTATAATTTTAGAAATCAACAACAGTAGTACATCTTTAAAGTACTCAAACTCATAACATGCTAAAACAAAACGGAGAGAAAAAGGAATGCAATCAATCAATTTCTCTAACTTGGAACACTTGCCTAAACAAGGCTGACATAACAATCAAGCAAACTTGTTGACCTGTCGTCGTATCAAACAGGCAGGAAAAAAGCTCCAATCAAGCGATTCAGTCAACGAACGCTTGTTTACCGCATAGTTCGACAGGAAAACAGAGTAGAAAAACAACGAGCTATGCAAAAAGATGGGGGAGAAGGGGTGTTGGAAAATGGTGGAATCTCGAGGAGGCGCATAAAAGAAGTAGTGTACACAAGTTTCACTAATCGTAAGTGTCAGACTGAATTAGACCGTATCGGCTGTACTTTCTTGGTAATGGGAGTAAAATGTATGAAAGGAGACAATCCAATTTCCCATCCACCGGCTCGGAATGATGCTTATCGACTAGCCGGAGGTAGAAGATATTATTTCCTCCTTTATCGAGCAAACCACGAAACCATCTCTTTCCTTTCCAGTTTCTTCCGTCTGATTCTTCCAGCCTTGTCTACTCATAACTTTACCAGACCACTGAACTGATAACGTGAAACATAGATTGTCACGAACGCGTAATTGTTCGAACGTACTTCTCAAACCTTTAACATCCGAGCCACATTACACATACTTCTCGATCGGCTCAAATTTAATAGGCTCTCGAAAGCATTTCATAACTCAGTTATGTTTTTATGTAAATAATTATCTGGAATTCTAGATGGTTAGCTGGATGATAACTTTTTAAAAATATTTCTCTTAATGATATATATTAGATGAAGAATTAAGTGATGTAAACAAGTACGTCCATATGTTTTTAAATGATTATCGTAAATCATTGTGGAGAATTAATTTAACCATCGATGTTTATATCATCTTGTTTTATTATTGTTTGCAAATGGATCAAGTATCATATTGTCTATCACATAACAAAGCTTTAACTTATTTATTAGAAAATTCTGATATGTTCATCTTTAAATTCTATGAATTATTTAATCGTTAATCAGGGACAAAAGTATTAAATATTATAACAATAAATACATCCCATCTACAGTAAATATTCCGATATTATAATTTCAAGCATAATTCTATATCTCGTATTCGTTCGCAAACATAAAATTTAAAATATGAAATTTGTCATATAACATATATGAAGTATACAATTGAACTCTGCGAAAAGGTTAATGCAGATCTTTATTTACGATCGTAGCAGAAGACATAGTGAAAGACGACCAATGGTTCCAAAAAATCTAATAATCGGGAAGCTACGTCCGCCCTTGTTATCGCGAGACGTACAGCGAGGTACAGGTAATGCAATATCGGTTGCTGCAGATTGCAGAACACCAGACCCTGGCAACAATCGGAAATTCAAGGCGATTGTGTGCACGCGAAACGCGCCTGGCTGCCTGCGGTGAAACTGTTTGAAAAAATGTTTTGTTTCCCACGTGTACGATGAAAGGATTTCTGACCGACTGAATTTTCCATCGACCGTTTGAATGGTCGATTGATAACCAATATATTCAGGATAGTGGCCACAGCGATTCCGTCCCTCTTAACGTTACAATGTTCACAATTTGACTATCTGGCGCGAGAACGAACGAAAACAGCGACGTCTCTCACTTTACGAATTTCCCTTGCAATTAAAACAGATAATTATTCGCAATCGCGGATACAATTCGCTCATTTAATCGCAGCAATGGAACAAATGGTTTTTACGCAAGTCACAGCTATGACGATATTATTTATCAGCGTGTTATTAATTTTCATTGTGGCCAACTGATTTTATCGCGAATATAATAATTTTCTCACTATTAAAATTCAGCGTCCAAAGTTTTCGGTTACACTACGCAACCCACGAATGTCATTAAATGTATTTCCCCAGATATCGCTGTTTGTTCGCTTAATATCGCGCCGTGCGAAAAAGTTGCTAATGAAATTAAAGAAATATTACAGAGCACGCAGTTCATTCTGAGCTTCCTACTTGACGATCGAGTATTGTTCCAGAGCCGATTTTATTCATATCGTACGTTTTACGCTCGGATACCTTGCCACTGCGTTTTTTCCCATACAAATGGTAAAGAAATTCTGCGCTTGAAACTTGTCACTCGTCGCGGTTACGTTCATGAATATAGCGAATCGATCGTTTCAAATATTACGCCGCAGAGCTATGGTAGCTGTTTCATGCAATTCGTTTCTTTCACTGTCCGGTTGCTGCTCGTTAAAATGTTCAGGTCACGTAGCAAAGTTTGTTTTAATTAACCCGACGATGTGGAATATTGTTGGTAACCGGGCTACAGGATAAAATTCCTTCGACACGTCTTTCAATCTCAAGTCTTTCACCGTTGGACAATTTGTTTGTCATACTTTTCAATATTAATCTCCAATGCTAAGAATATTGCATCTTTTGTAGCGAATACTTTAAGCGCAGAATTTATCAGATTACAATAAAATATTTGATATCCATTGCATGTTTTAGCTGTTGATTTATATTATTACAGATATTTGTGTGGATACAGTATCCATTACCAGTATTAAATCAAGTAATTTTTGTATTAAATTCTTTGTTGTTGTTTTTTTTTTAGCATATTTTATAATAGAGTGCTGTGAATAATTTTTAATTCAACGCACATTTTCTGTATTTTTTCTTCGATATTTCCAAGAAACCAGCTGATGATGCTCGGATATGTTAAGTTCTTTCAAAGAATAAATTGAGCCCTATAGAATATCAGGAGATGTTACATGAGAAATTATTGCCTCTCATAACTGAAATAGAAGACAAAAAAACAATTTTTCATGAAGAGAATGCTCTTATTCGCACAGCCGTCACTACAAAAAAAAAGTAATTTCAAAATTTCGTGATAGAATTATTACTCTGGCCAGCATCGAGTCCTGATCTGAATCCGATCGAGAACTTGTGAGAAATTCTAACAAGAAAAGTTTATGATCACGAAAAGCCATCTATAGAAAATATCGTTGAATTTGAAAAAAAAAAAATCCAAATCGAAATTGAAATTGAAATTGAAAGCGAAAGAAAAATAAAATCCGTGTGGGTGAATGTTCGAAACGAAACGATAAATAAGCTAATGGAGTGTACCTAACAGATTAATAAAAGTAATCAAAAATTTAAAAGGACTCTCTAAATATTGAATAAAAATGTAAGAAAATTAACTTTGGATCCCTATTTCTCACAGCTAACAGCACAATTTTAAAAGAAAATTTAATTTTTTCTTCTATATTTTCTAGACTTCAATAGAAGGTAATTTTTATTGTATCTTCAGTTTTTATTTTATACTGCAATATGAAACTATACTCATAATTAATAGAATTTTAACTATGAGTTCGTAGTATGAGCGATATAGTGGAATGTTAGATGAAAAATTAAGCTTATTTGTAGAGGTAGATTTTAAGTAAAAGTTCCGTGATGCTACAGAAAATATCAATAAACCTATCATTAAATACTATATATATACATTATATAGTATATATACACATATATACTATATATAATATATACATTAAGTATATATATATACATACATTAAGTATATATAGCTCATAATGTCCATTATGGGAACAGTATCCATAAAAAAAATCAAGTAAAAAAAAATCCAGTAAAACAGATCAAGTAAAAAAAATCAAGGAGAAACTGAAAGGGGCCGAGAAACACGATGAGATCGTAAAAGAGTTCGGAAAATAAAAGTTTGAATTAAGCGGCTGGAATATCCGAATTGTATTATCTACGACCGAACATTCCATTGAGCTGGATGAATCATTTAACCTTAGCTTTAAGAGAAAGCTCGGGTCACGGGAAGATTAATCCAAATGCAAGTTCTAAGACTGATTTCTTTCTGCACGCGATCCATCTAGATTGGAAAAGTTTCCACTTTTACTTTATTGTTCGGTAGCTGTACGAGAATCGGCGTTTCCTTAACATTCTGCCTCACCCACTCGTCTTGCACTGCGCATCTTTTGCCAAGCGAAATAACAACTTCTACTGCGCGCGTGCAAATCAAACGAAAGGATATAGAGAATGGGGTTTCCATTTTTAGATTGCGATCAATGAAATGACTTTCTATTGTCTCAAAGAGGTTCATTGTGCTTCGGCTTCTACGAATTTTATCCTTAATCGTCTCTTAAAAGTAGATCATTGGAGATGCATAAATGCAGAAACTTGATAAGGGATGAATAGTTGAAGATTATTCTTTGAACCCTTTCTTATTCAAAAAGATAATTGTACTTTCAAGTTCTTAATTTTACTCTGTGTAGATTTCTACTCTAAAGGACTTGTAATCATGAGATAGACACGATAGTTAAAAAAGATTCAAAACTTTTAGGAAGTTCATTAAAATGTAATGTACATGATATTAAATAATAAATCTTTCAACGCTAACACTCTATTACGTGACTAAAAATTAATACATTTTGAAAGTAACTGTTCTCTGGATATTTCGCAGACATTCTTTTTTATATTTCCTTTCGTTTATTTCACACTTACGGGTGTCAACGCCAGATTAAAAATTTGATAGACGTTGCTTTCAAGGCACTGAGAGATCACTAATTACTATATGAATTTGTTAACTAAAGTCAAGCAGAATAAAAAGAAGTGGAGCCGGTGCTTGGCAACTCTTTGAAGCGAGTTGCGCGTGAAAGTGTTGAAACTTGTAAATTGAAAATCACCGTCGTGATAGCCTTTCGTTAAAAAATTCGTTCTGCTGTTCGTTCCATTCGAGGGGATGCGTTAAACGCGATTCCAGTATTACGTAAATAAGGCGCCCTATCCTTTTCAGAAACGCTCACGCGAATAAAGATTCGCAGCAAACGAAGCGAAACAAAAACACGAAGATATTGAAAAGCACGTTCCATGGCATGTGGAGTTTATTTTAACAACAGAATAAATAAAATGGGGGAAACAGATGAACTGAATAGACACCATGTATTCTTTTTACAAAGAACCACCGTATTCCGGCGTCGGTGATAAAACTACCGGACCACTTTGTCCCGCTGCAGAAATTACCGAAACGCTATGAAAAGAATCGACTTAAGCACGGATCTGAATTGGTTTTGTTCGAACCAAACTCACAAAAGACTGTTTACCGTGACGCGCGAAGAAAAGGAGAGCCGATACGTTTTTGACGAGAATGCCTGAACGTTTTTCACGTTTATCCAGCCCGCGGACAAATAGCCATTCACTTCGTTTCCATGAGTTTGCACAGCAAATGATCTATGGGTTCTAAATGCTTTTTCGAAAGGATGAAGGGGACTTGAATCTCGAATGGGCGATCTCGATTAGATTCATCGGCAAGTGAATTTCGAAAACGATCTTTATCGAAGGGGTTAGCTATAAATGAAAACGAACTCTCGCTTCCTGGATTCGACGCCGCCTTCTATTATTTTTCCCGTGAAACAGCTGCGCTTCGATGCGATCCACAGTCATGCGTAGATATCGTTTGAAACAGGAACTGAACCGTAGCTCGGATTAATTGAAAATAATCGCGCCGAAATACTCGTTACGCGAACTCGTACATTATCGGTATTTTACGAATTCAATTTATGCAGTGGAAATGATCGTATGACGTGAATTTATGACGGGTTCAAAGATCATAGTGCTAGGAAAATGACGTAGTTCCTCCTTCAACTCGGATTTTCTTTCCGATTATTCAACAAGCTCTGATAGAATCGATTCTCTCTAGCGTTCTCTCGTGTTAACACGTGATGTACGCTACAAAAACTAGTTCACTGGGAATCTATATTATTTTACTGTGAAATGAAAATTTTTATTCAAATAGTGGAATCTTATAAGTGTTTCATCTAATATTCACTCAATTTGATACATCCCGATGCTTGACCATACTTGTGTCAGTGACTTTTGTCCTGCTATATCTGAGACAAATTTACCATTACCATTTCAATATAGTCAATTCAAATGTAACTGATATTTAAAAATTAGAACTAGAATTTCAATTTACTCAGTTCACTGTTTTCTCTTATGGATCTTTCTGCAAGTTTTTTTTTTTTTTTTTAAATAGTTTATTTAGCCAATATTTGATTTTTTGTACATTTTTGAGATTCACAATAAACAATGAATTGAGTATAGTGTGTTTAGGCAAAAGTACCGATACGCGTCGGTACGACGTAGCCATGGTCTAATATGTGTCGTGGATTTTCGGTTTTTGCGTTTATTTTTTTGTTTTTTTGGGTTTAAGTCGCATTGGTGCGTGATTTTTGTGTATTCTTGTGTGTGTTGTATTTTGTCCTGAAACTTGGCCGCAAAACAGGACTCCTCGGTGTATTATCTTTCTGCAAGTATTATTGTTGAAGTGATCGTCACTTCTGAGAAAATTCTACATCTGGTCTTCGGTTTCTCAAGCGCCTAAGGTCATCGATAGCGCGTAAACAAAAGAATGCGTCGAGGAAAGACGATAAGCGGTACACGTGCGACGTTGGTTTCGGCAGTTGTTTTTAGTCTCAGGGTAACGTTGCTAGCGAGAGGATCTGGATCGGCTTACATAGTACCACATATTTTGTATTTTACTATTCACAATATATATACTTTCAATACCTTGCAGTTTGCCCACGCATTTCTTTAATTCCATCCACTGAATAACCTTAACAATTATAATTGTTATGCACAGGATAATTCACATAACTTTGTGATATTGGTTCATCACATTCTTGCGACTGTTAAAATGAAGAACAATCCTATCGAAAATCCTTTCTATTATCATTTTATTAGAAGGTTTAAAAAAAAAAATTAAATCCTCATTGGACCAAATGTACAGTTTGACTTTGCTATTTCCTTTCCACATGACGAACTCCAATCCATTCGCGAACCGTGTCAATATCGACTTAAAAACAGCTTATCGCTACGTTCCTTAAATTTCTTATCTCTATCGGTGGACCGTATTCGAGTTTGAACGACGCTCTACTTAACATGAGCATTCCACGCGATTCGTCTTAAAATTATTGTCCAGGTTAAAAGGAACGTTTAGCTATGAATTCGGTCTATACTTAATCGATATCCTAGGACCAGGGAAGACTCGGTGCCGGCGCGTCTGTGTCACTGGTCACTGGTCACTAGATACCGGGAAATTATACGCTGTTCCCACTGCACACACACGTACCTTGTCCACTGTCATTTTCCTGGGCGTGGAAAGTGCATTTGGAAGAGATCGATCCGCGAAAAAAACTCCGGATTTGAGATAGTTCCGCTTTTGTCTCGCCTCTACCCCGCACCTGGGGCTCTCACAGGCTGGATTATTTTTATGAAATGGAAGAAATATCGTGACACGAGAAAAATACGTTTAAGGGGTTTCATCGATCGCACCACGAAAGAACAAAGATTCCTCGCCGAGATTCGTACTTCTGGCTTCTCGTTGTCACGGAATTGGTGAAATATCGCGTTACGACGGGTACTTGGTCCGTGGATAAAATTGAAAGAAACTTTCGAATCTCTTAAGCATGAGATAAACTGAACGCGTGTAAGTCGGAAATTATAGCGTGGTATCTATTTTCCATCATACGGTGCGAAGCAGGAACTTGGATTGTTCTGTGTACTTTAATATCATAACCATTCATAGACACGTATGTGCGATTAAAAGAAACTTTTTCTCTTGGGAACTTTTTTGTCGTATTTTACTCTGCTGGTAAGATTTTATTCACGGAATATATGTATTAGAATATTTTCTTACTATGTACAAATAAACAACAAGATATGAATTACCAAATTTTCAAATTAATAGTACTACTTAGTATACTACTATATATTACTATATATATATATATAAGCATTTCTATCATAACAATCATGCTGTGCCAATACTTTTGTCCAGCACTGTATGTATAGTATACAGCAGATATATATACATAGTAATACAATATTAGTAATGGTTATAGTAGTATATATGTATATATATATACTACTATATATTACTATATATACTACTATATATATATATATATATATATATATATCAATTTGTTTAATAGTTATAAGCATTTGTATCATAACAATCTTGCTGTGCCAATACTTTTGTCCAGCACTGTATGTATTATCGTGGACAGATCGTCTAAGAAATATCGAGTAAACCATAAAAAATGTTGCGAGAAAACCTAAGTGCCGACAGGCCCATCAATGTGTTGTCGATCCTTTAATCGAATAGTTACGCTGAAAAAAGGTCTACGCGACAACGGCCACGGACGGTTGCGGAACGCGTACGTGATGGGGCTATAAGAAAAGACAAAGGGATGCATTACTGTATTTAGTTAACGTTAAATGACCATCGTTTCCTGTTTAATCCATTCTAAATAAATAAATAAAATCTTACACATATATCTATATAAGTTTCTAACCTAAGCAACGTAAACGATAAACATCATTGAATGTACTTATGTATAACTATAAAGAAGTATGATATACATATATATGATTCAAACTAACCGCCATCTTGTTAAGAGAAATTACAAGAGATTTATTATGCAAGTTTTGTAGAATATACGCGTGAATGTTTTTGTAAATGTTCGATATGTTACTAAAACTTATGATATCATAACATTTCTTTTATAGCCATATGTTTACATGAAGAATTTAAACATCACACAAAACATTTGCTGTTTGCAATTCTCGTAATTGCACCGGCTTTCATAGCATTTCTCATTGCCACATAAAATATGCCGCGTATTCAACAGACTTAAGTTTTGCTCTTTCACTTACCATTTCTGTAAATAAATGGAGACGACAGTTGTACCAAGATGCAACTCCTTACAGCTTTCTTGATGCACAAATACATATTTTGCACAAGAAGACGACAGATCTTTCTGAACTCCGCACTACTTCCACTTTGCTTGACAATTGTAGGATATACTAAACGACTGTAGGTGGTGCTTCGAGCGCTTCAAGAAAAAACCCGCCTTTTCTCAACATACATATTCACGTATATATATATATATATTTTTTTTTTGTGAAATAAGACGTTTCGATTCGATAATTCGCTTTCAAAAAGAAAATTGGAAAATAGTGAAAATTTTTGTTTAATTTATTTCATATTATGTTAATTCGTCCAGATTTGAGTTTAAGATTTTAATACTAACATAATACATTGTTTAATACTTGGATTATTAATCGTGTGCTGTCAATATTTAATAGTTAATATCACATACCATTTTTCCCAATATGAATTTTTAAGATATACAATCATATGAAATATATTTACACAAACGTATTTGATTCTATAATTTGCAATCACATATGTAATGTATATATGTACTTCAGTCCTACCGGTGTGAAGTATGTTATTAAAGGAAGTATGCACACACTGTACTTCAGAACTTCAGATATAATATATTGACATATAAGCGCATAGTTCAGTTCAATCTTTTATCGTGTAAGAGTGTGCTTCGAAGCAGTGAAAAATTGTCATGAAAAATGTACCGGGCTGGAAAAAACAAGATAGATTTATGTGTTATTCGCTTTCAGCAGCCATATTCGACCATTTCAACTATTTCCATGTAAGTAATATTCTGTTACGAAACTTTTGGAATCAAATGTTGTTCAAAATTTTTGTACTCAAGTGTTTATGTATTTAAATGTATTCGTATTACAGTTAATAGCTTATATGTATTTCCGTTATATATAGACATGATTGTTTAAATTCATAATATTTAATTAATATTCGTTCAATATTGACAAAAGAAATTCGCCATATTTGATAAAAAGTGTCAATTTGTATAATACATAAAATATTTTAAATGTGGAAATTGTGAAGAGAGAAATTAAAAGGAAGGTTTGTTTATATCCAGTTCTTACATGAATCTTTCTATATAGATGTTTCTTAAGTTCTTTTAATTTAAAATACCCATATAATATATATTTTTGTCACGAGTTCTTATGCGTAGTCAAAAATTCTAAATATAATGAATATCGCTTTTGTTTCTTGATTATAAAACGCTCGTAAAGATATCGGGGAAAAATGAGCAAAATAGAAGAAAAAAAGAGAAAAGTATGAAGTGCAAAGAAAAGGAAAAATGGAATCTCTTCGAAACAGATCTCTTTTCGAAGTAAAGAGAATTCAGAATGGGTTAGATTCTCAGGAGGAAGATTTCCCACAGCGCTGCTTCTTGCGAGTTGGGAACTTAAATGGTCAGAAGCAGAGGAATAACTGTTGTTTTGAAATCCCAATACGCGTTTAAATGTTCCAAGTTCGAACGTGCCAAAAGTTAAAAACGAAAGAGAGAAATGCAGGGTACGGAATTCGCGACTGTATCTTATTTCCAACCAGAGATATCTTTCTACAGTCGAGTAGAGAGATGAATTAGCTTTGTTTCATCGTAGCGCTCTAGCTTTCATTTAAAATTCGCGATAATGATCTTGGGATCACGTTTTAATTGCGGTCAAAGATACGCGTCGGTTTGATGCATTCGGCTGTTTGTAAAGAATTTATACCGTTGTAAAATACATCGCTCGATTTATATTGCGCATACTCGTGAAACGTTGCTTCAGAGTTTCGCGTCAAAGCATTGATGTAACGTAGCGTCATGGAAGTCGTTATATATATATATACAAGATAATGCTTTCCTTGAATCGTGGTCTCTACATCAAGTAGAAAACGCTTGACAAGTTTTTCTTGAATAGTGATGTAAATTTCACTGGAGCTTAGAAGCATTTTGAACTTCGTGATAACCATCCATTATGTGGTTGCGAAGATCTGGAAGACCAGTGAAGTTATCTTCAAGAAGTAATCTCTTGTAACATATCAAAGAACCAAGATATATAGAACTTGTTCCCTATGCGTCTTGCAATCTTATTTAATGCATCGAAATTGCTCTATATCAAAATGATTTTGAATAATAAGATCGCAGTTATGTAAAAGGAAGTAGTGATTCTTGTAAAAAGGAGAGGGCTAAGCAAGTGTAATTTGGATAAAGAAAAAATTTGAAACAAGTAACTACCTCAACAAAAGAAAAAAAGAAAAAGCGAAAATCAACGTTAATTTAACAAATCGATGAATAAATGACACCAATACCTCGTGACAAAATTCTAGCACTCTCTAAACTACATTAGCCCGACCCCATCACCTGATTTACATATATATAACTAATTTAACCCACATGATTCAAAGCAACTTCCAATTCGAATTCGAAAGTGAACACCTGCAACAAGCAGTTCGACGGGCCTGGATATAGAATTTAGCACACCAGAAAGCTTCCATGGGAACAAATAGGTCGCGGAATGGCAACTACTGTTCGACGGTATCTGGCGAATTCGGAAATGCAAAGTGTCATCGCCGCGGATTCTCCGTCGGGATTTCCATTGGTGATTCTACTCCTGAGTCCACTAGTCCAACGTTCTGTCGTGTACGAAAGGCAATGTAAGAGAAGAGACGGATGGAAAGGCGAATAGTTAAATCCACAAGAACGGTAATAGATAGTTGGTCGAACGTAATGGTAGTCGTGTATTTTATTGAACGGATAATTAGTGGAATAGACCGATTGATAGACGATTAAGTATCGAGAGAAGCAGAGAGAGAGAGAGAGAGAGAGAGAGAGAGAATGAGATCAGAGGCTTATGGTTAGATCTGTACATGGATGGGAGTGTAGATGAAGTTCACATTGAGATACCTGAATCCAATTTAGCAGTTTCTCGAGTGGAGATTACTCGAATTCAGACTAACTAACGTTGCTTGAAAATGTCCTTCTAATACTGGACATTTCGTCCATTAATACTTAGTAGTGATAGAGTTTTAAGAAAGCGATGTTTCTGTATAAAAACTGTAAGTAGAAAATAAGGAATGGAAATTTTCTATGAAATTTTAAAGAGGAATATTTTTCCATCTTTGTTCTGAGGAAAAATATCTTTCAGTTAGGTAGGATGGTATATCTATGTGTGTGCAATATGTCGGCAGAAAATGTTTTCGTTCAAAATTCCAAGGATGCCTAAAGATGCGTTTGTAGTAAAATACCTTCGTAATAGACTTCGCTACACTAGATTTTTACCACTTCTCATTTGGATAAGCTTTCTAAAAGATGCATGTAATTTCAACGTACATGCTACAACTTTCAAAATACAAATATTCCCGAAACTTCGTATTGCAAATACATGGTTCGGGGGATTTGCTTCATTTCTCTTCGCGTATAATCAATCACACTTCTTCAACTGTACCGCAACTTGCAGTACACCTAATGTACCTTGTATTTTACGAGCTTTTCTGTTACGTAACACTGAAACTTGTGCTATTTTCCTGGCTTGCTACGGGTCTCGTTTGCTCTAAAGACGAAGTTAATTACCCTCGACGCCATTCTCTGTTTATCCCCACAATTCGGCCAAACAGAAGCTGTTTATCTTATCTTTTCGCGAGTTTTTACGCTTCCATTCGAAAGCAAAGAGACTTAGTAGCTTCTTTCCCCGTTCTTATTCCAGGTTTTCAACGGGAATTACTTATCGGACGACAGATTAGCGGAATATACGAGACCGCGCGAGACATGTTTGTCGAGGGAGCTGATAAAATATTTGACAGAAGGTGATTAAACGGGGGTTAGCGTAAAAAGCAAGGAGAGATAGAGATCGATAGGTAGGAAGAGAACAAGAAAGACAAAGCGAGATGGAATCTTAATATCATTTAACAAACATCTGAAGAACCGGTTCATTTTCATAGAAAGAGATGTTTCTGGGTTCGTACAAAATCCATGATCCGTAAGAATATCTAGTAAAATGCCACAAAAAAGCATGATACTACGATTGTCACGTTTTCCTCTTGAAAATCACGGTAAGGTCTCCCGGCTGGAACGGGATCTGAGAATCCGTTGAACGGTCAGCTCCATCCCAGGAGCTAAGTTTCGACGTCAGTCGATGTTAGTCATTGGAGAACAACCGATTGAATCACTGGACGCTGTTTTTCTCGTGTCTGTGACCCCGATGTATTGGTCTAAACGTAACTCGCGCGATTGTCCGTCTTTCGTCCGTTGCGAACGAACCTTTTTATCGACGTTTCTTTTGTGAATGCGCCGGTATATTTTATTCTATTGTTGTGTATTGTTTTCGTGACAATTGGAAGGGAAGCGTCGGCTGATTCCAAAGAAATAAGAAGGAGTTTCGTCTATAGAAGTTCAGGTCGGTTGTCGTTGCGTTTGGCGATACTTCAACCAGAATGTTACTATTTTAGTAATCAATACACGAAGAAAAGTGAAATAACGTCAAATCTGAATAATTTCAAATGTGGTCAAATTCGTACGGACAGAATTATACTACGTAACTCATGCCGGAAGCAGTTGGATAATTTTAACGTTTCCGTCAACCTCAGAGTAACGTAACATCTCACACAATCAGTAATGTCGAATATAATAATAGATATAGGTTGAGAGACATTTGCTTTCGCTTGCTGGAAGGAAGTTCTAGACTCGAAGATAGCAACGAGCATCCAGTACTTCATCTTCAAAGGACCTTAGAGAACTAAAACCATTCTCGTATTTCAGATTCCATTGTAAACACGGTTAATCGATAGCCAATACTTAGACAACTCAACTGTTAAGTGATCCACAAACATTTCGAAATTTTCAAGTCAGTTTTCAATCATTTTGTTTACTCCTTATTTCCAGTAACAAATTATACCTACTTAAGGAGATTATCATTCTCTTTCACATGATATTTTACATCGTGAATGTGCTATGCATCCTTGTGGTTTAATTGGATGATTTACTGTTATAGCTGTATTGGCTTTAGTATGATGTTAATTACTGCGTTTCATGGTTGACTAATAAAACGAACTATATTCCATGTATCAGCCTGCTAGTCCATATCCTGCGAGCAACAATAAATCTTACATTGAAAATGCGATCACAGCGGTCAATTTAGTAAATTTGGTGCGATTTGCAAATAATTATGTCTCGTATATCAATAATATTCTGCAAACTAGTAGTAGTAATAGTACCAGGATAAAAAATAAATTCGTACATACATAAAACTTTTCTATGCTAAGTATAATATATTAACGATAATATTAAAATGAAATTCGTAAGGGGTGAAATTTCATCCATGATAGCCTATATTCGTTAAAATCAAAGCTGAAGCGTGTGGCATCGTCGATGTTACGGAGTAACCGATCGATTACGGTGCAAAAGCGATTTCTTTTCTTTGAAATAAGCGATCTAAAAGTGCATCCGCATATTCGAGGACCTCTTAACCGTGTCTGCCCGTTAATTGCGTGAACTTTATCCGATGAGGAGTGGCGAGCTTAAAGGGGAAATTGTGGCTACCAGGATTAAGTTGCCGAGATATCGTTCTAATCTTGTCCCCGGTTCGCTCTTCTCATTACTCACGAATACAACGTACACACACTTCGTTGCTGCTTGCCGCCGAAATTTCTGTTAAAATTGTCAATAAGCTCGCGTTGGCGATGCTCGTTGGCTAACGAATCATCCGTAAATCGTTCGCGAAAATGCTTGGCTTCGTTCTCGTTTAAGCGATGAATAGGAACGTGTGCATTATTTTTCAATGCACTGTTTTAAGTGGTGAATATTTATGAGAAAATTCGAATAGATTTATGTATTTTTCGTCCTGTTCTTACTTTCTCAATTGAACTAATGTATTATTTGGAAAATTTTACGAGTCACATATTACGAGTACCAATCACAAATGCTATCTGACGAAAAATGATAAAGTTATAAGAGTATGGTAAAACCCGGTTATTTCCCTGCAATTTTAACAATAGCTGTACACAATTCAATAATTTTATATATTTCTAAGCTTCATAAGTATTATTTTATGTAGATTAAAACGTTACTGAAAAACTTCCACTATTATGCACAGCGTAAAGCTAAATCAGAATATATTAATTTCGAAAATTAAATTTCAAATATTATCATATGATTTGATGCAAGAATGTAATTAGAATATTATCCGTGACCAGTTTAACAAGCTTTTTTAACAAAAAAGCCCAGATACTCGTTTATTCCGTCATTATGTCGTCTAACTAGAGAAGCTAATTAAAAGCTGAACTAATTAAAACACCTCAATGAGCAATCGCAGCTGCAACGTATTTTCTCATTGCATAAATCATTATAAAATTTCGTAGAAATTCTGTGAATTGTTCGGCAAGAATATACTGCATTTAATTGTTTAGTAATTAACGGTTCATTGTTTAATAATAAATGAGTCGTTTTTGCAAAGATAAACGCGAGTTTGTAAAACACTCGAAGTTAAAATAATGTTGAACTTTGTAATTTTCAGTATCTTTAAAATTTCGAAGAGATAATACATACATGTATTTAATCTTAAAGCCGAATAACGAGACAAATTTGTGATTAGTTGGTAGCGTACTAAAATTTTTAAATTGTTAGAATACGATTTCCGCCTGTGTTATTCGCTTGAAAAATCTATTAATTAAATAAATAAATGAATGTCTTATTTAATTTTATTTATACAAAAAATTATCAGTTATTTGTCGATTGTGTCATACCAACAACATTCCTTGCAGCTGTAATTTGAACTAATAAGCACGCATATAGTAGGAGACAAATTTGCATACTCTACGTATGCACTGATATTCGTAACGAGCATAATTTACATTTCATTATCAATATTTATACATTTTTATTACATACATTTTATTATATACATTTAACTGAAATATAAATAAATAGTAATAAAAGATAATATATAATCATTATATTTTTAGTAACAAACAAGTAAATTTTAAAAATTTAGTATTATATTTTAAATTTGCTATAAATAATGATTATTTTATCGACAGTCGGTGATGATGGATGATGACGGTGAAACTGATGTAATTAATTAAATACGAAGTTAATCGAATGCGAGGCAAAGCACCCAACAATAGGAATATAGATGTACTTGGGAAAATATTTTCAAAATGTAACATAACATTTAATACGAAAGAGACTATTTCGTTTATACGGAGTGTCTCACATAACTGTGTCACCCTTAATTATTCTCTTATTTGTGATGACGCAAAAGACGTTTCAGAAAGAAGTTGTATAATATCGAGGAGTACATATTGTACTTTCATCTAGTTAACCTTATGATGACCCTAAAACGTCCTGTAAAGGTGACATTAAAATTTTTAAACTGATACCTTCATCTTTTGTTACATATTCTCGTAGCTGACATTCAGACGTTTTCAAAACTCTACAAACAAGTGATGTTTGCACTATCTGTTATCAAAATGTGAACATTAGAATTCGGTATGTTGGCAACACATCTTCATTCTGTTATTACTGATATGACACTGCCGAAACGCAAGGTTGCAGTTTTTTAATGCTTCCACAACAACCAGTGAGTTCCAAGCAGGTGTGTGTAGACGACATGTATCTTGTACTACTCTGTCGAATTTAAAAGTTTGTATCTCGATAGCGAATGGTGCGAAGGACACGAGTTTGTAGTCCTAAATTCTTTGTCTGAATGTCAGCTACAAGAATATGTAAGAAAGAAATGGCAGCATCTATGTAAAACTCTTAATGTCATCTTTACTGGACATTTCAAGACCATCGCCAGATTAAATAGAGAAAAGCACACGGTATGTTCATAATCAACAACACTTCTCTGAAACATTTTTTTGTATCATAGCAAACAAGAGAGGGATTGAGGATGGCAAAATTAGGCGAGACACTTCACATTATTCATTACTAACTTATTGCGTAAAGAAGTCATAACGTCTTCAAAATTCTTGCACCTTTTGGTTTTGCGTTTCAATAGATTGATACGAAGACAAATTTACTTGGTAATAGGGCAATTCCAGAGTCGTTAAGTTAACTACACACTCAAAACAAACATATACCGCATGTTCATCGAAGGGCATCATCTAGATATCCGATCAGTGCCTTACCCTAATCTGAATCCACGGCGAAGATCAACGTCGTCGATGTCAACTATCGCTGGAAACTAGCCAAACCAATCAGTTCCGACGTTGCGTGCAATGAGCAATGATTTATTTACCGAGCCGATCGACCGGATACCTTCGCTTCATCTCGATTAAGCCAAACACTCGTCAAACCCTGGTGTTCTGACTGCTTGTGTCACGAGAGGGAAAAATAGAAAATCAATGAATCGATCGGAATTCAGTTATTCAAGCCGCGACCCAGATGCATAAGGGTGATTTTTAATTACCTGACAGAGCGCCGGAAATTCATTATCGATTTGATCGATTCGCGATGCATTTACTGTCGCCTGCCTTTCGTTCTGATCGCCGTTCATTAACGAAATAACACATTACGGATCGTTAGCGTGGCAATATGACTTATCCGGAATTACACATAATCGTAACGAAATTATACCAGCGAGGTGATAATCGAATCTGATTAAATTTTAACATATTTTATGTAATTCGATAAAGAGACGATACTCGTCAATTACATCCCCCATTATAATATTTTTTGTGTTCTTAAAATATTGAATTTTGAATTTTAATATACCACCCGTGAATTTTTAAGCAAATAATTAAAATTTATCATCTATCGATTCTATGAAAAATGGTAAATATTGCTTTCGATCATTAGTTTTTCGTTCATTTATACATTTTACTAACGTTGCTTGAAATCGGCTAAAATGTTTGGACACTTCGAAATGATATACCGGTAGTAAATACTATGTTTAATTTACTTTAAAGGTTCTCATATTATATGCTTCTTTAACATCTATAACGATTACAAATGTGTGTTTGATGGTCACACAATCCCCAAAGAAATGAAGATGGTTTGGGACAGTTCGGTGAATTGAAATCGCGACTATCATTTTATCGAGCAACGTAATTAACGATATTTAATAGACCACAAGTCTACTTTCATTGGACTTTCAGGATTACCTCGACATCCTTCTGGTTAATCCACTTTCCTCTTCTGCCGTTCCAGAGTATGGCGTTCAATGAAAATTCCTGGCGTAATAAAACCGGACACGGAGTGACATCAAGCAGATAAAACTTTAACGAAATAAGCTATGTAAATAAACGCATGTGAAGGGATAAAAGCTGATACGAGTGGCCAGTGAAACGAGGTCATTGGTAGCTTTTTTCCCCGTTCATTTTTACGCTTCGCTGTGGAGAAACCCCAGGTGAGATGTTTGCCTGTTTGAGATAATTACGGTCACTACGTATTCTGTAATCTCTAATTATATATATATATACATATATATACACATATATTTTTTCTCATACCGTAGCTCGAGCTTTTTCATTTGTTCCATCTGCCAGAGAAATACATCTATGATTAAAAAAGTGGAACGACATTTTTATCGATCGCATCCTATGTTTAGCCATAATATTTAATATTTTACCTTGCTGTCACGTTTTCGTGCATTTGCTTTAATTTATAGTTGCGTCTTTGATCATTATACAGGGTGTCTCAGTATTGATGGTGCAACCTGAACTGGGTGATTGTAGATGAGAAAAAGCGCAATAAATTTTTGTGGTTTGAGGCTTTGTTCTCTCTGGGAAAATCGACTTTGAATTTCCTCCGAGTATGCATGCACTTAACTATGTCGTGGTTAAACAGATCTCGATATAAACCATTATTTACTTTGCCCATTTATGTAAAAACATATATATTAAATCAAAAGTTTATTCTGAAGCCTCCCACAATTAAAAGTGAGGATCATTTTGGAGTTCGAAGAATTAAAAACAGAAAATACGTTGAAAAGCGTGCACGAACATTTAATTCGGAGAGCACACCTGTGTATGCAATACGGTGGCCAGCATTTTCGACAATTTTTGCATTAATAAAGTAAATCTTAAAAATTACATGCTTCATTATTACTCATAAACCTACAACATATGGATTGTATCGTGATCCGTTTAACCACGACAGAGTCAAGTGCATGCGTACTTAGAGGAAATTCAAAGTCGATTTTTATTTAAAAATTTACTACATATTATCGGCTTACATTTCGTGTACAATCACCTCCTCCAGGTTGTACCATAAATACCGGAACACCCTGTATAGTAGCAACACGCAAAGTAACTACACCAACGCATCTGCATTTCTTATTTTTAAGTGGAAATTAGAAAGCATCCGTAAAAATTGTTGTCTTATTTTGATCCTATGAGCTAGTAGATAAGATATTTTGTGAAAATTCTATGTTTAAAAATTAAGAGCGATTTAACGAGATTATTTTATAAAGGGAAATTAATGTACAACAAGATGAAAGAAATGAAAATGCCTCGTTTGCTACAATATTCATTTTTATCGTGTATCTAATAAAGAAAAGGAATACACTCTGTAGGTTTAATGAAGTCCCACAATTACAGCAAACTGTAATTATCCGTATAACAAGGTAATTTTAAAATAGAATCATTAACAAGATTTCTTTGATTTGAAACTCAATTAAAATCTAAATATTGCCCATTGATAACAGCCGTATTCAAACGGCTTAACAAAACGGTTAACAAAACACTCGTCCAATCAGACATTTTCCCTGATTCTCGCGAGTTGTCGCAGAGAGTGGTGGAAAAGAATCATTCGCATGGAAACGAGCGACTACGCCATGCTGTCAAAAGAAATTACGCGAGTCTGTAAAAGGTAAACCGCAACGGAAATGTCGATTCGACATCAAAGCGGCCAGTTTTCACAGCTAATTTGCGGCTGCGTTAGCGAGATCAACGTACTGCGGGACCGACTGTCCACAGGATGACGTCGTCAGTCAGTTAGCGAGTCAGTCAGACAGTTAGTCAGCAAGTGAGTTTCCATTGAGCGCTTTTACACGAAACGACGTGCCAGCATTCAACTTGGCGAAAGGTTCGACGGTCAATAAAAAAACAATTACCACGGCTCGTGACCGTAAAACGTGAACATGCCGTGTTGCAAGCCTTCTGCTTCCTTTCTCTGTTCTGTCTTCGGAAAGTGGACATAGTTCTCCGCCATGGAAAATTGCTCCTGCGAACGTTGGGACCGACAAATGCCGGGGAAAATCGGATTGCCGATCGCTGGGAACGTCGCGTTGATTCGATTAAGCCGCCTGAAAATTTCGATCGTCACTTGGCGAACGATACAAAGTCGCCGAACAATCGACGTGAAATACACACGTTACCGATCTCACCGATCTCTTTTTCGCCTATTTTCTACAGGACTACTCTCGTCCCGCCGCTTGTAGTTTTGTTTCGTTGAAACGAAGTTTGAAACGTTTGTCTCGTATTTCTGTTCGCTTCGTATTGTGAAACTGACTGGGAAATTCGAGACTGAATGGTATTTAATAACCAGACGCGATAAAACGTTGCGCAGATAATTTATTATAGACAGCAGGGTTCGCTGATTTTATTCCTTGTCAACAATCTTCCTGTTTAGATAACAAGGGCTGATGTTCGCCAACCTGGATAATTACATTCAGAATTATTATTTTACGATGGGCATATATGTAGGTAAGATTTTAAAAATGATAATTTAGTAATATTCCGCGAACTCATTATGGAATTATTTCATTTGTAGTAAAAATAATCTGACGGCTCGCTAATTATGCAAAATCTAGTTTACCTGGCTCTACTAAGGGTGTTTATAGATTTCAAAGGTGGTCATTCTATCCGATTTAGGTTACATGTTTACGTAATTAAGAAACAATACGTTATGTTCAGCATTGTTTGCCTAAGATTCTCATTATGTCTGATATTTATCAATGTAATTGACAACATAATCAATGTAATTAGCGATATCATTTATCCTCAAAAGCGATAAACTTCCATTTTTTTTTTCTTTAATTATATTTAGTATAGTATGTTCGGTTCAATTATACCGTAAGTCCTGAAGATTAAAGGTTCTTTATTTTTGGAACTTAACAACGTGATTAGAGGAGGGGGAACAGCATTGAACATCCTTGATACATTTCACAATTTGTTGGTATTGACAGCGTTGATGAACTTCACTTGAAGTTCTTTGATATACGATGACACTTTTCGCGCTGAAGTGTGCTTCGTTGCCGCGCAGTAGTTTGACTCGTGAATGGTCAGCCGTGGAGAGGAGCGTTCGTTAAAGTGAAGTTTAACATAAAACTCGCACATGATTAGCAGAATGATCCTTTCTGCTTACTTTACGAACCACTGAAAGCAAGCGGATAGGTGTTTTCGATTAAAAATTAAATTCGTTTTACTATAAAATTGCAAATTCGATACAATCGAATTTTCTGAACGAAAATAGCCGTTATCTGTATGTTCAATATAAATTGTCATGTAAAAATTGTCATTAAATTTTTGCGATAAGCAATTGGAGGTGATTCGGCGCCAATACCGCACTTATTATCGGCTTCTCCAATAATTTCCCGGTCCAAGGAATATGAACAGCGATAAAGGCAAATAAAACAAGAAATTATATTCCGTTTATCGGTGAGCACACGAGTCAGGTTGCTCTTCTGAACCGGTGGAAAAAGAGAAAAGTGAGCATAGAAAGAGCCTCGGGAGGTCTGCAAAAGCGGATTTCCGAATGGAACATTCTTTGCTCGAGGCATCCGGTGGCTTTTCGGTAGCCGGGAGTCGGCACAACTAACGCGAAACGAAAATAGTTTTTTCGCTCTGTGATGCATCTCATTGCACATTTAAATTGCCTCGTTTCTAATCATTTGCATATGTACCGTACCCTCTATGAGTCGGTCAAAAATATGAAACGGGCCGACAGTAAAAAATTAGAACATTCGAGGAGAACGCTAAGTCATTGTAGCGGACGTGAATCTTATTTGTTGCAGAATTTATGTCAGAATAAGTAAGATAATTATAGGTGCAGTATTTTGATCGAACATCGATTCCATTGTTTTCCTCTTCTTCTGAAACTTAATTTTGAAATTACGATGCATAACGTATGTATATGTATGCGAGTTTATATCTTTGTAGATAATAAAGAAAAGCAGAAACTTGAATAAAAGTATGACTATGTATTTTACTTTCGATGTATTATATATCTCTGTATTTTCGCTCTTTTTCCATTCTTATACTTGACATAAATACACGAGTATCCTCGCTCTAAATACTTGTGTGAAAATTGGTCGATGTCTAAAAAGTTATACATATTATTCGTCGCAGTAATAAATGTTTCAAATAAAAGTTCCTTTAATACATCAAAGGAGCATAAATTTTATAAACATTTTTTTGCACAAACTACTGTACGTTTCTTTTTAAATGCATTACAAAGTTCTACCCATTCAAATCCATAATTATAGCAACTGCTTTGAGAATAAGTATTACTACAAAATTTGATATTGTTGTAGAGACGTTGTACGAAGAAATTAACGAACTATTTTTACATTACGTGAGAAATGCGTCTCTTTTAAGTAAAAATGATGAAAGGCCGATATTACCAAAGAACGGAATAGAAAAGTAATTCATATAAAAAATATTAATCTTTTAAAGAAAAGAATAGAACGATAACGCAACTATCGTGGATATAGTGTTCTGAAATGCAGAAAATTGCATTTTCCCTCGATCTCTGAAACAAATAACTTTTTCCGTTCATTCGATTAAGTCGGATAATTTGTAGTTCGGAGCAAAGCTCCATTAAGTTAAACGCGGTCGGTTAAACGTCATCCCAGCTAGACTCAATCTCGATGTAGAGCGCTTAACTTGGACGGTAACGATTATCGCCGACTCATCGCGTCATAATGGCAAGTTTGTGCGTCGTGGTGACGATAACTTTGCCTTCCAACCATTTTGCGAACGCTGTATATACTAAGATTCCGCACTAACATTCCTATAATTATGACGATCAAACGAGTGCAGCCGTACTGGGTTTCCACATAATAATTACGAATTCTTGATTACAAAAAGAATTGCTTCTCGATTTTTCGTTGAAATTATGAAATATTCCGATCGGACAGGAAACGAGAAGATACCTTTCACGTAGAAAGATTGAAAATTAGTCGAATTAGAATTCGGTGTTCCAATGATTTTTATAATTTTTAATTATTCTAAATCATTATTTGATATATATATATATAATTATAAAATTACTTTTTATAATCTTTTAACTTCCAATTCTAGCTGTAAAAATTTCGACAGTGGTCGCGTAATACTTTAATAACCCCTCGTCCTTGCTTTCATGTTTTAAAAATGTTTTATTATAGGTAAGAAGATTACAGAGACGAAGCTCGTGTTGTAAACTTCCGAGCTTGAGAATTTTTATGGCTGCTGCATTCTCCAACAGTTTGATGACCACGCGAAAAATATCTGTCAGCTCATCTAAAATTTTATTTCGCATTCGATTTGTTGATACAACGATTTCAGTATGTTCCATACTGCTTTGTACGTAACCTTCCGCTAAGAAAATTTAGAAACCTCACGCCCCCGTCGCCGTGGCTCGCGGAAGCCGTTTTTATGTCATCTTTCTAGAGTGGTTTCCGCTGTTGCATGAAATCATCTGTCTCGTGAAAGAATGGATAAAAATGCTATATCGATTAATTCTACCGAAGTAGCTGAGAAATATCCCAGTAAAATTGGAAAAAATTCTCTGAAAAAGTGCCAGAAGCTCGACACTCGACTTAAAATTGTTATAAAACGGTAATTCTATAAATTTAGACGCATATACTGCAGAAAATAGTAAAACATTGGTCTTTATTAGATTGATCGATAAGTTCTGCTAAAAATACAAACAGAATTTCTTTAAAATTGAGAAAAATATCGTATGATAGGTATCACTAGGTCCTCAGGATTTTTCTACAACCAAGAAGTTTTGCATTTCAAAGGACTTTTCCTTCTACCAGTCGAAAGCTTATTAAAATCGTTTCTCGTACTATGCGAGAATTGTGTACTCTAAACGATTTATCTTCGTGCGTTACCATCACAAGTAAACGAGCTACCTTCTGAAACGTAGAAACTGTGTACGGTTGAAATATCAGTGTCGGCATTAAATGACCGTCGAAAATCTTACAAAGTTTCCTAATTTCTATGGCATGACAATGAAAACAGACAACTTTCGGTAGATACCTGCGATAATGAGAAGATTTTCCAAAGCAACGTTTAACTTCTTTGCCAAAGCAATATCTGTGTGTCAATGATGAAGCTGCTTCTTAAGGAATTAGACTTAATCCTTCGGGTTTATATAACGCGGTCGGTTTTCAAAGATGAACATTCTACAGAGAAGGTACGGAACAGCCGAGAGCGTTCCGTCAAGAATTATCACAGTCACTTCAGGACGTCTTATCATCTGTTGCTGAAAGCATTTCAACCGAATACGATTCCCTTGCTGTCTCTATAAATTGACGCAGCAATCTCTTTTTCGTTTATTGTCAGAGTAGAATCGACCGAGCCATTTGTTGAGTCGCGTTAAATTTAGTCGCGATAAGGAAATTGTTATTGCCACATTTTTATGGAAAAGATACTCTACATGTAAAAATTATTGGAATTCTAATTACCTTATTTTTTGAAAGAGAAAATGGTATTCAAGATGCGTTTACCTATATTAAATTTCTCCGATTTTTTCATTATCTTCGCTTCAAGGACTTGTTGCCTTTCGCAAACTCCTCTAAAATGCATATATTCCTCAAATGTATTACTCGCCGGTTGTTAAAACAAAATACAAGCTGCACCACCAAGTATCGACGATAGAATAGAAAACGTGACGTATGCTCTTAATCAGCCGTAACGTGTGAACAAATTCCATAGAAACATGGAGCGGGAGCTGGCCAACTATTTTGTCGCATTGTTTCACGCGAGTGGAAATTTTGCGAAACGTTGTACGAGTTATCCAATGATGCGAACTGTCGCCAAGACTGTTACAAGCGGCAATTTCGAAATTGAATTCTCTAGATTATCGAGCAACCGAAGGTAGAACGAACCGATATTCAGGTCTTTTGGGGAATTGGTGCGCTACGGGGATGCGATAAAGCCTACAGCTTCGCGGAAAATCCTCGCAGTCAACTGAGCGCAATTAACCGCGTTACTGCGGCTCTTTCACAGCCGTTGCTATTCGATCATTTCGTTTTCTGCTAGCCTCGCCTCGAAACTGTTATGTTTCCATTCGGCCTGCTCAGACAGCCCAGGCCTTTGGAAGAAAAGTCTTGGGAATCTTGTCAGGTCAGCCGAACGAAAGTCCGCCAGATATCCGGCAGAAACTGTCGGCCAAGTTAAATTAAGAGTCGGCTTTCAATTAGCGCGATAAATCGGACTTTCTGCGGAAACTTTCACCACTTCTTACGGTGCTTGGTCCCGTCAATGACGGCAGCGTCCGGATGGGTCGCATAGATCGACGACTTCTTGGAATTCTGGGCCGTCTAGCTGGGATGTGCTGCTTCCCGAAGCCTTTCGCTGCTGGTAGATATCGAACAGGCCGATGGTAATTTGTGATAGTTAATTCTTGAGAGTTGCCGGCGGAGAGTTTCTCTTTCAGCTCTCCTCCTCTATCTTTATCAGCTTGTCGTTTTTGCTCGAACGATTCTCCAGAGTTTCATAAAATTCTGTTTCTTCCCTCGTTGGAAATTTATCGGGGATTTTAGAGGAGACTGACTCGCCGCGATTCAACGTTAAAAGTCAGTGTCGTATAGAAGAATGGAGTCGAGGTGGCACGGTGAAACGAGCGTTGGTCAGTGATGATCCGATGGCAGCTTCGTACGAAGTGTCGGAGGGAGGCGAGACGGATACTTGCAAGCTTGTAGTACCTTGTGAATAAAGTGGGAAAAACTTCTCTGACATAAATTGTCAAAGATGGAGAGATAGATGTAACGTCGAAGTACGTTTTTGTCTTCTGTTCGAACATAGGTGGCTGGAGCGCAGAATGTACCGGTAAAAGGATCACGCGTTGATATCTCTGTACAAAAAGTTTCAGCACGAAAGAGCTCTCTCTTTGTTCGGAATTTGTATTCGTATGAGATAACGATTCGAAATGTTCTATCATATATCAAATACATATATTATATTCCTTCGATACAATTTTATGATATAACTCCTTACGCAAGATCCCTTTTACTAAATTTTTAAAAACGTTTGAAACTTATTCGTTAACAGGCTGAACCTAGTTGTACCAAATGCCAAAGAAAGTTCCAACGTTTGAAGGTATAACATGTATCGCCTAAGGAGCGTTAAGCTTTAACAGTTTATCCTAAAGATATCGCGTTTTTAAGAAGATAGGATGTATTCCATCAAGCTGGAAATTTTTCTTGCCCGCCTGTGGGATAAACGCGTCGTTTGATGCTTGTTAAATTTTCATACACAGCTTCCTTCGGTGAAATTAAAAAGTTTCGGCAACCGGACGGATGTGTTTGGATGTAAACGGTTTCGAGTATCAAAAGTTTAACCTATGACGTTTCGCCACGTCATATCCCGTCAGCTTGAGTCGAAAAACGATTGCAGAGACTTCAATCTCGATTCGTAAGGATCCTGTTCCGCGGAATGGAGGTCAGACGGGGCGAGTTTAAAGAAAGTTCCGGCGAAATGGAAACGAACGACTACTTTGAAACTTCTGCATTAAACTCATTACGGCCCAGAGCAGATATCACGCGCTGCTCATTGCTCTCTGTTAAAAGTTGCGACACTCACAACAATCCGTTCATACCGATGACTAACGTTCCTTATTCTATCGTTATTCGACTCTAACTCGTATTATCGAACGTCCATAATTTGCTTAGTTTCCGTTTCTATCAACAGAACTCCGACGTTCGCTTCTGAATTCGAAAACGCACATATAAAATTAATACGTTCCAGTTCACGTGCAAAATTCTCCGTCAACAGTTCGCTGACTTTCGATCGTAATGAGACCCGAGCATACTTTTGGAACAACTGGAAATTGATAACGAGTACTTGTTAAAGTCGTCAAACATTTGAATTTCTCAGCGATTCTTCGATTATCAATTTCGTCTTAGACGACACGAGATATTAATTAAATGTTTTTGACAATTTCTCCTCTAGTTTTGTTAGTTTGTATCTTCCTTCGTTCCTAATTTAATGATCGAATACTTTCTCTTGATGTTTCATATGTTTTCCGAGCTAAACGGGGATTCTTTGATAGAAGAATAAATATTTTATGTCAGATAGAATATGATTATTGGAAACATGATAGGATTTAAAAAATTAAGATAACTATTTATATTAAATTTCAAGTGGAAAAATTTCAATAAACCAAATAACCAAATAACACGTATTTTCGTTAAAGTACTTTCAGACGAGATAAAATATTTCTGTTTCAATCTATAAAATATTTCAATCTATAAACGTCTGCTTGGTAAACTTGTATATTTATTTTGCTTTTTTATCTTTTTTTTTTTTGGTTTTGCTAAAATGTTCTCCACATCGATGCAAAGTTAAAACGTTTCCAAGAGATTTTGAACAGTTTCGCATCCTGTTTTGCTCGCGGAAAATTGCGTGAAAATGCACGAATACGGGTGGTGAGTTCTGCAAAGGAATTTACCATACCCGTTCCACGTGAAACCTCAGTTCGATTTACGGAGTGCGAATGCACCGTGCGGTTTTCGATACATCGAAGGACTCGTGTAACTATGGTTTGTACTTTTGCAGAGAACCTTTGACGGTGAAGAAACTTCCATTGCTTTTGAAGGAAGTAACATACGATCGTAAAAGTTCCCGTGAAAGGAAACCTATGAACCTTGATTTTCAGACTGCATTCAGAGAATGTCAGCGGCAGTTTATTAACTCTATTGTTAAAACTCATCTAGCCAGGCCTTCTCATACGTGTAATTCTGATATTACTCGAAGACTGCGAGAGAGGAACCTGTTAAGTGCATTTTTATTAATTTCTGATTTTTACGAATGTTTAATTCTATTAACATTATAGAAATTGAAATCAAATAAGAGTAATAATTGCATTTATTTATATACAGTGAAAAGTGTTTGAACGCTTATCATAGAAGAGTTTCGTGTCGTTAGAAAATATACAGGAGAAGATCGTATCGAATTTAAGAAACAAATGGGACAATCCCTTGTTTGGTTAAAAATTCATTGTGCGATTAAACGTTATTGTTAGAAAGAAATTGTTTACATCAAGCTACAAGAAATCATTCGTATATCCGTGGAATAAGCAACACAGTGTTTAAATCAAGCCCTCTTATACGAAACAACGAATACACAGATAGTGTTTCGAATATTAATGCGAGTAACTGTATCAGATTTCATTTAGGATCTATGTATTTATAATCATTGCAAAACGTTGAATATCTCCATTCTCGTAAAGATTAGCGTAATAAATCACGGTGATTAATATGTACTCGAACGACGTTTACTTTGACCATGGTTATTTCATTAGTCAGTTAACCGAGTAATCAGAAGACAGACAGAAATCAGCGGCGGTAGGCCAATATTTCGATCGAATCCAGACAATCAATCTTCGATGAACGTCTTTATATAGGCGATCCGGGCAAACAGAGTAGTTAGCAAAGGGAGAATGGCTTCTGGATTACTCTGAATTCCAGGATTTGCCGTTATCGCCGGTGTCCGAGTCACGTAACGGAACGTAAAGACGACTTTGAGCATTGTAACGATAGCTTTCGCAGCGTGTAACGCAATTGGCTACCCTCCTGTTGGTACACACGTTTTGGTAGGATGAACCAAGGACGATCGGATAGAGAGAGGGAGAGAGGCAGAGGGAAAGAGAGAGAGTGGCCAACGTAGCAATAGCTTTGATCCAATGTTTGCTACAATGCGTGCACGTAAACGTGCCAAATCTAGTTGTTCGATCGCTCATTCGATAGGTTTGACAACACTGTCTGATATGCAGCCCTGGGTATCCCGTTGTCTGTGCCAGAGTCATTAGAAACTACTGTGCTTTTATTGTTAATCCTTCGTTCGACAGGCGATAAAGCTGGACGTTTGTCTGGTAATAAATTGACGTGTTTTAAGGAAAAATTTGTAGATTAATTATCGATAAAAATCTTTACGTGTCCTCCATGTGATTCTTATTGGCAATATCTGATTGACGCTGATAATAGTTGTTTAACCCTTTGATGATAAGCGCAAGAGAGACTCAGGAGAACTGTCGAATAGAGTGTAATGCGAATACGTAACGCAATTTTATGTAAAATGTCCTTTTCCCATAAAAAACGTGAAATGTTATGTAAATCATTCGCATTGCTAAACATTTTCCAATCCATGTAATTTATCTTATTTTAATCATTCTAAAAAATTTAGCAACGTAGTGCATCGATGACAGTCAAGCTACTATTCGGTATTAAAAGTGATATTCATCCGAGTTCCTTCAACTTATTCACGATGATCGCGGCACACAAGTAGCCGGTATTTTTCGACCTTTAAAAATCTACGTTAACTTCCGGCAAACCATGAAACGAGCCACAGTCAATGAAGTCGAAACTCCTTCCGGGAACCGATCGGACCACGTTCGGCGTCAAATCACCTTCGTCTTTTGCATTGCTAAACATTTTCCAATCCATGTAATTTATCTTATTTTAATCATTCTAAAAAATTTAGCAACGTAGTGCATCGATGACAGTCAACGTGTAAAAAGCCAAACATCTACTTTGCAAGCTACTATTCGGTATTAAAAGTGATTCATCCGAGTTCCTTCAACTTATTCACGATGATCGCGGCACACAAGTAGCCGGTATTTTTCGACCTTTAAAAATCTACGTTAACTTCCGGCAAACCATGAAACGAGCCACAGTCAATGAAGTCGAAACTCCTTCCGGGAACCGATCGGACCACGTTCGGCGTCAAATCACCTTCGTCTTTTGCATTGCTAAACATTTTCCAATCCATGTAATTTATCTTATTTTAATCATTCTAAAAAATTTAGCAACGTAGTGCATCGATGACAGTCAACGTGTAAAAAGCCAAACATCTACTTTGCAAGCTACTATTCGGTATTAAAAGTGATATTCATCCAAGTTCCTTCAACTTATTCACGATGATCGCGGCACACAAGTAGCCGGTATTTTTCGACCTTTAAAAATCTACGTTAACTTCCGGCAAACCATGAAACGAGCCACAGTCAATGAAGTCGAAACTCCTTCCGGGAACCGATCGGACCACGTTCGGCGTCAAATCACCTTCGTCTTTTGCATTGTCGCGAAGCAATCGATATTCCGACGTGCTCGATTCTACAAAAGTTTCGTCGCACGACAGGCACAGTTACTTCATCCGGAAAAATGCAACACGTCTTTTAACCCTTTGTAACGCTGCTGGCTGGTCTCGACTCGCACTTTATTTCGCGCTTTGTCCCGTCACGGCTCATATCTGATTCACTCTATCAATCTCACAAAGCCTTTCATTGGCACTCCATTCAGCGACGTTTTCTTTTTATTTCTATACCTCTCGCGCTCGCCTTTCACCAACTTATGATTATCCCCTTTGCCATGTTTTCTCTCGCACGTTCTCATCGCTACTTGCTTTCACAATTCTATCCTGCACGAAAATTTTCTGTTCAACCTGCTCGAAGACACGGATTGTCTGTTAACAGAGAGCGTTACATGAAGGACAGATCAGTTTCGAAATGAGTGAGTCTGCGGATGTATATGCAAATTCATATCTTTCTAAACACAATTAAGAAAAGCAAAGGGCTAATGGAGATTTGCTTCGTCTCCTAAAATACTGTAACCGGTATTTTACTTTAGGTATTTTATGTATTTTTACATTTTATGATCTGCATGATATTATGCGTTTTTGTGCGTTTCTGCACCTTCGAAATTCCCGTAGTTTGAAGTCACTTTTAAGAATTTTCACTATTTTAGCTATATTGCATTAAAAATGTTACACTGATCCACGTTCTACTTTATAATAATTGTCAGAAATCTTGTTGAATTAATAGCAACGTCCGGATCTTTTAACCAATGTTACATTGAAGTAAATTCATCGCGCGAATATTTAGCGTGTCTTCGAAAAAATTTTACTTATCAAGAAATCCGAATGGCTTGCAAACAGAAACGGTGGAGCGTTTAATTTCTTTGTCGTAACTACGTCGAATTGTTTCCACATTGCTGTAAATTTCAGCTTCTTCCACCAACATGCACTCATTTCACTATGTCGTATCTTACCTACTGAATTTCAACGTGCACAATTGCATTACCCTCTTGTCTTAACTCTCGTCTCTCAACTTTTAACCGAGTTTCCTGCGAAACGCTCACGTGTCTCAACTTTTGAATCAAGTTACATATGCGTATATAACCTATGCAAATTTCTTCACACGCTACAAAGTTTCCTTAATAAAACTGCTTGCTTTATATAATTCCGTTGTTTATCGTTCATCATTTATATTAACGATAACACGTATCGCTAATATGATCCGCCGCGTGACATTTACAATCGTTAGGGCACCACGTTAGTCTGCCTAACGCGTTGGAAAATATGCTATTTGCAAGCACGTCAGTTTTTTTAAAATCCTCTTAACAACCACGGCGCTAGAAGCGTACTTCAAGTTACCAGTACATGGGAACAATGTGAATAGAATTTCACAAGAGCCTAGCGAAGGGGCTCGATGAAACCTCTAAGAGATGATATTCACGTCGGTCACGTATTATGACATCGCTGGACTATGGTGGGCCGAGCAAAAAAGCAGAGTCATGGTGAAAAACGCGTACACTCACTTTTCTTCTTTACTGTATTAATCATTTTAAGGGTAACAGGCGTGTACATACTTTGTAGCAAGTTTTTGGACGTTACGCGTAGTAATCCTCTTTTTGGCTAAAATACGCGCGCATTTGAAAGCCAACTTCGTTAACACCTTTGTTGTTGTTTCTCTATGCTCACTCCCTTGTGAAATTTCGAATATTTTTCTTCTCCAAGCAGAGAATTTATGCTGATTTTAGGGTTTAGAAGAGATGAAAATATTTTCTATTTTCAAGTAACAAATTCACTGACTGCTATCGTTATCAAATATTTGTGCGTATAAGTTTTGACGTACATGTTGTATAACCGGCTTCTTGAACTTTAGAAACCCTAAAATGTGGCTTCCAGAGTTGTTGCTTAATTGTTAGGTTTAATAGCATATTTAGACAAGTATCGAAGACGATAAACTCATAATTCGCTGTATGAGTGTTTCTTACAATATTCTGTCGCAAGTTTTACACGCATCGTCGAATCAATCGCATCGAAACATTATTAAATTGTCACGCATTATTTCACAGATTAATCTTTTTAATCTTTATCCTGCAATCTATATCTCGAGAATTATTTCGTATCTCCTGTTGAATATTTATGGCAACTGTTACAAATAACGTTTATTTCGAAACTATTATATTACGTAAAATATCGTGAGAGTTAGAATTTCTCTTTGGATTTTGCTATTCTTTTCCGTCATTCTGTCAATCCGATTTCTCAATTTGAATGAATATTCATTTTGAAGCTATCATCTTACATAAGAAAATATCAGGGATGATTTTCAGCATCAGAATAAAAACTATGAAAATTGGATTCGCATCGTTTCCACTTTCCTTCAGAGTTGTTATAACCATTACTAATAATTCCGATCTTTTATCGGACACACTTTGCGGATTGGACATATATTTCCTGCGTTAACGTACAACCATAATTCACGTTATTCTGCATCTACACCTTACATTTATGGCCTCACTCCGACGCGAAAAGTATGATATCATCTTATACATATTCTCACTTATTTCAAATACAGTGGCAATAATTCATGATGCATGTGTGCACAGCTCATCGCATAAATTTCAATTTTCTCCTGTTCTCGACTACAAACCGGGGTTATTTATCGTATCATTTCCAATAAACAGCATTAATTATTTAGGGACTGCGAATTAACAAGAACGATTGGTTCTACGCTTTATGGCAATCGGGAATTCGTGTTTCAGTTTCAAGAAAATAATACTTGTATACGAGGTGTTAATTTATTATTCGAGCAATTATTGATCCATAATTTTATCCGATTACTGATATGATGCTGTTTGAAGATCAAACAGGATAAGTCAATATAATATAAAAAACAATAAGTTAACTTTTGTTAATTTTCATGAAATTTGGTGACTATTATATATCTTAAATACAACGTAACTGCAAGGAGGAAGAGTTTAAGAAGACTAAGAATATCAAATTTCTGAAAAAAATAATTTAATTAATAAAAAAGAAATTTTTTAAACATGTACAAGAAGATGGCAGAGATACATATTTAATCCGAATATCGAATAAAAGGCAATGTTTGCTAATGTTAAAATAGAATTATAGAAAAAATTCTGCCCTAAAAACAGGAAACATGATTTATCTCATTTATCTTTGCACTTTGCATGGAATTGAAATTGCAGTTTTTAATCGACTATTTTTAATTACCTCTTCCTGTGATTCAGTTCGCTTTCCATTTTAGTTTTTAGTCAGAAAATTCAAATAATTCATCGTATAACAATCGGTACTTGTTTCTATAAAATACAAACATATTTTTCAAATATACCGGTTTTCGTAAATAGACATAGGATAACATAACATGTTTCATTTAAATATATTTCCATGACCGCGTTAATCTTATTTTTAATCATGTTCGCGATCACATAGCCGACCGTATCATATTATACCGATATATAGAACAACTATTGAATTTTCAAGGATCGCATACGCGTTTCACTGGCCGATTTCTCACAGAGCAACTCTTATTGTTGGACTTTTATTTGCGCAAGATTTTCGATACAACACGGTTATACGATTATCGGTTTTCCTCGTGGCTGTAATGAAATCAAAATATTCGAAGGGATCGAGCCGGCTTTGGCACAGTAAGCGCGATTGTCGAAAAATCCAACCATATTATGGCAGATTTAAAATCATCCAGCATTCAACCGTGTATCAAAACGAGTTCTTATACCTAAATATATGGTTTCGATACATCAATCGTCATGCATTAATTCCGCTTCGATTATCAGGTGGATTTTAATAAAGGTATTATAAATTCGAGTATTTACTTTATTTCACTGGAAATAAAATAATTTTTCATTAAAAGGAATCTCTAATAATATACGAGAAAATGGACCTATGGAGGGTGGCTGAATTTCAATTTCCCACAAAATTTCAGTTTTCGCCATATTTTCAGCAGAATTTAAAATGTATATTTTTGTTCTAGTATTTCTATTGGTTTTATATGAAATATTACTTCTCAAGATTTATTACTCTTTTTACGTAAAATTTCACGTTTTTCATACTTTTTAAATACTATTCAAATAATAATCTTTAAACTTTGGCGGACCGTAAATTTATTTTAGAAATTTAATATTTCTATTCTTTCGTAAATAAGATTAAGAGGTATAAATAGCAATGGCAGGTGTAAAGATACATTTTAAACAATATAATAATATTGACGTAATAAATACGATGAAACATGAAATGTGTACGGATTAATTTTCAATTAGAGCGAAATAATGAAGCTCGATGAAAATTTTGATGTATACAAATATAATGAGTGACAAGCATCGCGTTGTAGAAATACGGAGATACGCGAGATTTTCAATTGAAGATCGCGTGAATCCACCGAGCCTCATTAATATTTTAATACATCGTGTAATTGCTTAATTGAATTCTGAATGCTGATTAACATTGCTGATGAAAAATAACACGTTAAGTAAAATACGGAAGACAGAATTTAATTATTAGTCACGATACAAATGAGAGAACCTTTATACACGTAAATTTCTACGGTACACGTAATTCTTCATTGTGTGCAAAGTTCATTGCCCTCCAAAATATCTTTGTCGGTTTAATTGCAAGCATATTGGATGGAATATATTTAAAACTTTAAGAGAATCCATTATATCCCATCTTTTGAAGACCAGTTCTCGCAGTGGGCTAATTAATATCTTTAAAATCCTTCATACTTCATCTAATTGAAATTTCCTGGAAAGAATATAAGTTCAGCTAAACTGGATTATATTTAGTCATAATTGATGCCTGCTAAATAACATTTTACGTTTCGATGCATTATACATTTTTCAGTTCGAATAAATCAGTTCAAGTAAATCAGTTCAGACGTTCAAATAAATCAATATTATGTGTTTCTTATATTTTGTTTATTATTATTACACATATATAATTAATTAATATAATTATTTATTATTATATATAATGATAATAAGCAAAATGTACATATATTGTAAATAAATATATAAAAAATAAATATATATATATATATTATATACATATATATATTGAACTTATTCCTGAAGGTAAGTTCACGTGTTTCGAAACACGCGGTATATAATTTATGATACATTACACTTTCGGAAGTCATTAATCTTTGTAAACCATGGCTGAACACGTTTCCACATGACCGACGGAAATCTCGATAGGAAATCACATTGCTAACATATTCGAGGTTACAAGCGTGTGTGGTTTCTGCGTCCGTATATCGGCGAAAACATCATTCGATTTCCTCGCTTATAACTAGACCGCGGATATTTGTGCAAATTCGTATCTTTGTAAATGTAATTTAGAAAATAGAACTTACTTATAGAAAGATGCCTCATCTATTAGATATCGTAAAGGGTACTTTTAATATCTTACGTATTTCTGCATATTATGCACATTCTGTGTATTTCTGTAGTTTCAAATTTCTTGGAAATCGCGACCTTGCAGATCAAGACGAACGAGATGAAGATAGTCGTAGACGGTCAAACGCGCTAGGACAGGGACTTCCAGCGAAGTCGTAAATCCATTATACAGAACTGTAATTAACAAACGACGAGCACACAACGCAATCATGCGTCGACTAGAATGAATTCATCATTCGTCCGCCTGGGAGACGCAGTGATCGCTACTTGACAGTATAAACTCGTGACAAGGTCCAGTCGAAACTACATATGGTTGCTCGATGCATAGTTGCAATAGCAAATTGATCAGAGGCTAACATAAACTGGTATTCCAAGAGAAATCGGTTCACCATTTTGGTGGATATTTCATTCCAGCAATCCCAGTGCAGCACCCGTGACTTCGTTTCAAACGTTTCATAATTCCGTTCGAATAGATTTATTCTGATGTGAATGGATACGATAGAGGAAATGTTTTATCGAACAAGAGACAGAAATAGTTTGTAATTTGATTTCGCGCCCGTCAAACGCAATTCTAACTCGATTCCACCAATATCATCTTCGTTTTAAGGTATAGATTAGTTTTGATTTAAATTTTGTCAAATTTCATTTTATTTCTGTAAGTCATAGAATAGCATATTATACGTTCAGAATGTTCCCTGTTGTTCCGAGTCCGCTAATTTTGAAATATGTCAAAAATATTATTTATGTTATATTGGGTTGTTCGAAAAGTTTCTTTCGTTTTATAAGAAGATAATAGACGCACAATGTTTTTTGTTTTATATTAGTTTATTGAATTATACACGAACATAATAATAGAAATAAAACGAAATGGATCATATCTAATTCAATAAAATAATATAAAACAGAAATTGTTGTTCATCTATTGTCACCTTATGAAACGAAAGAAATTTTTCGGGCAACCTAATATATTTACAAATATATAAAATGTTGCTACGATCACGTTACAAGAATTAGCGAACGAAGCGCAGTCAACG